>NC_045446.1:12270991-12295302 GCF_002776525.5 Piliocolobus tephrosceles
TTCCTGGCAGGGCACGGTGGCTCACGCCTCTTATCTCAGCACTTTGGGGAGGCTGAGGCAGGCGGATCACTTGAGGTCAGGAGTTCAAGACCAGCCTGGCCAACACAGCAAAATCCCATCTCTACTAAAAATACAAAAATTAGCTGGGCATGGTGGCACATGCCTGTAACCCCAGCCACTCAGGAGGATCACTTGAAGCCACAAGGCGAAAGTTGCGGTGAGCTGAGATCATGCCATTGCACTCCAGCCTGGGCAACAGAGTGAAACTCCATCTCAAAAAAACAAAAAAGAAGAAGAAGAATTACACTTCCTTTATACCATTCCTATAATGCTCTCCCCACCCAGTCCTGGCCCCAGAAGCCTTCCCCATGGCTCTGGGGCCACCTCCTCCTGGAAGCCCTCCCTGATGCCCAGGACAGTCACTCTTCATCCAGGGAATGCAAAGCACAGAATTTACCTTCTGAGGGAGCTTCGAGCCCACCAACCATTGGCTGGATGGAGTGTCTTAGCAGATGCTGCTGCTCCAGACTCCCTTGCTCTCCCTTGTTCTTTCCATGCCCACCAGCCTGGCCACCAATGCCCTGTACTGCATATCTGTGGGAAAGCTACCCTTGGGATGCTAGAACCTGCTTTGCCTGAGCAAGGAGGCACCTCGGATTTAATGTTGCCTGAGGATAACCTTTAACCAATGACTGATGGATGTAGGGGTATAAATACCCCAGCTCTCTCACTTTTGACTGGGGTGGTCCTGAGTTGTGTGCTTTACACTGTTTTCTAGAGTTTTCCCGGTGGAATAGCTGGCTTAGTAACATGCTCATTATTACTGCCTTCCCTCCCTCATCCCACTTCTCCACTCCCACACGCCTAATAACTGCCTAATAATGTGCTTGCACTCCAATCCTTGGCTTAGGGTCTGCTTCTGGGGAACCCACATTCACTCAGCGTTGATCTTCTCCATGAGGCTGTGAGCTCATTACTTATCCCAGTCTCAGTCTGTCTCTCAAATGGTTTCAGCTTTGGACTAGGAAGCGGACCTCACCCTTGGTTGTAGGTGGTCAGGTATCGCTGATCCCTGTCAGGATCACAGGGGCTCCGGACATACATAGGGTTGTTAAGGCTGAACCCTGTGGGCTCCTGCATAAGGGGGTAGACAGGGGAATTGTCAGGTCAGGAGGGGTGGGGATTTGGGGGTGGAGGTTGGGTGTAGCTGGTCTCACCTTTTTCCCCACAGTCTCCCGGCCAAGCAGGGCAACATTTGTCTGTTGCATCCGATGAAGTGGCTGGAACTGCTGGTGGCTCACGCTGCTGGGTTCTGGGCAGGGAGGGGGCACCTGCAGGGGACAGAGCCACCAGAAGGGGGGCTGAGGTGGCCAGGCTGAGGCAGCAGGGATGGAGAGGGGGCAGGCAGAGGCACACACAGCTGTGACCTGTCCCCAGCCCCAGCGACCCTCCCTTCCCCTTCCAGTCAAGTCTATTTCAGACCACACCCCTCGTCTTCCAGCCCCCAGGAAGGCCCAGGCTCTCCTCGCCCTCCACCTGGGGCCCTACCTCCACATCCCCAAATATTCTCATTCTTCCCATTCCTCAATGCCTGCCCCAAATGCCACCTCATCCCAGAAACCTCCCTGTCTCCTCCCTCCTCTGAGCGAGGAGCCAAGGCCACTCACTCTGGGGTTCAGAATCCTTTCATTCCCTCGGCTGAAGGCTGTTTCCCGCTTGGAGCCTCTGGCCAACACAGGTAGGAACTCATCTCCCTGGAGGAAGCAAAGCAGCCACTGGCACCAGGATGTGGCTGCTTCCCCCACCACCTTCCAGAGCCACGTTCTAACTGCTCCCTGCCAGGCGGTCCCCAGCCTCCCCCTAGCTCAGCTTACATGCAGGTGAGTCTTGGGGAGGAAGTCAGACTTGGTGACACTCTGGCCTGGGAGGAGGGCCTGGAAAGAGGCCCACAGAGGATGTCAGCTCCCCACAGGCAGGCTGGGCCCCTGGCGGCTCCCACCCACTCTGCCTCCAGGCCCCTGCTGTGCTGAGCACAGAGGAGAACTCAGCTCAAATGGGCATCATTGAGAAAAGGGAAGTGTTTGGGGAGAAGACAGGGGAAGGCATGACCCTGAATGGGACCAGCAGGCCAGGGCTCTTGTCTGAGCTCTGAATGACCTTGGCTACACCTCTTCATCTCTTTGGATCTCAGTCTTTTCATCTATAAAATGGGGGAACTGGACCAAAGCAGTGGTTTTCACCTAAGCTCTTTCATCTTGTGTTTGAACACAGGGCTCTGCAGCTCACATTCTTTAGGAAAGCTAGGAACCCTGAGACTGGAGGGCGTCAAGCCCCCTAAAGTCCTGGCAGGAGCCCAGCCGACTTACAGGGTCCCCAGGGAGGGCCTGTGAGGGTGGCTGGAAGACAATGGGGCTCTGGCGGGACTGTTTGGTGAAGCTGCTCCCCTCCTTGGCGCCGATCGAGTTCTTCTGCAAGAAATCTGCAAAAGAAATGTCCCATTTGCTGCCAGGCCACCTGGCCCCCACGTGTCCTCCAGAGGCTCAGTGTCCCAGCAGGTGCAGAGGGAGTGGATCCCAAGATCCTGGAGACCTGTGCCATGAGGATTGTGGGTGGCAGGGTGAGGATTCCGGAGTCCAGGCCAGAGGACAGGAGAGGGAGCAGAGGAAGGGCATGTACCAGCCAAGCCGCCCTCCTGAGAGGCCCAAGGCACTGAGGTCAGCCTGGGAGAGGCGCTTCCCCCCAGCCACCTGTGCATCCTTCTTTCTTCCACTGGTGCCTCCTTAGTCCTAAGCCAGCTCCAGGGCCCCTGGGGCAGGAAGTAGGGAGGTGGATTGGAAGGGCCTACCTGGCTGGTCTAGAGGCTGCCTGAGATACTTGGAATTGTACTCGGAAGTCATGAAGCGTGGGCCCTGGAACACAGAGGTTGGAGGAATGGTGGCACCGGCCCACCAGGGCCCCGAAGGCATGCGGCGGCAGTGGAGTGGCGCCTCGGTTATCTGTGCTCTGAGGAGGCCTGTGTGGGCCAGTACAGCACCCTGGACACAGGTCTCTCTGGGGTGGGGCATCGCAGGGCCAGGAGTTTCAGCGTAAGAGCACAGTGCCCCTGTGACTATGAATACCACGTCACACCCCACACCAGACTCCTGGTAATGAGTGGGGGGCCCAGAGGGACCGAGACCAGGAGGGGCCGTGAGCCAGAGGAGGAAGGCTGGGGGAAGAGGATGAGTGTTAAATCGGGAGAAGTCACATTGATGCTATTTTGGAAATAGCCAATATCAAATCCTTTGTTCTCCTGTCTTGCTTGGTGCCCTGAGCTCACACCGAGCTGGCTTCGTGGATGAATCGGTGCTACACTTTTCTTGAGGTGGGAGGAGGAGGCGGGTGTGGCCCCTCTGCCCCACCCCGAAGACCTTAGCCGGGCTGCCACTCACGTATCGGAAGTTCTCCCGCTCCAGCGGGCCCTGGCCCTGCTGCTGGTGGAGCAGGGGCACTTCCCTCGGCTCCAGCCCCGTGATGGCCTGGGGCCCATGCTCCTGGGTGTCAAAGTGGACCTTACGGACCTGGAAGGAAGAAGGGCCAATGACAGGTGAGGGGGCAGCAGTCACTATCTGACTCTGCTTCTGCCCTTGACCTTTACAGAGTACAGTATCTGCAGAGCAGCCAGAGGGGTCCCTTTACAATGAAACCTGTGCTTCCCTCCTCTGCGTAGAGCTCTGCAGCCTTCCTATCACGCTCACAGGGCATTCCACATCCTCCTGGTGGTCCGCAAGAACCTGAGTGCCTCACCTGGCTCTAGCTGCTTTTCTCCTTTCTGTTCCCACCTCAGGGCCTTTGCACTTGCTGTTGGCACTGCCTGGACCACTCCTCCCTCAGACAGCTGCATCTGGAGGAGCTGGCCTCCCTCAAGTCTTTGTTCAGCGTCTCCATAGCAAGCTCTTTCCCGACCCTCCTGATTTGCAGTTGCAACTCCTTCACTTCTTATTTATTTATTACTTATATATATATATTTTTTGAGACAGAGTCTTGCTCTGTTGCCCAGGCTGGAGTGCAGTGGCGTGATCTCAGCTTCCTGCAATCTCCACCTCCTGGATTCAGTCAATTTTTGTGCCTCAGCCTCCCAAGTAGCCGGGGCTACAGACGCAAGCCACCACATCTGGCTGATTTTGTTGTATTTTTTTGGTAGAGTTGGGGTTTCACCATGTTGGCCAGGCTGGCCCACCAGCAAGTGATCCACCCGACTCGGCCTCTCAAAGTGCTGGGATTACAGGTGCGAGCCACTGTGTCTGGACTTTTTTTTTTTTTTGAAACCAAGTCTCATTCTATTGCCCAGGCAATCTCAGCCTCACTGCAACCTCTGCCTCCCGAGTTCAAGCGATTCTCCTGCCTCAGCCTCCCAAGTAGCTGGGATTACAGGTGCATGCCACCACTCCCAGCTAATTTTTGTATTTTTAGTAGAGATGGGGTTTCTCCATGTTGGCCAGACTGGTCTCGAACTCCTGACCTCAAGTGATCTACCCACTTCAGTTTCCCAAAGTGCTGGGATTACCGGTGTGAGCCATCGTGCCTGGCCTGCAATTCCTTCACTTCTCTTCCTCCCTGCTTCTCCCCGTTATATTTCCTACCACCCGTCCCACCCCACACTCTACTAGCTCTTATCATCTTCAAATATGAAGGAGATATTCAGAACATACTGGCAGGATGAATGAATGAGTGTCCATTCTGGTGGTGGTGCTGATGATAAGAAGGGTGGTAATAATGAGGACAGAAATGAAAAAGATGGGGCCAGGCGCGATGGCTCACGCCTGTAATCCCAGTACTTTGGGAGGCTGAGGCGGGCGGATCACGAGATCAGGAGATCGAAACTATCCTGGCTAACACGGTGAAACCCTGTCTCTATTAAAAATACAAAAAATGAGCCGGGTGTGGTGGCACATGCCTGTAATCCCAGCTACTGGGGAGGCTGAGGCAGGAGAATCACTTGAACCCGGGAGGCAGAGGTTGCAGTGAGCCGAGATCGTGCCACTGCACTCCAGCCTGGGCAACAGAGCGAGACTCCATCTCACAAAAAAGAAATGAAAAAGATGGGGTGAGGATGTCGATGGTAGGGGACAGTGGTGGTGGTAGGGACGGTGATGGGGCTTGCAGGTGTGGAAGGAAGTGTGAGGCTCATTGGAATGGGACAGCGATGGGGATGGAAATGGAGGCGGAGGTAATGGTGGGGCTGGGGCGGGGAATGGAGGTGGTGGGGATGGTGGGGACAAGGATGAGGACAAAGGGGAGAAAGATGAGTGGCCCCCATCCCTACAATGTGGCTTCTCCACGCCCTGTCACCTCCACCTTGACCAACTGTTGGCAGTGCAGCCCTAGCCCCACCCTACCCTAAGGCTTCCCTCTCCTGGCCCTGGCCCAGCACTGACCTCCTTGGTGGGGGGACCTGCACTGGGCTTCTCCCGCCCGTAGCCTGAGCTGGTCTGGTGCATGCTCCAGGGCAGGGGATGCTTGCCGTCAGGCACCTCCAGGGGACGGTAACTCTGGCTGGCCATAGACTGGAAATGGTCCCGGGCTTGTTCCCTGAGGGTGAGGAGGAGCTAGAACTCCAGGCCGCCTGCCTCTGTCCACTGCTCAGGAGCTACCTTCCTCCCTGCACCCTCCCACAGATGGCTCAGGGGTCTGCCGTGACCTGTGTCACCCAGGACCCCCAGCCTAGGCCAGGCAAAGCTCAGGGTCCCCATCCACGGAGCCTGGACTTGGTCTGATGAGCAGGGCAGGGGCTGGGAAGGAGCCATACAGACCGTACCCCGTGGCCAGGTTGTCTAAGGCCTCCAGACTGGCTTGGCATGAGACCACGGGCCGGAAATTTGATTTGTAGCCGGTGCCTGTGTGACTGCCCACACGGGGCTTGAAATCCTCTCGACCTGCCAGAGGGGCAACGAGGAGACAGACCCCGAGGTCAAAAACAGGCAGGGCTTCCCAGGCAGGGCCAGCGTCCTCCGAGGGGCACAGGGGTCACAGTGACAGGGGAGGGCTCAGAGCCACGGGCAGGAGGTTTGCAAGCCTGCCCTTTCAGGACTGTGATGGCAGGAAATGGAGTAGGTGGGCTGGGGACAAGGTCGGTGTGGCAGAATCACAGTGACAGGACTGCAGGGGCAGAACTGGAGAAGGGAGCAGCCGGGCCGGGCTCAGGGGACAGACGGATTCAGCGTGACAGGTTGCTGTGCAGTGTGACAGCCAGAGGGGCTGCTCCTCCCTCAGAGAGAGCCCCTCCCTTCCCACCAATGTCCTGGGGGAAGCTGCTGCGCAAAGGTGCCCTCACCGTAGGCTGTGCAGTAGCTGGTGGCGTAGAATTTCAGGGGGTCCGTGTAGCCCCCCGAACTCATCTTCACATAAGGGGAGACGACCCCCAGGGGGAGTTTCCCCATCATGATGCTGTGGGGCAGGGCCCCGGGGGGCCTAGAAAGGAAGCGCGGGGAGCCCCGTGGGTCCCAAGCCCGGCTCCGAAGCCCACGGGTGAAGACCTGCGCCCCCACACAGCTGGCCCCTTCTCCCAGGCCTCTGTCTCTCTGCCCCAGCTCCCACATCCCTAAACTGAGGACAAAACTGATCATCCACACTTATCCCAAGAGTCCTCGTGTCTCCTCTCACTTTCCCCCACCTTCTTATTAACTCTTCCTGTCTCCATTTACCGCGGGGACCGTGAGGTTTAAAGAGATGAAGGATTTGCTCATAATAGGTGGTAGTGCCGGGATTCAGACCTAGGTATTTGACTCCTCGGCCCCCGACCTGAACCTTACATATCCACCTCTCAGAATGAATGCGCCGACAACCCGCTATCTGGGGAATTCTTGGCTCCCACCCAAGAAGTCAGGCTGGGACACTCACTCCCAGCTCCCGGCTCCTCTCTCTCCCTCAGCTCCCATGGCCTTGCCTGCCTCTGGCCTTGCCTGCCTCCCCTGGGAGTTGGCTCCGCTCTCCCCAAGGCCTAACCGCAGCGGCCCCACCCTAACCTTTCCTCTGCAGAGGCTCTGAGGTCAGGGAGAGGCTGCAGGAGTCAGAGCTCTGCAGAGAAGCCAGCCCTCCCGGAGGTGGCCAAGCAGGAGAAACAATGTGTAGCCTAGCAACTGGTGCCTAGCAACAGCGTCCCCAGGCTTCCGAGCCCTTCTAAGGCCAGGGCCCACTGAGGGACTGACCTGGCCAGGAGGGGAGGGTCAGGAGCTGCCTGAGCAAGGCCCTGCCTCCAGGGCTCCAGCCCCAACCTCTGGCCTCCTCCATAGGGCTGGGAAGAGTTGCTGTCTGCATGATATAAAATAAAAGATAATCCCGAACACTCATTCCCATAAAGTACCCACTTCTCGGCAGATACTTTACATCCTCTATCTCTGTCCTCTGAGCAGCTCTTCAGTAGCTATGATTATCCCCATTTTCACTGGGGGAACATGAGGCTTAGATAAGCAAAGTCACTTGACTCCAGAGATCTCGCAATCAGAAAATAGCCAAGTTGAGATTCAAACGTGGGTGGATCTGGATCCCGCTCTTCTGCCTCGCGGTAAATCAATGTTTACTACGTTCCGCTGGAGCCACATCTGTGCTAAGCCCTTTAACACACATTACGTTGTGTTAAACCACCCTCTGAACTGGACACTATTATTGGAGGGCCAATAAACTGCAGCAGTTAAGAGTGCAGTTCAAATCCGATCTGTCACCTTTGATGAGGTACTTATCCTCTTCACGCCCCCATATCCCCATCTTCAAAAGCGATGTGACTGCACCCACCTCACAGGGCTGCTGGCAGATTTAGCAAGAGCATGGATTCAGCACCTGGTGGGTAGTAAATGCTCATTTTTTTTTCTTTTTTTAAGAGAGACAGGATCTTATGCTGTCACCTGGGTTGGAGTGCAGAGGCACCATTATAGCTCAGTCCAGCCTCCAACTCCTAAGCCCAAGCAATCCTCTTGCCTCAGACGCTCACGTAGCCGGAACTACAGGTGTGTGTTCCCCCATGCCTGACTTGCTTATTTATTTATTTATTTGTTGTAGAGACAGCATCTTGCTATATTGCTGAGGCTGGTTTTGAATTCCTGGCCTCAAGTGATCCTCCTGCCTCAGCCTCCTGAGTTGCCGGGATTACAGGAACAAGCCACCACACTCGGCAAATGCTCAATTTGTAAAAACTGCTGTACTTTTAGCCTTATTTTGCAGATAGGAAAGGTGAGGCTCAAGGGCAAATAGCCCAGGCCCCACAGTGGGTGGAGACGGAGCCTGGACTCAAATCTGAGTGCGCAAACTCCACAGTGACAAGTTTCTTCCGTGACAGCCTGTTTGCCTCAAATTGGCTCTGGGGCTTATAAATGGTGTAACAGTTGGATCTCTGGGTGGGGTAGGATAGCCCTACTTTGTAGCATTTGCCAATTTCTGTGATGTCAATAGTCCCATCAGGGCTGCTTTCAAACCACCACTACAATTGTCTTTGAACTGGGACGTGGGGAGGCCGCTCAGCACTGTACAGGAGTAGTTCTGTCATGCAGACATAATGGGCATAAGTAACCTCGACAGCACAAATAATAGAAAAATGTACTCACATAATTAAGGGGTGATGAATTTTAGGTATGTATTTTTTGTTTTTAATATAATTCATTACATTGCAGGTTTAAGTTATTTATTTATTTATTTATTTAAGATGGAGTCTTGCTCTGTCTCCCAGGCTGGAGTACAGTGGCGTGATCTCAGCTCACTGCAACCTCCATCTCCCAGTTCAAACAATTCTCCTGCCTCAGCCTCCTGAGTAGCTGGGACTACAGGCACCTGCCACCACGCCCAGCTAATTTTTGTATTTTTAGTAGAGATGTGGTTTCACTACATTGGCCAGGTTGGTCTCAACCTCCTGAGCTCAAGTGATCTGCCTGCCTCAGCCTCCCAAAGTGCTGGGATTACAGGCATGAGCCACAGCACTCAGCCAGTAATTTAATTTTTAACAATGGCAGAGTTAAAAACCAGCTCGCCAGGCCGGGTGCGGTGGCTCAAGCCTGTAATCCCAGCACTTTGGGAGGCCGAGACGGGCGGATCATGAGGTCAGGAGATTGAGACCATCCTGGCTAACACAGTGAAACCCCGTCTCTACTAAAAAAAAATACAAAAAACTAGCCGGGCGAGGTGGCGGGCGCCTGTAGTCCCAGCTAGTCGGGAGGCTGAGACAGGAGAATGGCGTAAACCCGGGAGGCGGAGCTTGCAGTGAGCTGAGATCCGGCCATTGCACTCCAGCCCGGGCGACAGAGCGAGTCTCCGTCTGGAAAAAAAAAAAAAAAAAAAAAAAACCAGCTCGCCAATTTCCTAGAATTTTCGCCTTCAGCTCTCCTGGAACCGGTAGAGCTGGCTCCAGAGCACCCCTGCTCTCAGGGGAGAGTGAGGTATGAATGAAGGCTGAATAAAGGGAAAGAAGACATCTCCTTTCCTCAGCCAGGAGATGCCCTTGCCGCATTCATCCTGTAGTGACCTGGTCTGCCGGGGTGGAGGTTTGCTCAAGTCCTCACCCAGCCCACCATGGGAAGGCAAGCTGAAGCACGTTTGGCACCAGACTAACCCTCCAGACTAACGATTCTGTTCAGGGATCACAGGGGGCAAGGACACAGGAGTGAGTGCACACAGCCCTGCCCTGCAGCAAGCTGCTCCCAGTCTACTACAGAGGCTCATGTGAGCTCCACACATGAAGCACAAAGGGTGAGACCACCACAGGTGAGGTGCTCACAGGGTGAAGGGAGAGAGGGGCCCTCCTCTAAGTGTGCCTGGAGAAGTGACTACGAGCAAGAGCTTGGACTCTGAAGCCAGATGGTGTGGGTCCTGTCTCTGCCACTAGATAACTGCAAGACAGTGCATGGTCCTTGTGCCTCCGTTTTCCCTTCTGGAGAATGAGTATAATAATGCTAACTACCTGCAGGGTTGTGGCAGGCATGAAGCATTTAGCCCAGTACCTGGCACACGGTAGGTGCCATCTAAGAGTTAGGGAAAGGCCCTGGAGAGAGGTGCCTTTTGAGTACTCACTGCCTTCTAGGCAAAGGGTTGGGCCCAAGGGTTATAAACAGGAAATCCACATGGCCCTGGCCTGAGAGAGCCCACAGTTTAGGAAGGATCTCAGATGTAGCAAAAGAAAGCTCACTGTGGGAGCCCGAGTTCAAAACCTGCTTTTGCAGTGTGTGACTCGGAGCTTCCTCTTTTCGAGCCTGTTTCTGTACCCGTAGGCAGGGGTAACCGTGTCTACCTAGCAGGGTCGCTGGTGGATTTGAAATGCCCTATGCACAAGAGGTAACAGGCCTGTACCAGGCAGAGATAAGGAAGGGCCCTCTACGTGGAGGCCCCGACAACACAAAGGCGGACAGGTGTCCAGCAGGCTGGGAGCCCTGACGGGTGCAGCGTGGCTGGAGCACTGCGTGGGGAGGAGGAGCTCAGCTGGGAGAAGCAGCCCCCAGGTAGGCTGTAGCCAGGTTTTCCTTTTAACAGGTGGAGGGGGCCAGGAGGGGTGGTAGAAAGGTTTGAAATCGTCCCTTAGGGCTTCTCTTAGGGAGGCTCTAGGCTGTAGCCGACCAAGGACCTGGGCAGGAGTTCCGGGTTCGGGGATCAAGGTCTGGCGACGCTGTCCCATCAGAGCCCTAGTTACGTCCCGTCCTCCCGGCGGCCAGTGGGTTTTTTGCTGTGTGGCGACACCCAGCGGCCGTAACTCGGAACTGCAGGAGATGACGCAGTGCATCCCTAAGACTGGGGGTGTGGGGGCGGGGTCCTAGGAGTTGGGGACAGAGCAGCTCCGTCGACCCGGTCACAGCCCCACCCCAAGCCTCACTCACCCATCCCTCCAGAACAGAAGGGTTGGGTCTGGGCAAGGAGTGTCCCGGGAGGGCAAGCGCTGGAGCCCGCAGGGAGCAGGAGCCCGAGGCCCCTCCCCTGTTTGCAGGTGCCAGGTGGCCCAAGAGCAGTGTTACTTTTGGACGTATCACCTGTGGACCTCAGTCCTTCCATCTACAAAATGAAGGGACAGACTAAAAGTCCTTCCATATTGGAAAATCTCGGCCCACCTCATCCCACTCCCTTCCATACCCCTCCCCATTTATTCATCACTTCGTTGTGCCAGAGCTGAGCTAAGAATCACCTCATCGCTTTTCACTCCCAGCCCTATGTGGGAACTACTGTAATCATGCCCATTTTACATGTGAGGAAGCTGCCTGAGGCCTCGCAGACAGGGAGCGGTGGAGCTGGGATCCAAACTCAGCTTTGAACCTGGAATCTATGCCCTGCCCTCTGGAACACACCAGCAAATTCTCCAGAAAGTGCTGGGACCGTAGCACTGGGTTTTTCCAAAGGGATGATTTTCCAAAGAGATGGACTGCCCTGGCCAGATGGGCAACTGCCTCCTACTTTCTGGCTCTGCCCAGTCCTAGGCGGTAAGATTCCCCTGTTTCTGGCCGGGCATGGTGGCTCACACCTGTAATTCCAGCACTTTGGGAGGCCAAAGCAGGCAGATCACCTGAGGTCAGGAGTTTGAGACCAGCCTGGCCAACATGGTGAAACCCTGTCTGTACTAAATATACAAAAATTAGCAAGGCATGGTGGCAGGCGCCTGTAATCCCAGCTACTTGGGAGGCTAAGGCAGGAAGAACTCCTTGAACGTGGGAGTTAGAGGTTGCGGTGAGCTGAGATCACGCCACTGCACTCCAGCCTGGGCGACAGAGCAAGACTCCATTTCAGAAAAAAAAAAAAAAAAAAAAAAAATTCCCCTGTTTCCCTATAGGAAGGCAGAGGCTACAGATACACTAGGTTAGCAGAGAGGACCCAGTGAAAGGACATGCTGGGTCTCGGCCCACAGAGCTCCTTGGCTGGGATCAGTGGGGTAGGCCCTCACAGGCTTCCGAGGCCAGAGCACACCACCGCTGAAAGCGCTGAGCAGAGACAGACATCTCCACTCTGTGCTGGGCCGTGTGGGCTGCAGTTCCCCAAAGAAGGATTAACTCAAGTGAATAAGCCACACACCACCAAGTATGTGTCATTTTGCTTTGGTTGATGTGGGTCTTTATGGCTGCCCTCAGAGGAAGCCAGGGCTCTTGTAGGGAAGAGACAGGTTGGCATACTTCAGCTTAATGGATACAAAAGTCTCCTAACACACTAAATAATCCAACAGGGGAACAGGCTGCCCTGGGGGGAGTGAGTTCCTCATCCCAGGAGGCATGCAAGCAGCTTGACAGGATGACAATAATAGCAAACTTTCACTGGTTTATTAGGTATCAGGGACTGTTTCTAAGCACTTCCCATGATTAGCACAATTAAACTTCACCGCATTCCTACCTAGGGGGTGGTATCAGCTCCTCCATTGTATAGATGAAGAAACCCAGACACAGAGAGGCTGCGTAACTTGTCACAAGTCACACGGCTAGTAAGGGGAAAAGCCATTATTTGAACCCAGACTTCCTGGCTTCAAAGGTCATGCTGGTGACCACTTTGATATTGCCTCAAAGGTTAAGCTACAGGTTCTCTATTTTCAAAATCTGACTTCCAATGACTTCTTCTTTTTTTTTTTTTTTTTTTCAGGAGACAGAGTCTCGCTCAGTCACCCAGGCTGGAGTGCAGTGGCGCGATCTCGGCTCACTGCAAGCTCCGCCTCCCGGGTTCACGCCATTCTCCTGCCTCAGCCTCCCAAGTAGCTGGGACTACAAGCGCTCGCCGCCACGCCCGGCTAATTTTTTTGCATTTTTAGTAGAGATGGGATTTCACCGTGTTAGCCAGGATGGTCTCGATCTCCTGACCTCGTGATCCGCCCATCTCGGCCTCCCCAAGTGCTGGGATTACAGGCTTGAGCCACCGCGCCCGACTCCAATGACTTCTTAAATCTCTTTTTAAACCTGATTACCTCTATAAAGAAAAAAAATTAAAAAGCAAAGATTAAAAAAAAGTTTTTATAGAGACAGGATCTTGCTTTGTTGCCCAGGCTGGTCTCAAACTCCTGGCTTCAAGGGATCCTCCTGCCTCGGCCTCCCAAAGTGCTGGGATCACAGGTGTGAGCCACCGTGCTAGGCCTAAAAATCCTTTTAAAGAGTTCATCCCTCTCATGTTGCTTAGTTTGTGCTGGGCACTGCTGGGTGAAAAATTCAGAGAAGAAAGGTTTGAAATTATTCGAATCAGCTAAGATGATTGAGAAATGGGAAACAGATCCCTGGCATACAGCTGAAGGCACTAAGCCCTCCCAGCCCAGGAGGCTGGGGGTGGCAGGGAGAGGGTAATTATACTCCTACTTTCAAAATTCCCATGCTGGAGGCTGGGACAAGCCTAGAGTAATGTTTCTTGGCTTCAGGTGAGTTGAGGTTACATCCCTGCCCCTTTTTGAGCCTCTTCTAAGCTTGAGTTTGAGGTCTGGCTCTGGCACAAATAGTGCTATGTGACCCTTCTTAAGTAACTGCCTCCCTCTGATCCTGTTGCCTGTGAAGAGGGGGTGGAGCCAGAATAGGAGGTTTGGCTTGCTTTAGTTTGAGAAGTGTTGTTTGTTTGGCCTGGAGGACTTGGAGCTCTATCTTCATATACTCAAGTGACGGCTGGCTCCACGTCCCCTCCCCCTGGTCCCCTCACCTGCCATCTGTGAAACAGCAGGACCCCAGCCTACCCCTTCCAAGGTCCTTCCCCTCTGCCTTATTACAGCGGGGCATGGAGGGGGTCGGCCTCATGCCAACCCACACTCAGCCTGGCCTCTAGGCTGGCTGGACCTGCACAGGGAGTTTCTCCCAAGCCAGACTCCGAGGTGCCCACAAAGGACACAAGAGCTCACTGAACACCTCATTCTGCCCACCAGAGTACTGTTTCCCAACCCAGATTCTTCTGAGCCCACCAACAAAGCTCACGCAGGTGAGATGCCTCAAGCTCAGCTGCTCCAACTGACCCTTTCAGGGGAGCAGTTTGAAGCTGGGCTGCACCATAAAGGGGATCATGACAGAGAAGAGCTGACCGGCAGGACACCAAGCCCGTGAGGCCCTGTCTTCCCTGTGATGGGGAAGAGCAGGCAGCCCTGGATTCGTGCGACCACCTTTCCATCTAGTGCTGGGGGTGGGGGCTGCCCTGCTTCATGGGCTCAGCTGTGTGAGCACCAAGGAGTGACGGGTGACGTAATGACCATGGATGCGCAGGTTGGGTTCAGGGAGTGGCCCGCTGGCAGGCCTCACTGTCATCCATTTTGCCCATCTCCAGTTTCTCTGCTCTGTGACTTGCAGTGCTTAAGGCAGGAGAGCTGCCCAGGACTGGGGCCCCCCTTCCGAAAGTGCTTTGGGGGTTCTATTCACTGAGCTGTGTCATTACCAGGAACTGAAATAGCCCAAGTCTAATGGCTAAGTCCCATCTCTCTCTCTTTCGTAAAAGGAAATGATTCCCCTGATGACTGGATTGCTTTCCCTCCCAGCCTCCCACAGTCCTGGCCTCACTTGTGGTTCATTTCTCCCCTTGGTGGGCATTTCCTGGAAGATTGTATCCTATGTATCTGATGGCTGTTCTGTTCCTGCCTGTTCTGTTCTTTTGCTGTCTCCTCTGGGTGAACTTGTTGATCTCACACAAGGTTTAAAAATTCATGACTCCCGGGGAAGACGAAATGAGATGGAGCAGAAAATAAGAAGCCATTCCCAATCCTCAGATGGAATGAAGATATTCTTGGCAGAGATGAGCAAGAAACCAGGACAGGGGTCAGGGGGTAGGTTTCCAGTGCACAGAGATCTGGTTCAATTCTGCAGCCCTGCCTTTATGAGGTATGTGCCCTTGGACAACTTCCTTAACTTCTCTGAGCCTGTTTCTTTGGCTGTATGATGAGGTCACAGTAGAACTTTAAGAGACTTAGGGCTTGGAATACAGAAAAGACAATATTTACATGCTTAGCACACAGCCTGGCATAGAGAAAGCACTCAAGAAATGTTTATGATTATCATTGCATTTTCCTGCCTTCCTTGCAGTTAGATAAGGGCCACATGGCTGGTTCTGTGGGTGGAATTGAGCAGTGCCACTCCCAGTCTGAGTAGTTAGGGGTGGGTGTTAGTTTTCCATTCTCTGTGGGTAGAAATCACACTTGGGATGGAAGAACCAAAAGATGGAAGCAGGCTGGATCTCTGAGTCACCGCATGGAGTCAGCTGCCCTGGAGCTGCTTTTTCTGCAGCGCACTAGGATGTGATAGAGAGATAAACCTTGCTGTTTTAAGCCTCTGAGCTTCGGGGTTTTGTTTGTTACTGCAGCATAAGCAAAGAAATGAAGATTTGAGAACTTCTTAGGAAATAAATTAGGATGTGATTCTGTATTAGTCAGCATTCTCCAGCAAAACAGAATGTGCACACACACACACATATCCGAGAGACACAGAGAGACATATTTATTATATGGAATTGGCTCTGGCTGGGCCAGTGACGCCTGTAATCCCAGCACTTTGGGAGGCTGAAGTGGAGGGTTGCTTGAGCTCCGGATTTCAAGACCAGCCTGAGCAAGACAGTGAGACTCCGTCTCTACAAGAAAAAAATTGTTTTTAATTAGCTGGGCATGGTAGCGTGTGCCTGTAGTCCCAGCTACTTGGGAGGCTGAAGGGGGAGGATCACTCGGGCCCTGGAGGTTGAGGCTGCAGTGAGCCATAATTGTGCCATTGCACTCCAGCCTGGGCAACAGAGCAAGACCCCATCTCAAAAAAAAAAAAAAAAAAAAGGAATTGGCCCACGTGATTATGAAGGCTGGCAAGTCCCAAGATCTTCAGGATGAGTTGGTTGGCAAGCTGACGACCCAAGAGAGCTGATGGCTTAGTTCCAGTGTAAGTCCAAAGGCCTGAGAACTGAGAGAGCTGATGTGGTTCTTGTCTCAAGGCCAGCACGCTTGAGACTCAGGAAGAGCCAATGTTCCCAGGCCAGTCTGAAGGCAGGATAAAAGCCCATGTCTCAGTTTGAAGGCAGCCAGGCAGAAAGAATTCCCTTTCACTCGGGAAACTGTCTTTTTGTTGTATTCAAACCTTGAGCTGATTACATGAAGCCCACCCCCATTAGGGGGACAGACTGCTCTACTCAGTCTACCAATTTAAATGTCAATTTCATCCAAAAACATCCTCACAGAAACACCCAGAAGAATACATATCCTCGATCACAAATCCAGGTACCCAGTCACCCAGACAAATTGAGACATAAATTAACTGTCATTCAGGCATATGAAACTCACTGGAAGCAGACAGATGAGAGGCCTACTGAAATTTTGAGAAAACAGTAATGCCCAAAAAACCATGAGCTTTTTTTTTTTTTTTTTTTTTTAGAGAAAGGGTCTTGCTCTGTCACCCAGGCTGGAGTGCAGTGGCACAATCATAGCCCACTGTGGCCTCAACCTCCTGGACTCAAGAGATGCTCCTGCCTCAGCCTCCCAAGTCGTTGGAACTACAGGCATGAGCCACCGCCCCTGGCCATGAGCCTGATCTTTAAAAAGACTGTGACTGTTTGAAACTTAAAACTTCCATGGGCAGGAAGTGGGTCAAGAAATCCAGACGACCCTCAAGGAGGGCGGAACACACAATCCCTGCTTCAGATATGATTAAGGAAGGTAAGGTAGGGGAAAAAGAGCCTCAAATGAGGGAGCCAAGTGGCCCTGAGAGCAGTAATGAAGGTAGTTCCTTCCAGAAACTTCCCTACCCCTCCACAAGGTCTGCCCAGCAGGCCCCAGCTCCCACTTCCCGGGGTATCCTTACTGTGGTTATCCGGCCCCTGCCCCTACTCTGCCTTTGTGTATGGTGTGGGGGTGGGGAGGGGGAAGCAGGTAACTTGCCTTTTTTTTTTTTTTTTTTTTTTGATCTAGAGTCTTGTTCTGTCACCAAGACTGGAGTGCAGTGGCACAATCTCAGCTCACTGCAACCTCCACCTCCCAGGCTCAAGTGATTCTTGCGCCTCAGTCTCGTGAGTAACTGGGATTACAGGTGTGCACCACCACACCTGGCTAAATTTTATATTTTTTAGTAGAGATGGGGTTTCTCCATGTTGGCCAGGCTGGTCTCAAACTCCTGTCCTCAAGTGATCCACCTGCCTTGGACTCCCAGAGTGCTGGGATTACAGGTGTGAGCCACTGTGCCCAACAGGTAACTTTTTAAATTTATTTTTATTTTTTGAGACGGAGTCTCACTCTGTCACCCAGGCTGGAGTGCAGTGGCACAATCTTGGCTCACTGCAACATCTGCTTCCTGGGTTCAAGCGATTCTCCTGCCTCAGCCTCCTGAGTAGCTGGGATTACAGGCATGCACCACCACACCTGGCCAATTTTGTTTGTATATTTACTAGAGACATGGCTTCATTGTGTTGGCCAGGCTGGTCTTGAACTCCTGACCTTAGGTGATCCACCGCCTTGGCCTCCCAAAGTGCTGGGATTACAGGCATGAGCCACTGTGCCCGGCCCCCAACAGGTAACTTTTTAAAATTCCTACCTCTCTGGACCAAAAAGGGCCACCTCTAGACCTCATAAAGAGACCCCAGGGCAGCCCATGAGACCCTGGCTGGAGGCAGGAGCTGCACATCACTCTGGGTTTTCTCTCTTGGAAAGGAATTTCATTTTGTTTGTGGTGTGTAGGAAGAAGAGTGAATCCAACGCGGTATAAGGAAACCAGCAGAACAGACTGTGGTAGAGACTTAAGGCTCAGCCAGATCTGCTTCTCTTCTCCTTCCTGGGTACCAGGGAGAACCACACCTGCCAGGCTCCTTGCAGTTCCACAGGAACATGTGACTGGCTGTGGCCCAAGGGCTCTGAGAAGTGTCACGTGTTGCTTCCGAGTTGCAAGCAAATGTGAGTTACCCGCACTTTCTCATTCCCTTTAGTAGCAACCGTGGAGACCACATGTTGAGATGGCAGAGCCTGGATCCCTGGGCCGCCATAGAAAGGAGCTGTCCTGAACAGCTGCCCGATTCACACTGGACTTGGCACAAATGCGAAATAAGCCTTGTGCTGTTAAGTCGCTGAGATTTGGGGGTTTATTTATCATCAGAGTCTAGCCTAACGTGACTAGTACACCTTTCTATTAGAAAGATAGTGGCTAACTATATCATGCATAGGAGGGAGAGGAAACATCTAGAGAGGATGGTAAGTATGGGGTTTTAAGAGAATCTTGTGGCTGGGTGCAGTGGCTCAGGCCTATAATCCCAGCAATTTGGGAGGCTGAGGTGGGAGAACTACTTGAGGCCAGGAGTTGGAGACCACCCTGGCCAACATAGCAAGACTCTGTCTCAAATTTAAAATTTAAAAAAGTTAATAATAATAATTTTTAAAAAGCCCAGGCATGGTGGCTCACGCCTATAATCCCAGCACTTTGGGAGGCTGAGGCAGGTGGATTGCCTGAACTCGGGAAATCAAGACCAGCCTGGGCAACATGGTGAAAGCCCATCTCTAACAAACAAACAAAACAACAACAACAACAACAAAGCAGCCAGGTGTGATGGTGTGCGCCTATGGTCCCAGCTACTTGGGAGGCTGAAGTGGGAGGATTGCTTGAGCATGGGAGGTGGAGGTTGCAGTGAGCTGAGACTGCAGCATTACACACCAACCTGGGTGACAGAGTGAGACCCCATCAAAAAAATTTTTTTAAATTTTTAACCGCACCTGGCCTTAAATAAATAATCTCTCTGTGCTAACCCAAGGGGTGTGTAGGGTAACAGTACAAGCATGCTTACTGGAGACCAATGTGCCTGAGTTCCAATTCCAGTTATTTCCATGTAATGTGCTTGCTTAGCACAGTCTTTCTCTCTCTCTCTCTCTCTCATACACACACACACACACACACATATAAAGGCACAAAACAAAAATCAGACGAGTAAGATTCAAATGCAGATCTGGCTGACTCCAAAGCTTGCAAACTTAGCCGCAATGCAATGCTGCCTCTCCAATGGCCAGGTCACAGTGCTATGTGCTTTATCCATACAGTGTGCCAAAAGCATTGTCCATATTTCATTTTTCTTGAGACGGAGTCTCACTCTGTTGCCCAGGCTGGAGTGCAGTGGCATGATCTCAGCTCACTGCAACCTCCAGCTCCCGAGTTCAAGCGATTTCCAGCTAATTTTTATATTTTCAGTAGAGATGGGGTTTCACCATGTTGGTCAGGCTGGTCTCGAACTCCTGACCTCAAGTGATCCACCTGCCTCGGCCTCCCAACGTGCTGGGATTACAGGCATGAGCCACCGTGCCCGGCCACATTGTCCATATTTTATAGATGTGTACACAAAGGCTCAGAGATGTGAAGATGCTTATGTAAGGTCACACAGCATGTCAGCCAAGGAGCCAGGGCTCAATGCTAGGATGGTCTCATTCTCACCTGGTGAGTTCCACTTCAGAATGTGCCATTTTCTCATAAAAAACCTTCTCCCATTGGTCCCTGGCACTTGATTCAAGCATAAGACAGGCCCCGCACTTAGTAAAGATTCAAAAGTTTATTATGATGGTGGAAATCAATGCTGCTCGACGTTACTTCTGACTCTCCACCACTGGGGCATGGGATGGGACTGAACTTCTGGGCTCCCCGTGGGGCTATGTGACCAGTTCTGGCCAAACGGTTGTGAGCAATAGTGAAGAAAGAGTGTCACATCCAGGACAACCATTTAACTGCCACCGTGCGACCCTCCAGAGCTCTCATTTCCTTTTGTTAGGGACTGAACTGTGTCCCACTACAAATACATATGTTGAAGCCCTAGCCCTCCCCCGATGTGATCACTGGAGACTGAGCCTTTAAGGAGGCGATTAAAGTTAAATGAGGTCATAGGGCAGAGCCCTGACCCAATAGAACTGATGTCCTCAGAGGAGGAGATGCTGGAGCTCTCTTCCTGCCATGTGAGGACATGGCCAGAAGGCTGCGAGCCAGGAGGAGGGCCTTCACTAGGAAGCAAGCCCTGCTGACATCCCGATCCTGGGCTTTCCAGCCTCCAGAATCACGAGAAAATTTCCGGGCTGGATGTGGCAGATCTGTTACATCTGTAATTTTCAGCACTTTGGGAGGCCGAGGAGGGAGGATCACTTGAGCCCAGGAGTTCAAGACTAGCTTGGGCAATGTATTAGTCTGTTCTCATGCTGCTAATAAAGATGTACCCAAGGCTGGGTAATTTATAAAGGAAAGAGGTTTAACTGACTCACAGTTCCACATGGCTGGGGAGGCCTCACAATCATGGCTAAAGGTGAATGAGGAGCAAAGTCACGTCTTACATGGTGGCAGGCAAGAGAGCTTGGGGAATTCCCCTTCATAAAATGCTCAGATATCCTTAGACTTATTCGCTACTATGAGAAAAACACAGGAAAGACCCGCCCCCGTGATGTAATTACCTCCCACTGGGTCCCTCCCATGACATGTGGGAATTATAAGAGCTACAACTGACGATGAGACTTGGGTGGGGACATAGCCAAACTGTATCAGGCCACAGAGTGAGACCCCATCTTCGCAAAATTAGCCAGGTGTGATGGTGCCAGCTACTTGGGAGGCTGAGGCAGGAGGATCACTTGGGCCCAGGAGATGGAGACCAGCCTAGTCAACAAAGGGAGACCCCATCTCTACAAAAAATAAAATAATTAGCTGGACCTGGTGGTGCCAGCTGCTCAGGAGGCTGAGGTGAGAGGACTGTTTGAGCCCAGAAGGTTGAGGCTGCAGTGAGCCATGATCACACCACATGACTCCAGCCTGGGTGACAGGGTTAGACCCTTTCTCTGAAAAAAAAAAATTTTTTTTAACTTTAAAAATTTAAAGTTATAGCTTTAAATTCAAGTAACCAGCACACCGAACCCCTTACAGCAGAGGGGTTAAGCAGGCTGGCCATGCAACTAGGCTGCCTGGCTCCAAGCCCCACCTCCCCCACTAACCAGCTGAGCCACATTGGGCAAGTCTCATGACTTTTCTGCACCTCAGTTTCTCAGTTCAAGTAGGGCTGACAAGGGTGCCTTTCTTCTTTATTATGAGAAAGAAAGGAGATAAATTAGAAGCATGCTTCACACACAATAAGCGCATATTATTAGTCTCAGGATAAGACTAAGGAAGATACTGATGGGCTAAAGGAGGCATTGTCTTGGGTGTCTTCCTGACACTGACTGGGACACAGAGCATGTGACCCCAGTTCCCTGAACCTCCCAAGGCACTGTCGATGGACGATAGATGTGGCAGGGATGTCCGGTGTGGATTTTTGAGACCTGAACTTAAGCACACGTCAACTGCAACAAAGCGTTACCTCTGCATATTGATGACCTTTTTTTTTTTTTTTTTTTGATGGAGTCTCACTCACTCTGTTGCCCAGGCTGGAGTGCAGTGGTGTGATCTCGGCTCACTGCAACCTCCGCCTCCCGAGTTCCAGTGATTCTCCTGCCTCAGCCTCCCGAGTAGCTGGGTTAACAAGTGCCCACCATCACGCACGGCTAATTTTTGTATTTTTAGTACAGACAAGGTTTCACCATGTTGGCCAGGCTGGTCTCAAACTCCTGACCTCAAGTGATCTGCCCGCCTTGGCCTCCCAAAATGCTGGGATTATAGGCATGAGCTACCACGCCCGGCCTTGACAACCATTTTTTATGTGACAAACTGATAAGTACTCAGAGAAGGCAGTTAAAATCTTTTGCTCTCTCCACCCACATGCATATAGCTTTGGCATTCTCAATCCTGGTTAATATCAAAGTTCAAAAAGAACTTTGTCTTTTGATGAAGAATTTCATCTTCATTTTTGATATAAATGACATCAAACTGAGTAGCCTTTTATTACAGCCTAATCACAATCAGTTCCATTTTTCTCAGTGAGGAACTGATTTTTTTTAGACATGAATTTTTGTAACTCAGACTACTTTTACTCGCGCTTTATTTTCACTTAATTTATTATTTTTTTCCCCGAGACAGAGTATTCCTGTGTCGCCCATGCTGGAGTGCAGTGGTGTGATCTCGGCTCACTGCAACTTCCGCCTCCTGGGTTCAAGCAGTTCTCCCTGCTTCAGCCTCCTGAGTAGCTTGGATTACAGGTGCATGCCACCACACCCAGCTAATTTTTGTATTTTTTAGTAGAGCTGGGGTTTTGCCATGTTGGCCAGGCTGGTCTTTGAATGCTGGACCTCAAATGATCCACCCGCCTTGGCCTCCCAAAGTGCTGGGATTATAGGGGTGAGCCACCGCACCCCGCCAAATATTTTATTTTAAAAAAATTTATGTGAGACAGGGTCTTGCTCTGGCACTCAGGCTGGAGTGCAGTGGTGCAATCACAGCTCTCTGCAGTCTGGATCTCCTGGGCTCAAGCGATCCTCCCACCTCAGCCTCCGGAATAGCTGGGACTATAGGCATGTGCCACCACGCCCAGTTAATAGATTTTTAAAATTTTTTGTAGAGACATGGTTTTGCCATGTTGCCCAGATTGATCTTGAACTCCTGGGCTCAAATGATCCACCTGTCTTGGCCTCCCAAAGTGCTGAGATTATAGGGGTGAGCCACTGTGCTCAGCCTAAACATTTCAAAAAAATTAAATAACTCGTTGTAGTTGTTTTACATTTGTTTTTATTTTTTTATTATTTATTTATTTATTTATTTTTTGAGATGGAGTCTCGCTCTGTCACCCAGGCTGGAGTGCAGTGGCCAGATCTCAGCTCACTGCAAGCTCCGCCTCCCGGGTTCACGCCATTCTCCTGCCTCAGCCTCCCGAGTAGCTGGGACTACAGGCGCAGCCACCTCGCCCGGCTAGTTTTTTGTATTTTTGGTAGAGACAGGGTTTCACCGTGTTAGCCAGGATGGTCTCGATCTCCTGACCTCGTGACCCGCCCATCTCGGCCTCCCAAAGTGCTGGGATTACAGGCTTGGGCCACCACGCCCAGCCTACATTTGTTTTTATAGTCACGGACATGTTTTTGTTTTTGTTTTTTTGAGGTGGAGTCTTGCTCTGTCACCCAGGCTGAAGTTCAGTGGCGTGATCTCAGCTCACTGCAACTTCCGACTCCCTGGTTCAAGTGATTCTCCTGCCTCAGCCTCCCGAGTAGCTGGGGTTTACAGGCATGTGCCACCACGCCCAGCTAATTTTTGTATTTTTTTTTTAGTAGAGATGGGGTTTCACCATGTTGGCCAGGATGGTCTCGACCTCCTGACCTCATGATTTGCCCACCTCAGCCTCCCAAAGTGCAGAGATTACAGGCGTGAGCCACCACGCCTGGCCACAGATATGTTTTTTGATGCGATGCCAAATAATCCAATAGGAAAATAAGTTTTTAAAAATAAATGATGGGGAAAAAATAAAATAAAATAAAAATGATGGGGGCTGGGCAGGGTGGCTCACGCCTGCAATCCCAGCACTTTGGGAGGCCAAGGCAGGCAGATCACTAGAGGTCAGCAGTTGGAGACCAGCCTGATCAACATGGTGAAACCCCATCTCTACTAATAATACAAAAAAAAAGGCCGGGTGCGGTGGCACAAGCCTGTAATCCCAGCACTTTGGGAGGCCGAGACGGGCGGATCACGAGGTCAGGAGATCGAGACCATCCTGGCTAACACGGTGAAACCCCGTCTCTACTAAAAATACAAAAAACTAGCCGGGCGAGGTGGTGGGCGCCTGTAGTCCCAGTTACTCCGGAGGCTGAGGCAGGAGAATGGCGTAAACCCGGGAGGCGGAGCTTGCAGTGAGCTGAGATCCGGCCACTGCAGTCCAGCCTGGGCAACAGAGCGAGACTCCATCTCAAAAAAAAAAAAAAAAAAAAATTAGCTGGGCGTGGTGGTGTGCACCTGTAGTCCCAGCTACTCGGAAGGCTGGGGCAGGAGAATCACTTGAATGTGGGAGGCAGAGGTTGCAGTCAGCTGAGATTGGGCACTGCACTCTAGCCTGGGTGACAGAGTGAAACCGTCTCAAAAAAATAAAAATAAAATAAATAAATAAATGATGGGGCTGAGGCAGAGGCTCAGGCCTGTAATCCCAGCACTTTGGGAGCCCAGGGAGGAAGGATCCCTTGAGCCCAGGAGTTTAAGGTCAGCCTGGGCCACACAGTGAGATCTTGTCTCCACAAAAAAAAAAAAATGTTTTTTAATTAGCCAGGTGTGGTAGTGTGTGCCTGTGGTCCCAACTACATGGGAGGTGGAGGTGGGAGGATCACTTGAGCCCAGGAGTTGGAGGCTCAGTGAGCTATTGACCATGCCACTGCACTCCAGCCTGGGTGACGTAGTGAGACCCTGTAAGAAGGGCAGGGCAGGGCAGGGCATGGGGGAAGGGAAGAGGGAAGGGAAGGGAAGAGGGAAGGGAAAGGAAGAGGGAAGAGAAGGGAAAAGGGAAGGGAAGAGAAAGGGGAGGGAAGGCAATAGGGGAGGGAAGAGACGAGGGGAGGGAAG
>NC_045446.1:12295402-12326472 GCF_002776525.5 Piliocolobus tephrosceles
GGGGGGGGGGGGGGGGGGGGGGGGGGGGGGAAGAGAAGAGAAGGGAAAGGGAGAAGGAGAGGAGGGAGAGGAGAGGAGAAAGACAAATTACGAACTGGGTAGAAATATTTCCAAACACATGTGGCAAAGGACTGGTATGTGTAAAGAATGACCAGCCGGGCGCGGTGGCTCAAGCCTGTAATCCCAGCACTTTGGGAGGCTGAGATGGGCGGATCACGAGGTCAGGAGATCGAGACCATCCTGGCTAACCCGGTGAAACCCCGTTTCTACTAAAAAAATACAAAAAACTAGCCGGGCGAGGTGGCGGGCGCCTGTAGTCCCAGCTACTCGGAGGCTGAGGCAGGAGAATGGCGTAAACCCGGGAGGCGGAGCTTGCAGTGAGCTGAGATCCGGCCACTGCACTCTAGCCCAGGCGACAGAGTGAGACTCCGTCTCAAAAAAAAAAAAAGAAAAAAAAGAATGGCCACAGCTGGATGCAGTGGCTCACGCCTGTGATCCCAGCACTTTGGGAGACAGATTGCTTGAGCTCTAGGAGTTTGAGACCAGCCTGGGCAACATGGCAAAACCTGGTGATATGGTTTGAATTTGTGTCCCCACCCAAATCTCCTGTTGAATTGTAATCCCCAGTGTTGGAGGAAGTGATTGGATCATGGGGGTGGATTTCCCCCTTGCTGTTCTTGTGATAGTACGTTCTCATGAGATCTGGTTGTTTAAAAGTATGTAGCACCTCTTCCTTCACTCTCTTCCTCCTTCTCTGGCCATGTAAGACGTGCCTGCTTCCCCTTCCTTCACCTTCTGCCATGATGGTAATTTTCCTGAGGCCTTCCAAGCCATGCTTTCTGTACAGCTTGCAGAACTGTGAGTCAATTAAACCTCTTCTATTTTCTTTTTCTTTTTCTTTTTTTTTTTTGAAATGTAGTCTCATTCTGTTGCCAGGCTGGAGTGCAGTGGTGCGATCTCGGCTCACTGCAACCTCTGCGTCCCAGGTTCAAGCGATTCTCCTGCCTCAGCCTCCCGCGTAGCTGGGACTACAGGCGTGCACCACCACACCCAGCTAATAGGATAGACAAAACCAGAGATAAAGTTGTCTGGAGCTGGGAGGTGTGGTGGGGCACAGGGATGGAGCAGGAGGGAACTTTCTGGGGTGATGGCAATTTTTCCATTTCAGTAAGAGTCTGGTGTAAGCCTTTGTCAAAATTCAGCAAACATACACTTAAGATGTGTGAATTTCATTGCATGTAAATTTTACAGCAAAAGAATAAACTTTAAATATTGAATTCTAGTTAATAACATACATTGTGAAGCTTTTGGCGAGAGGGCTCTGATGTCTGTAATTTGCTTTGAAATGTACCAAAAAGGAGATGGATTAATGGGTGGAGAGAGGGATGGAAAGATAAACTGATAAGTGAAGAGCCCAGCAGAGTAAAAAATTAAGGGTAGGCTGGTGCAGTAGCTCATGCCTGTAATCCCAGCACTTTGAGAGGCAGAAATAGGAGGATGGGTTGAGCCCAGGAGTTCGAGACCAGCCTGGGCAACATGGTAAAACTCCAGGTGTGGTGGTACATGCCTGTAGTCCCAGCTACTTGGGAGGCTGAGATGGGAGGATCGCTTGAGCCCAGGAGGTTGAGGCTGCAATGAGCTGTGATCACCATCCTGGGCGAGAGTGAGACCCTGTCTCAAAAAAAAAAAAAAAAAAAAAGTTAAGGGTAGAATCTAGCTGGAGGCTATACCAGTGCTCACTGTAAAACTCTTTCAACTTCAGCTGTATGTTTGAAATTTTTTATAGTAAAATGTTAAAAAAAACTTCAACAACATTGAATGTATTTGTTTTTAGAGTTTTAATTTTGGCATGAGACGCTATTGATGAGATTTTTTCATTTATAGTTGTCATATAAAATTTCCTTTTAAAAGTAATTCATTTAAATAAAAAAGGGGCTCTATTTAAGAAAAGAGACTAAGTGAATATCAGTATAAATGGTCACAGATCCCGCAGTGCTCATGAAGGCAATGAGTGAATGGAGTAAGTCTGGAAGGATGAGTAGGAAGTTGGGACCACCACCATCTCTAGGGCAACCTGGGTTTAAATTTCAGCCCGCTGCCTCCCAGCGGTGTGACCTTGGACAAGCCTCATGTAGGAAATGGGATGATACAATCTCCGAAGGGAGGTCTGTGAGTATGAATGAGAGAACTCAGGGAGAGCGTAGTTTGGAGGCCTCAGTAAGCGGCACCTCCCTCGCACTGAGGGGAGAAAGGCAGAGGACATTCCCTTCTGGGAAAACAGTTTTAAGAATACAACTGGGGCAGGGAGTATATGTGTGTGCACTGGGGCTAGGCAGTGGGAGAGAGTCAAAGATGGCCCACCAGACTGAATGGGGAGTAAGGAAGCAGAAAGAGCCAGTACAGAGCACCCACACAGTCACTTAGATGGCCAACTATTTCTGCTTCTCCAGCACATCCTCCTCATGAGAAATGTAATGCCCACCCTCAGTGGGGGTGGACGGATCTTGGAGCCCCAGGCTCCAGGACTATGTGATGCAGCTTCTATTTCCTGGAGCACACCTGGGTTTGGGAGTTTGCTTCTTTTAACATCCCAGGTCTTCCAGAAGCCTGGGCAGAGAACCAAGAACTCTCCACTTTGCACAAGAGAGACAGACCTAATTCATTAAAACTCTTCTCCCCAGCCACAGGGCATCCAGCCACCTGGAAAGCGGGACTAATCCTTCAGGCACACTGAACTTGGGAGGGGAAAAAATCTGCCATCACAGCGGGAGGCCCAAGACGCCTCTGACTCCTGCACCCGTATAGCTCTCACTGTTAGGAAGGTTTACTCTGAGTTCTGAAATCAGATGGATCCATCAACTGATTTTTTTTTTTTTTTAAACTTTTTTTTTTTTGAGATGGAGCCTCATTCTGTTGCCCGCCCAGGCTGGAGTGTAGTGGTGCAATCTTGGCTCACTGCCACCGCTGCCTCCTGGGTTCAAGCCATTCTCCTGCCTCAGCCTCCAGAGTAGCTGAGACTACAGGTGTGCACCACCACGCCCGGCTAACTTTTTGTATTTTTAGTAGAGATGGGGTTTCATGGGGTTTGACCAGGCTGGTCTTGAACCCCTGGCCTCAAGCAATCTGCCTGCCTTGGCCTCCCAAGGTGCTGGGATTACAGGCATGAACCATACTCGTTTCTTAAACAATTAGGAACACCCTCTATATGCCAAGGGCTGTGCTAGGCTCCAGGATATAAAGTCAACAAAAAATAGATCTAGTCCTTCCTTGTCTTCATGGGGTTTAAAATTCTGGTGGGGAGACAGGCATTCATGGGAGAACTACCATATGGATTTAAAATGGAGACCGGGTATGGTGGCTCACATCTGTAATCCCAGCACTTTGCAGGGCTGAGGCAGGTGGATCGCCTGAGCTTAGGAGTTTGAGACCACCCTGGGCAACACAGTGAAACCTTGTCTCTACAAAAATACAAAAAATTAGCTGGGCATGGTGGTGGACACCTGTAGTCCTAGCTACTTGGGAGGCTGAGGCACGAGAATCACTTGAGCCTGGGAGGCAGAGGTTGCAGTGAGCCGAGATCATCCTACTGCACTCCAGCCTGGGTGACAGAGCCAGACTCCATCTCAAAAATAAATGAATAAATAAATAAATAAAATGTAGACGTTAGGCCAGGTGCAGTGGCTCATGTCTATAAGCCTAGCATTTTGGGAGGCCAAGGCAGGAGGATCAGTTGAGCCCAGGAGTTCAAGACCAGCCTGGGCAACATAGTGAGACCCCCATCTCTACAAATAAAAAAATAAATAAATTAGCCTACTTGGGAGGCTGAAGTGGGAGGATTGCTTGAGTCTGGGAAGTCAAGGCTGCAGTGGGCCACTGTAGGTTGTGTTAAGAATTTTCATTTTTTTAAGAGCAATGAGCAGCCACAGAAGGGTTTTAAAGAAGTGGAAGACATGTTCAGACCAGGGTATTGAAATTCAAGTAACCCTTGAACAGTAAGTTTGAACTGCATGGGTCCACTTATATACCGATTTTTCTTTTCTTTCGTTTTTTTAAAGACAGGGTTTCATTCCGTTGCACAGGTTGGCATGCAGTGGTGTGATTATTGCTCACTGCAGGCTCAACCCATGGGACTCAAGCAATCTACCCACCTCAGCCTCCCAAGTAGCTGGGACCACAGGTGCGAGCCACCATGGCCAGCTCTTTTTTTTTTTTTTTTTTTGAGACTGGAGACAGAGTCTGCTCTATTTATTGCCCAGGCTGGAGTGCAGTGGTGCGATCTCAGCTCACTGCAACCTCCGCCTCCCAGGTTCAAGCGATTCTCCTGCCTTAGCCTCCCGAGTAGCTGAGACTACAGGTGCACACCACCATGCCTGGCTAATTTTTTGTATTTTTAGTAGAAATGGGGCTTCACCATGTTAGCCAGGATGGCCTCGAACTCCTGACCTCAGGTGATCTGCGCACCTCGGCCTCCCAAAGTGCTGGGATTATAGCTGTGAGTCTTCACGCCCGGCCATGCCTAGCTAATTTTTAAAAAAATATTTTTTTTAGAGACAGGGTCTCTCCAGGTTGTCCAAGCTGATCTTGAACTCCTCGACTCAAGCAATCCTCCCAACTCAGCCTCCCAAAGTGCTCGGACTACAGATGTGAGTCACTGCGTCTGGCCTTATACACCGATTTTCTTTCACCTCCGTCAGCCCTGAGCTCCCATCTTGGCCTCCCAAAGTGCTGAGATTACAGATGTGAACTACTGTGGCTGGCTTATACACAGATTTTCTTCCACCTCTGTCACCCCAAGACAATTAAACCCACCCATCCTCTTCCTCCACCTCCTCAGCCCACTCACTGTGAAGACAACAAAGATGAAGACTTTTATGATGATCCACTTCCACTTAATGAACAGTAAATGTATTTTTTCTTCTTTATGATGTTTTTAAGAGACAAGAGTCTGACTCTGTTGTCTAGGCTGGAGAGCACTGGTGTGATCACAGCTCACTGTAGCCTCGACCTCCTGCCCCAGACCCCCAGTAGCTGGGACTACAAGGTGTGCCAGCACACTTGCCTAACTTCAAAACTTTTTTTTGTAGAGCTGGGGTCTCGTGCTGTCCAGACTGGTCTCCAACTCCTACCTTAGCCTCCCAAAGCTAATTACAGGTGTGAGATGCTGTGCCTGGCCTGATTTTCTTAATAGTATTTCTTTTCTCTAGCTAACTCTCTTCTAAGAATACAGTATATAATACATGTAACATAAAATATATGTTAATCAACTGTTTTCAGTAAGGCTTTTGGTCAACAGCAGGCTATTAGTAAAGTTTTTGGAGAATCAAGGTATACGCAGATTTTCGACGATGCGGGGGTTGGCGCCCCAACCCCTGTGTTGTTCAAGGGTTAACTGCACACTCATTTGGGAGCTGCAGGCAGAGAACAGATTCAAGGGAATGCCAGATGATGAAGGCAGATCAGATGGCCGTACCTGTTGTCCATCAGAGAGATGAGAGTACCTTTGACTACAGTGATGGTGCTAGAGATGGGAAGAAGTGATGGATTCAAGAACTATTTTGGACCTAAGTCAACAGGCCTTGGGTGATAGCCATGGAGGGAGAAGGAGCAGCATAGGACAATTCCTAGCTTGAGCAACTGGATGACTGGTGATGCCATTCACCGAGGCTCTCACGATGAGGGAGTTTTTGGTGAATAGAACAGGGAGGGAGGGTGGCCTGGCTGAGTTTGAAGGGTTTTTCAGCCTCTTTCAAAGGAGGAGTCAAGTTGGCAGTTAGATATGCAAGCTGGAGCTCAGAGGAAGATGTGAGAACTGTCCACATATAGGCGGTGATGGTTACCCTGGTATGGGTGAGATCACTAGAGAGAGTATCCAGAGGAGAGAGGAGGCTCCTAGGAGAGCACTGTGAAGAACTCCAAATAGAATGACTGGGAAGAGGATGGTGTGCCTCACAGAGGCAGAAGCATGGCTGGAGAGGCAGAAGGAAACAGAATAATGAAAATCAAGGGAAGTGGAGGTGTCCATAATTGGTCAGAGGCAAAGATAAAATTTTAATAAAGCCTGTTGGATTAGCAACACGGAAGTCACAGGTGACTTTAGTTAGAGATGCTTTCATAGCATAATGAGGTGGAAACATGGATAGATTAAGATAAAGAATGAGTGAGATTTTAAGAAAGTGGAGACAAGTATGGTCAACCCCTTGGAGAAGCTGGATTACGAAGGGGAGGAAAGGAAAAGAAGAGTCAGCCAAGCGCGGTGGCTCACGCCTGTAATCCCAGCACTTCGGAAGGCCAAGGCGGGCGGATTACTTGAGGTCAGGAGTTTGAGACCAGCCTGGCCAACATGTTGAAACCCTGTCTCTACTAAAAATAAAAAATTAGTTGGGTGTGGCGGCACATGCCTGTAGTCCCAGCTATTCGGGAGGCTAGGGCAGGAGAATTGCTTGAACCCGGGAGGCGGAGGTTGCAGTGAGCCGAGATTGCACCACTGCACTCCAACCTGGGCGACAGAGTGAGACTCTGTCTCAAAAAAAAAAAGAAAGAAACAAATTCTTTCTTTCAGGTATGGCCTTCTGATCTGCCTTCATCTGATCTGCCTTTCTTTGGATTTGACAAAGAAGCCGGGGCTTGGGAGTAGGACTGAGCCGAGTGGGACAGATGAGCATACAAGAGGCAGGCTGCTAGTGACGGTGTGGAACAAGGTAAAGGCAGAACCCAAAGTCCCTGTGTCACAGGACAATGGGTGTGCAGATGTGGGAAGGTAAGGGAGTTCCTCTCCGAGGGCTTCAGTGTCCTCTGATGGAAGTCAGTGAGGTCATCGGAGAATGGAGAGAAGGAAAAGTCACAGGTTGGAGGAATGGGTGAGAGGTTTGACCCAGTCATTGTGGAGCATGGAAGAGCAGACTGGCCAAAGACATACAGCATGTGCAAAGGTCCTGTGTCAGGAGGAATTCTGGAAATGGTGAGGTTGAAAGACTGACTATCTTAGAGGCTGGACCACAGAAACTGAGGGCCTGGCCAAGATGAGGTCTGATACACTAAGATGTGCCAGCGATATCCTATGAGCCTGCTACACTAAGAGGTGCTAGTCAGGATCCAATAGACAATGATGAGGAAATGAATAAAGCATGAAATCCCCCTTGACTTAACACAGTGAAGGCTTACTTCTCATTCACAAGTAGTTTGCAAGAGTTTAGGTGCCCCTCCTCCTTCGTGTGCCACATTGTCTGGACATGTGGTCTCCAGGATGTCTGCAGCAGGGTAACAGCAGGCTGCAACTCAAGATGTTTCCAAGGACCAGGCCTGGAAGTGGCTTCATTGCTTTCACTTACACTCTATTGGCCGGACCCAATCGCATAGCACCAGCCTTGTTGTCAGGGAGGCTCCTTCTTTTTTTTTTTTTGAAATAGGGTCTCACTTTGTTGCCCAGGCTGGAGTGCAGTGGCACCATCTCAGCTCACTGCAACCTCTGCCTCCTGGGTTTAAGCAATTCTCTTGCCTCAGCCTCCCGAGTAGCTGGGATTACAAGCGCCCGCCACCACACCTGGCTAATTTTTTACATTTTTGGCAGAGACGGGGTTTCACCATATTGGCTGGGCTGGTCTAGAACTCCTGACCTCAAGTGATCTGTCTGCCTCGGCCTCCCAAACTGCTGGGATTACAGGTATTAGCTACCGCACCTGGCCTGGAGAGTCTGCTTCTAATTTCCTACATGCTCAGGGCATTTCCTGGATGCTACAGGAAATGGTCTTTCTATATGCTCAGGAAGAACAAATGGTGTGGCGGGTGGACACCATCATCTCTGCCACAATCCACCCTTCTGTTTGCCAAACCATCAAGTTTTTCTTTTCACTCCGGGAACACACTCACCCTCTTCCCGAGGGACCCAAAGTCCTATCTAGTCCTTGTATCTGGCTCAAAGCCCAGAGTCCCTGGTGATGTGCAGTAGTCACTCGTCATCCAATGTGGCTCTTCTCAGTCCAGTGAGCCATGACCAAAAAGACAGGCAAGTTGCCCCCCTCACCCCGTGCCACACAGTGGTGGAGCAGGGACAGGACTCAGGGGAGACCCGTTCATTAAACGCCGGTGCTGCTCCCCGGGAGACACTCTCCTTATCCACTCTCCACACGGGCCCTGGCTCTTCTCTCTGGGACATTCCTCCTTTTCCATCACCCTCTCTGGCTACAGCTGAAATGGGAGTGGCAGAGCCTGTCCTCCCTGGGGGCTGAGCACCGTCCCTCCTGCTCATGGATGACTGGAGGCCCAAGAGTTGTTTTATAGCTGGAACTGTCCAAAGGGCTGGCTCCCGGTTCCTTGGCAATACAATTCTTTACACAGTTAGTGTCTAACCTACTTGCTCTGGTCAGTTTTGTGGGCCAGTGGCCAAGCTCACACGTGCCATGTCTTTTCCTAGATCCAGCTCTTAGGTCTAGGAAAGGATGCCTGTTCATCCTTTCTGCCTGGCCTTTCTACTCAATGGCCAGCTTGAGGCTATTTGGAACAATAAATAGGAGGCCCACCTTTAACCTGCCCCTTGTCCTGAGTAACTGCATCTAAGAGAAAAGTTTTACTGGGTTTTTCTTGCCCAGATGAGTCTTGTATTTCATCTCTTCCTATTTGGGGTGTAGCACATTTTCCAACCCTGAAAGACCCTGGGTTTCTGGACTTTATGTCCTTTCATTACTGCTCAAACACCACGTAATCCTCACCTGAGTTCATCCCTTCCTTATAAATCCTCAACAAACATAGCCTACAGTAGCCAAGAGAGATGACAAGTTTTCTGCTTTCCAACCACGTTGCCTTTGGCTGTCAGCCTGGAAAGCACATGGGATACCCTCCCAAGTTACAGCAGGCAGTAGTTTTACCAAACATTTTGCTAATGCATAACACAGATATCCAACTTTCCAAGGGTCCGACATCAGTTTGTTTGCTTCTGCCCAAGTGCTAAGCCATTGTCACCATAGGTGAGTAACTCAGTCTCTCTGGGCCTGTTTCCTCATTGGTAAAAGGAAGACAATATAAGCAACTTCATCAGACTGCTACAGAATTCAGCAGGACAAGCCATGTATGGTGTTAGCCTAATGTCTGCTCTGGAATAAGTGCTCAGTAAATGTTATTGCTGCTGTTCAAATAGATCAATAGGAATCACGTGTGTTCATGTGCAATTGCTATACTAAGTTCACTAGAGTCTGATCTATACTAGGCAGCTGCCTTTTTAAAAATTCAAGGGTCAGGTGCAGTGGCTCACACCTGTAATCCTAGCACTTTAGGAGGCCGAGGCGAGTGGATCATGAGGTCAGGAGTTTGAGACCAGCCTGGCCAACATGGTGACACCCCATCTCTATTAAAAACAGAAAAATTAGCTGGGCGTGGTGGCACATGCCTGTAATCCCAGCTACTCAGGAGGCTGAGGCCAGAGAATCGCTTGAATCTATAAGGTGGAGGTTGCAGTGAGCCAAGATGGCACCATTGCACTCCAGCCTGGGCAATAAATAGAACAGACTCCATCTCAAAAATAAAAATAAAAATAAAAAATAAAGAAAGAAAATCAAATGAGAGATCGACCCATCCAAGGGACAGGATGTTCACTCATGCTGGCCAGTCAGTGATTTTTCTCCGTATAAAGCAAATCTACATAGCTCTGTTGCCATCTGTATCTGTTACCAATTGCTGCAATAATGCTGCATAACAAATGACCCCAAAACTTGGTAACTTAAAATAATAAGCATTTCCTTAGCTTAAAAATCTGCAGGTTCACAATTTGGACTGGGTTTAGCTGGGTAATTCTTCTGGTCTTCACTGGGCTCACTTAACTGTCAGCTGGCTTTGGCTGAGGCAACTGGAGTGACTGGGACATACATCTCATCCTCCAGAAGTCTACCAGGGGCAGGTTCTCAGGTGGTGGCAGGGGTACAAGAGCTAAAGGGGAAGTGCTTTCTGAGGCTGTGCTTGCTTCACAATGATTGATATCTCATTGATCAAAGCAATGAGTTGACCCCAGCGTCAGGGCGGAAAGCCCTAAAAGCTACATGGCAAACAGCAAGGACACAGGGTAAGAATCTACCAGACAGACCTGGCTTGGTGGCTCATGTCTGTAATCCCAGTGCTTTGAGAGGCTGAGGTGAGAGCATCGCTTGAAGTTCAAGACCAGCCTGGGCAACAACGCGAGACCCTGTCTCTACAAAATAATTTTTTTTTTTGAGATGGAGTCTCCCACCCAGGCTGGAGTACAATGGCGTGATCTCGGTTCACTGCAACCTCCACCTCCCGGGTTCAAGCGATTCTCCTGCCTCAGCCTCCTGAGTAGCTGGGATTACAGGCGTGTGCCACCATACCTGGCTAATTGTTTGTATCGTTAGTAAAGATGGGGTTTCACCATGTTGTCCAAGCTGGTCTTGAACTACTGACGTCGGGATCCGCCCGCCTTGGCCTCCCAAAGTGCTGGGATTACAGGTGTGAGCCACTGCACCAGGCTCAAAATAAACTTTTTTTAAAAAATTAGCTGGGTGTGGTGGCATGCGCCTGCAGTCCTAGCTTCTCGGGAGGCTGAGACAGGAGAATCCCTTGAGCCCAGGAGTTGATCACATCACTGCACTCCAGCCTGGGTGGCAGAGTGAGACCCTGTCTCTATAAAAAAGAAATCTACCAGACAATCGTAACTGATTGCTGAGGGTGAATTCAGAACAAAAGAAGTTATTTCTGTATTAAAAGTAGGTGTCTCAGAGCTCAGTGGCCTGGTGTCCTCATCCGTGCTGTGAGGATAGACCTGGCATACAAGGCTAAATGTCCTGCTGTCTGCTCTCACAGGGTCAGTACCTAAGACCCATAGAGAGATCCCTGCGTGCCTTCCATTCACTTATCTCTTCTTCAGAGGGCCTCTGGGGCACGAGCTCTATCTCATTGATCTCCGCGTCTTCCGTGTCTGGCACTGGGTGTAGCACATTGTGCTAGTACAGACAACTTCTGCTTGGCAATCAATGAAATAAAGCACAAAGAACAGTGAGTTCCTCAAGGACAGACAAGATGCATTCTTCTCCACCCTCAGCATTTAGTGAAGACCATGACAGTGTCTTTCCAATTAGCTTTTTTTTTTCTTTTTTCTTTTTTTGAGATGCAGTTTCACTTGTTGTCCAGGTTGCAGTGCAATGGCGCCATCTTGGCTCACTGCAATCTCCACCTCCCAGGTTCTAGTGATTCTCCTGCCTCCACCTCCTGAGTAGCTGGGATTACAGGCACGTGCCACCAGGCCCGGCTAAATTTTTTTCTATTTTTAGTAGAGATGGGGTTTCACCATGTTGGCCTGGCTGGTCTTGAACTCCTGACCTCAGATGATCCACCCTCCTTGGCCTCCCAAAATGCTTGGATTACAGGCATGAGCCACTGTGCCCAGCCTCCAATTAGATTTCTAAGCATCACTTTTCCTATTTGGACCAAGACAACTACCTGTTTCTGCTTCTGCTGGAAACATAGTATCTAACGCACCATCTATAAATACCTTCTCACCGCTGCATGACTCTGCTGAGAGATGGGAGCCCAGAAAAACAGGTGAGTGAGGGTCCTGCTCATAGAGGGCCTGGCCCCAGAACCTTGGGCCTTGGGAGGAACCAGCACCAGTTTGTCAGCAAAGGCACTGGAGCCAGTGGGTGCGATAGAGGTTGTGCAACTCCTCTTGGGACGTGGAATGAGTTCTATGTGGGCTTCCTAACAGGCACATCCAACTCTCAGAGGCAGCCTCCCACTTGGAGAGAAAGGACAGCCAGTGATGGGAAGGCCCAGAAAGCATCAGAGCTCATCTCTGCTGCTCAGGGTAAGAGAAAACCCTTGAAACAGGGCAGAACTTGAGCCCTTCCCTCTGGCTCCCCTCCAAATCCACAGGAAGTCTCTGAACTCCAAACTCTCACCTGGAAAGCTAGGCTGCACGTGTCCTCCTTGTAAGGCTCAGGTGGTTAAGTCTGGAGCAGCTGAGGCTGTGACATTATGAGTCATGGTCCCCAGGTCCGATAGGGAACCAAGAGAGGGTAGCCCAATCTGTGCAAAGTTGTCCACGCCAGCAGTCTTCCATGGACCAAGACAAGATTAAGGATGAGAAGTCGTTAGAAGAGAGATGATGATGGTTTTCATGTTTTGAGGCACGGTAGCACATGGCCCTAAGTGCAAGGGCCCTGGGGCCCACTGCCTGGCTTCAAACCCTAGCCCCACCGCTTCCTATCTGTGACTTTGAGCTAGCAACTTCATCTCACCGAGCCACTTTCCTCATCTCTAAGAGGGGAATCATCATTGCACCTATCTCACGGTATTATAGGATGAAATGATGTAAAGCACTCAGCAGGGTTGGGTACACAACAAGCCTAACCATTAGCAGTTACTACTACCAAGTGTTCCTTGGGGGACGGGGCTGTACGAAGCTCTCCAGGGGCAGGACTTTACTCGGTCCTTATACCCACACTGTGAGGTCGGGTTCATTTTCACAGATGAGAAACAGAAGCTTGGAGAGGTTAAATGACGTGTCTGAGGCCACCCAGCTGATCAATGGGAGCTCCAGGATTCTAGGTTAGGCCTGATTCCTAAACAGCTCCTCGTAACTACTCTATTTCCCCTGAACACGTGTTCCAGGGCATCACCAGAGGAGAACATTTTATTAAATATTAGCCAAATCACCTGAAATCCACTGGGAAACAGAATGTACATCTTAACGTCCTCACTTGCTGAAAGTTCCATGCTGTGATGTGTTGTTACAGAAAGTGATATATCCACCCTCCCCCACTGTTTTCCTTTTATACTCTAATCTCATGACAGATTATACAATCCCCTTCTTAAAGAAACATTCTTCTCTTTGAAAGGAATATTTGGCACTTTAGGAGGCCGAGGCAGGCAGATCACGAGGCCTGTAGTTCGAGACCACTCTGGACAACATGGCGAAACTCCGTCTCTACTAAAAACACAAAAATTGGCCAGGCATGGTGGCGTGCACCTGTAATCCCAGCTATTCGGGTGGCTGAGGCATGGAATCACTTGAACCCAGGAGGTGGAGCTTGCAGTGAGGGGAGATCCTGCCACTGCACTCCAGCCTAGGCGACCGTGAGACGGGAGACCCTGTCTCAAAAAAAAAAAAGAATATCTGGGGTCTGAGATCCGGGATCCAACAAAAGGCTTTAACTCTTCTTTTGCAGCTGTAGGTGATGATAAATCTACCCATTTCCTTTAAAGACTGATGTTGTCCTGGATAGCTTAAACTTTCTACCGCCCCTCTAACAAACTGCTAACAACACTTGTTTCTTAAGTCACACAAAGTACTGCTGGCCTGCAGCCACCTATCCCACCAATGCCATCTTCCCTGACAGGAAAATTGGAGCACCACTCCTCATTTCCAGAGGGCTCACTGGGAAACTGAGGTGTCAGGAGGTAGCTTAAGTGGGTACTGATCAGTGTCATCAACTTGATAGCTGTGGGAGGGTGAGTCCACTGTCCTCAGATACTACAGAACATACTATTAAGTGGGGCTGTCAGCTCAAAAGTCTCACAGACCTGCTTGCCATTTAAGGCTGTTTAGCTTATCGTCAAACCTTCCTCTTTGTCTAGCCACAAATAGCTACAGATGGACTGAAGGATAAATGTGAGCCCTCAACTATCCCAGCGGAATCTTTTCCCGGTGATGTTTAAAAACATGAACCAGGTCTGTGCTGGTGCAACCCCAGCTGGAGCAGAAGAGACATACCAGATGACCTCCAGATAATGCTAAAAGCCAGTAAGAGGTGCCGGTAAGAGGTGCTTCTACAATGACCCCCAAAAGACATACTCTATCTAAGGCACAGACAGCTCCAGCACAAGGTGTTTGGCTTATGGATTTTTAAGACTTAGGATGATTAAAAGGAAACGATGGGAAGAGAACAGCCTTTCCTGACCCAATTTAAGGTGTCACGCGGGGAGCCTGTGCAGGACTCACAAGACCACTTGAGTCGGTCAGGACAGGGCCAGACGCTCATCTGCCCCGCGCAGGCCCTGAATGAGGTCAGTAAGCATGGATATGTCAAAGTAAAAGGAATGAGTCTAGCTTCTGTTCATCAGGGATCCTTCGGCGGCTGCTGGCCCTCGCTATATGTTTATTAATTTCTTAAAAAATGCACTGTGGCCGGCCTAGTTTCACTTAATGCCTAATGAAGGGAAAAACTGTTTACATAGCACCCCTGGGCCTGACAACTGAGCAGCTGAACTTAGCAAGATCCTTCACTTTCAAAGATGACACAATCCAGCAGCCTGGGAGGAAAACAATTCCTCTAGAAGCATGCCATGCCCAGGTGAAAGCGGCAGCAATTGAACATTGTGTTAAATAAGACAAAATCAGGCTAAGAAGGGATCAAACCCGAGGGGGAGAAAAGTTCCAACTACATCCTTGGCTACTGGGGTTTGTTGCATAACGTGCAAAGGATAAATGGGTAAGTCACCGCCCGATTCATGTGCACTTCGTACAGTCCAGATCTATGTCTATATATAAACTCCGGGCCTGCTTAACATTCTCCCCAGGGTACCTCAAATGCAGCCCGAGAGAATAGCCAGAGTCTTCAGCAAGCTCCCAGGGAGACGTCTCCTCCCTCGCTTGCCCTGCTTCTGCGAGTCTCACTTCTATTCCTCGCTTAGGGGAGAGTGCTAGATTTTTCCATCAAAGGTCTCGTCACCAGGGTCTGTTTTCTCTCTAGTCTTCACTGGGAGGTAAGACACTCTGTGGTTCTATTAATAGGCTCAGTTTTCCAACCTGCAGATGAGACACCCTGGATGTAGCTATGGTGACCTCACTGATATGCCAGGCAATTTGTGTTAGGGACACGTTTTAAGTCTCAGACTGAGGCTATGACTAAATGCTGACATTCACATCTACAGAGTACATACTGTGCAAGTTACCATGTAAGAGCTTTGTGTGTTTCATTTCATCTCATCAACTAGCTGAGACAGGAAGCATTATCATCCCCATTTTATAGAAGAGGCAACTGAGGCTCAGTTCAATTCATGTATCCAGCAGGTAAGCAGCAGAGCCAGGATTTGAATGTGTAACCAGTGCACTGCGCTGCTTCCTCACAGAAGCTTCCCTGAGTGGCCAAGTTCAGATCTACTCACTTGACAAAGCACCTGACAGATTCCTACCCACCATGTAACACAGAGGTCATGTCTCAGAACTGTCACGTTTACTTGCCACAGCTTCTCCAAACAGAGACGTCTGTTAAATTTCCAGCAGTAAAGCAGTGTGTTCCAGTAGAAAGTTCAGGAGCTTTGGAGGCAGACTGAGCTATACTAAATTCTGCTTTTTCGACTCAATAGCTACCTGACCTTGGACAAATTACTTCCTCTCTCTGAGCCCACTTTCTTATGTATAAAATACAGATACCACCACCAGTCTGGAGGAGTGCTGAGGCTTTACTGTGATTATGTAAAGGCTACATCTCTTTCCTTTCCTCCTGAGCCAGGGATACTGAAGGGCAGGCAGGAACCATGAGGTGGCTCTGTAGGAACCCTGGAGCTCAACAATGCTGGAAACATGTACGTGTGTCTTCCCCTTGTGCGGCTCTTATAATCACTCACCACCTGCTCATCAAATCTGGCCGACCTTCTTCTGGTCAACACCTTTAGATGTACCTGGTCCAGTTTGGGTGACTGATTCTACTGCCTAGATTACAGCTCTGAGGGCAAAACTCCTCCAAGGAGAGCACCACTTAGCAACACAGAAGTCACACAGAGCTTTTAAAAACACTTCTAACTAATTCATCCTAATATATTATTTCTTATGTATTATTATTTAGTCAACTAAAATAACTGTGAAGACTGTAGGAATGAGGGGGAAAGTTTTCTATAGTGCTACATGAAAATAAAACCTGTAATTGTGAACTTGTAAAGCTCCATAAACATATGACTATGGGTTATATGAAAATAGACAAAATTAAAATTAATTGTGAGGGCTGGGAAATTGTAAATTTCCTTTTTTCAGTATTCTTTAATAACTCTCTTTCAACTTACAAAGTGTATGTTTTAAAGAAAGCCCAATGATGAAGATGTTGACTCTTAAGCAGCGTGCCTACGCCATTCCTGCCTGTGGCCCTCATTCTGCCTGCTGTGCCTTTGAAGGATTCGGCTCAGGAGGCTGGGATCAGCTTCCCTTCGCAGAAGGAGCCATACCAGGTTGCAAGTGGGGAGTTCCACTTCAACAAAGCCCTGGGCCACTGAGGGCAGGGAGCTGCAGGGAGGGCGGGTGGCTTTCTGTACCGCACACACAGCTGGCTGCCTCTTTTCTTTGAGTACACTTGGGCTGAGGCAATGAGCAAACATAATTGCTTCGCCTGCAGCGCCCTCTCGTGGCAGACTTGCCTCTAGAGACAGCAGCCAGGCAAGGCCTGCATGCCAGCATTGCTGACAAATCACTTTTGAGGCTCACAGTTGGACAAAAAAGTATGAGAATGAGTCACATTGCACATTTACATGTATGTCCTGGGAAAGGGTTGTGTCCATCACTTGAGGCGGGACCAATGGTCTGGGGTGGGGCAGCTGGGCATCTAAAGAGAAGCTGGAAGCCAAGGCTAACGTCCATCGTAAGTAGTTACCATCCGCAGACTGAACCCCTATGCCAGGCTGTGCAGCACAGCTCAACGTGGCTGTTCAAAGAGGTATTCAAGATCTGGGGCACGCAGTCTCTGCTCTTTGTTTTTGTTTTTAGCAAAGTCTCTCAGCAGGGCCATGACTTCATTTTCAAATATTTCTGGGGCTGGTTTAGCTTCTGCAAGAGAAGAGTGGGCAGAAAAAATTATGCCATCATCAGTCAATGCTCAGGTATGAGAATCTTAAAACTTGAAACATTGGCCAAGAATCACAGATGGATATATAGACTGTCTCCATCCTTCTTCTAAATATACACGATGTTAGCCTATACCAGGGGGTGGCAAACTGTGGGAGCCTATATTTGCAAGTCGTTTTATTGGAACAGCTGCTCCCAATGGTTTACATATTATATTATCCATGCTGCTTTTGTGTTACGACAGCAGAATTGGGTACTTGCAACAGAGACCGTATGACTACAAGTAAAATATTTACTATCTGGTCCTTTATGAACAAGTTTGCTGACCCCTGGCCCGCACAATCTTGGCTGTACTATCTTGCTTTGCATTTGTCAATTCCATTGTTCCCCAGACACTGTGTTTTCCCTCGCAATGTATACATTTCTTGAAACAAAACCTCTTTCTCCTTTGTCAATCAGTTAGAGGTCCTCAGTTTTAAGAGACAGAAACTAACAACTCTAGGAAACTTATGCAAAAAGGAATTTATTGGAAGGATATTAGAGGCACACAGAACTGTCATGAGCCTAAAGAACCAGATTTCAGTGAACGGGCAAAAAAGGTACTGAGTCAGAAGAATGAGAAGGTCAGCCTCAGTCTACAGCAGCAGGTCTGGCAGTGCACTGCTCCCTCTGACCTTTCTCTGCTCCCTCGGGACACTTATTTAAGATGCCAATTACAAGCAAAGCCTCCCACTGCCGAAGCCGAGGAAATGTGCTCCAGAATTACCCTTCCACCAACTCTAGGTATGATGCCAGGAGAGAGAATTCCTCAAAACCAAGTCAGATTCTCCCTTATTCGGCACAGGTCCTGGCATCTAGTGAGGGCTCTGTTTTCATGTGACAATCAAAATAAGATCAAAGAGGTTTTGGCTTCCTCCAAGAATGTAGAAAGTTGGAAAGAATATCACACTCACTGTAACAAAAAAAGCCACGTAAACTACAAATATCATGACTTTTCTCAAAGATATCAGAGAGCTGAGGTCACAGGGTAACCCAACAGATGAAACCTAAGGAAAAAGAGCCCTTCAAAGGAGAAACGAGAGCTGTGTACTTGCTCACCTGTGGCAGGCACAGGAAGAAGAGACACTGGACATCATACAAATGGGTAAAAGAAATTCAGCTAAAAAAATTTTTTTTTAAATTAACACAGACAGGGCCAGCCTTATGTTACCCAGGGTAGACTGCAGTAGATAGTCAGAGGTGCAGTTCCACTACTGATCAGCACAGGAATTCTGATCTGTTCCACTTCCAGCGTGGGCTGGTTCACCCCTCCTTAGGGAATCGGGTGGTCACTTGCTTCTGAGAGGTCAACATATTGATGTCAAGCTTATTACAGCAGACACCTGACCGGTATAGTGCACTGCAGCCCAGAACTCCTGGGCTCCAGCAATCCTGCTGCCTCAGCCTCCAGGGCAGCCGGGACTGCAGGCCTGTGCCACTAAAATTTGCAATGAATTGTTAAAAGCCAAGTGTGGGCTAGCATGAGTGTATAAAACCACAGACACAGGCTGAGCACAGTGGCTCACACCTGTAATCCCAAAACTTTGGGAGGCTGAGGCGGGCAGATCACCTGAGGTCAGGAGTTCGAGACCAGACTGGCCAACATGGTGAAACCCGTCTCTACTGAAAATACAAAAATTAGCCAGGTGTGGTGGCAGGCGCCTGTAATCCCAGCTACCCGGGAGGCTGAGGCAGGAGAACTGCTTGAACCCAGGAGGCAGAGGTTGCGGTGAGCCAAGATTGTGCCACTGCACTCTAGCTGGGCTACAAGAGTGAAACTCTGTCTCAAAAAAATAAATAAATAAAAATAAAAATAAAACCCCAGACAAATGGAATATGCACCCACTCACAGGTTCTTCTCACAAAGGTGTGCTCTTGACAAAGACTGGGTAGAAAGCAGGAGGCTAGAAAGAACCTCCCTCATTGACGAAGACCAGGAGGAGGGGAAAAGCCAATGCAGCCAAAAAAATGCACATCCCAGTGCTTTGGGAGCCCAAGGCAGAACTGCTTGAGGCCAGGAGTTTGAGACCAGCTTGAGCAACACAGTGAGACCCCACTTCTACAAAAACAAACAAACAAACAAAAATAGCTGGGTGTGGTGCCATGCACCTCTAGTCCTACCTACTTGGGAAGCTGAAGCAGGAGGATTACGTGAGCCGAGCTTGAAGCTGCAGTGAGCTAAGATTGCACCACTGCACTCTAGCTTTGGCAACAGAACGAGACCCCGTCTCAGGAAAAAAAAAAAAAAAAAGCATAAAGCCCAGTCTGGACTCTCTTCCTCTACCCCTATGGGAGAGGCTCTATCACCGAGAAATCCCAGCTCCAAGACCCAGGACCACATGGGCTACCTGGGACTAAGGCTAGACCAGGACAACAGACAGTGCCATCCCAACCTCTCTTCTCCTGAACCAAGCATCAAGTGGAAAGCAACAGGAAGGCTGCTGCACTAGGGGAAGACATAGACAGAGATTCCCTCTGAGACACAGAAATACAAGGAAGGCTGAGAGCTGAAGGTAGAATAGGGTTTCTTAAGAGAAAGTCTTTACTGTCTTACCCCAATGTCTAATAATCAATAGAAAATTACTAAAGACACATACACGAAAGAAGAAAAAAACAACACACCATCAAGGGACAAAGAAATCAACAGAAGCAGATTGAGGGATGACCCAGATGTTAGAACTATCAGACAGGGAATTTAAAATGACTATGACTAATATTAAAGGCGCCTGTGGAAAAAGCAGACAAAATGTATAAACAGATGAGAAATTCTAGCAGAGAGTTGGAAACTCCAAAAGTCAAACGGAAATGCTAAAAATAAATACAGTAGCAGATACGCAGAATGATTTCAACAGGCTCATCATGAGATTTGGCATCATCAAGGAAAGAATTAGTGGAAGATAGGTCAAGAGATATGATCTAATACAAATTACCCAAACTGATATACAAAGAGAAAAAAGAGTGAAAAAACACAAAACAGAGAACCCAAAAGCTGTTGGACAGACTGAGCACAGTGGCTCACGCCTGTAACCCCAACACTTTAAGGGGCTGAGGTGGATGGATCACTTGAGGCCAGGAGTACAAGACCAGCCTGGCCAACATGGTGAAACCTGTCTCTACTAAAAATACAAAAAAATTAGCTAGGCATGGTGGCACGTGCCTGTGGTCCCAGTTGCTCAGGAGGCTGAGGCACGAGAATCGCTTGGACCCAGGAGGCAGAGAGGTTGCAGTGAGCCAAGATCACGCCACTGCACTCCAGCCTGGGTGACACAGCAAGACTGTCTCAAAAAACCAAAAAACCAAAACAAACAACCCCCACAAAAGCTGTTGGACAATATCAAACCATTTAACTAAGTATAACTAGAATCCTAGAAGGAAAAGAGGGAGAAAACAAAGCAGAAGAAATATCTGAAGGGATAATAGCTGAGAAATTTTCAACAATAATAAAAGATGAAAACGCAGATCCAAAATGCCCAGAGAACACAAAAGCACGATAAATATCAAATAAATACCTATATATATAAATATCAAATAAATACCTACATATATAATGTTGAAACAGCTAGAAACCAAAGACAAAATATTGAAAAGATTCAGAAAAAGAAGATACACAAAAGGAACAAAGATCCAGCAGACCTCGTCACAAACTATGGAAATGAGAAAACAGCACATGGTAACACAAGAGGGAATGTGAAGCTGGTGACACACTGAAGGTAACCAGAGCAAAACCAAAGCCCAAACCCAGTGGAACTCTTGACTACCTGATCTTGTACACTAAGAGCTGGAGGTAGAAGTACGTCTATTTAACAGAAGAAAAAACATTGCGACCTTCGAATTCTATATCCAGTGAAAGTATCTTCCAAAATGGAAAATCTGGCCAGGCGTGGGGGCTCACACCTGTAATCCCAGCACTTTGGGAGGCCAAGGCAGGTGGATCACTTGAGCTCAGGAGTTTGAGACCAGTCTGGGCAACATGGCAAACCCTCATCTCCACAAAAAATACAGTAACAACAAAAATTAGCTGGGCATGGTGGTGCAGGCTCATAGTCCCAGCTATTCTGGAGGCTGAGGTAGGAGGATCGCTTGCGCCCAGGAGGTGGAGCCTGCACTGAGCCATGACTGCGCCACTGCATTCCAGCCTGGGTGACAGAGTGAGATCCTGTCTTAGAAAAAAAAAAGGGAGGAGGCGGGGGTGGGGGACAAATTTGAAGAGACATGTCACCAAATACACATAAAGGGCTGATAAGCCCATGAAAAGATCCTCAATATTATTAGTCATTCCAGACATGCCAATTAAAGCTATAGTGATATACCAATATATACTTCCTGGAATGGCTAAAAACAAAAACAAAACCCTGATAACACAAAGTGTGGTTAAAGATGTGGAACACCAACCCCTCCCTTCTGGTCCAACACCTTGGCAATCACTGATATGTCCCTGTAAGTTTTGCCTTTTTCAGATCATCATGTAAACAGAATCACATTCTTTGAGCCCGATTATGTACTGAGTATGTACTCTTTGAGTCTGACCTCTTTTTTTTTTTGAGATGGAGTCTCGCTCTGTCGCCCAGGCTGGAGTACAGTGGCATGATCTCAGTTCACTGCAACCTCCGACTCCCTGGTTTAAGAGATTCTCCTGTCCCAGCCTCCCAAGTAGCTGGGATTACAGGCACCCGCCACCACACCCAGTATTTTTAGTAGAGACAGGGTTTCACCATGTTGGCCAGGATGGTCTCGATCTCCTGACCTCATGATCTGCCCACCTCAGCCTACCAAAGTGCTGAGATTACGGCGTGAGCCACCGTGCCTGGCTGAGTCTGACCTCTTTTGCTTAGCACAGAAGTTGGCAAACTATGCCCTGTGAGCTAAGAATGAGTTTTAGAGATTGGATCTCACTCTTGCCCAGGCTGAAATGCAGTGGCGTGATGATAGGTCACTGCAGTCTCTGAACTCCTGGGCTCAAGTGATCCTCCCAAGTAGCGAGGAATACAGCGTGCACCACCAAGCCCAGCTAATTTACTTTTATTTTTGGAGACAGGGGGTCTATGTTGCCCAGGCTGGTCCCAAACTCCTGGCCTCAAGAGATTCTTTGCCTCAGCCTCCCAAAGCGCTGGAATTACAGGTGTGAGCCACTGCATCCAGCCAAGAATGATTTTTCAATGGTTGGGGGAAAAAATCAAAAGTATATTTCATAACCGGTGAAAACAGTATGAAATTCAAATTTCAGTGTCCACAATAAGGTTTTATTGAAACAGAATCATATTCTTTTGTTTATCCGTTGTCTGTGGCTGCTTTCATGCTACAAAGGTTGAGGTTTGAATAGTTATGAGAGGCTGTATGGCCTGAAAAGCCTAAAATATTCACTCTCTATATTTACTATCTATATTTACCTATTACAGAAAAAGCTTACTATCTATATTTACCTATTACAGAAAAAACATATTAAAAGTTTTATTTATTTACTTATTTTTGAGACAGAGTCTCATTCTATTGCGCAGGCTGGAGTGCAGTGGCCTGACCTTGGCTCACTGCAACCTCTGCCTCCCAGGTTCAAGCGACTCTCCTGCCTCAGCCTCCTGAGTAGCTGGGACTACAGGCACCCACCACCACACCCAGCTAATTTTTTGTAGTTTTAGTAGAGACGGGGCTTCACCATGTTAGCCAGGATGGTCAGGATCTCCTGACCTCAGGTGATCCACCCGCCTTGACCTCCCAAAGTGCTGTGATTACAAGCGTGAGTCACTGCACCCAGCCCTATTTATTTTTTTGAGAGAGTCTCGCTCTGTCACCCAGGCAGGAGTGCAGTGGCGTGATCTCGGCTCACTGCAACCTCTACCTCCTGGATTCAAGCGATTCTCTTGCTTCAGCATCCAGAGGAGTTGGGTGCACCACCACAGGCAGCTAACTTCTGCATTTTTAGTAGAGACGGGGTATTGTCATGCTGGCCAGGCTGGTCTCAAACTCCTGGCCTCAAGTGATCCACCTGCCTCAGCTTACCAAAGAAGGAGCATGTAATCTCAGATTACAGGCATGAGCTACCACACCTGGCCTTATTATAAAGTTAAACATATACACTTACCACACGACCCAGCAAATCCTTCTCCTGAGTATTCACTCAAGAAAAACTAAAACCTATGTTCACAAAATCTGTATGCAAATATTTACAGTGGCTTCATTCATAATCACCTAAAGCTGGAAACAATCCTAATGTCCCTCAGCTGGTCAACAAATGAACAGACTGTGGTACATTCACACAATGGAATATTACTCAACAACACAAAAGAATGAACTATTGATACAAACAACAACAAGGATACGAATCTCAAATGCATTATGCTAAGTCAGGGCAAACTTGTTCTGTAAAGGGTCGGAGAGTAAACATTTGGACTTTGTTGGCTTTCCAGTGATTGCCTAAGGCTCCAGACCCTGTCTTATCACTCTTCATACCTGGAACCCATAGACAATGGCTACTACTTTCTGATACAAATATTGAGACACAAAAACAGCAGTCGCAGAGTGTGGCAGAAATGAATGACACGTCCCCTAATATCCAATTTTCATCGATAACAGAATCTCTAACATAGCTGGGCAAATGGAATAGACTGTATTATTTTTCCTTATGGTTAGATGTAGCCAAGTAACTAAGCTGTGGCCAATGGCAAGTAAGTGGAAGTATGCTGGATAATTTCCTTGGGATCTACCAAGGAGGGGTATGCACTTCCACACACTTTTTCTGGGCTGAAATGTGAACAGGACAGCTCCAGCAGCTGTCCTGCATCAAGAAGTCGACAATACATGCTAGGATGAAAGAGCAGCAAGTTGGGGTGACCTGTACCCATGACTTTTTGAAGCCCCTCTATGAGCTCTGGAGTGTGCCTTCCTCTGGACTTTTGTCATGAGAAAGACCGTTCTACCTGGTTTAAGCCATTATTATTTTGGATTTTTTTTTACTCATAGCCAAAGTTAATCCTAACTATACACAGTTAGAATTCATTCCTCATAAAGGCAGTGTCTGAATGAAACTTTTTTTTTGAGACATAGTCTCACTCTGTTGCCCAGAATGGAGTGCAGTGCAGTGGTGCAATCTCAGCTCACTGCAATCTCTGTCTCCCAGGCTCAAATAATTCTCTTGCCTCAGCCTCCCAAATAGCTGAGATTGCAGGTGCCCGCCACCTTCCTCGGCTAATTTTTGTATTTTTGTAGAGATGAGATTTCCCTGTGTTGGCCAAGCTGGTCTCAAGCTCCTAACCTCAAGTGATCCATCCGCCTCAACCTCCCAAAGTGCTCAGATTAGAGGCATGAGCCACCGCGCCCGGCCAGAATGAAACTATTGAGGAGTTCTGGCTATGCAGACTTAGTTGTCTGATTCCACTCCATTCCCAGCATGGTTCTTCTTCAACCTTTGACACTGTGAGCTTCACATACCCTTCCACTAAACTCTTTTTTGCTTAAGTGAGACGGACAAGTTTCTGCTTTGTCTTGCAAATAAAGAACCTTAACTGATAAAACAAATTTTATACACTTAACAAAAATTTGAACAGTGTTTGGGTTGAGTGTCTACTTCATGAATAAAAGAAAAAAATTATAGGCCAGGCACAGTGGCTCATGCCTGTAATCCCAGCACTTTGGAAGGACAAGGCGGGTGGATCACCTGAGGTCAGGAGTTCGAGACCAGCCTGACCAACACAGAGAAACCCCATCTCTACTAAAAATACAAAATTACCCAGGCGTGGTGGCACATGCCTATAATTGCAGGTACTCAGGAGGCTGAGGCAGGAGAATCGCTTGAACCTGGGAGGGAGAGGTTGCAGTGAGCCGAGATTATGCCATTGCACTCCAGCCTGGGCAACAAGAGTGAAACTCAGTCTCAAAAAAAAAAAAAAGAAAGAAAGAAAAAAATTATCTAGGATACAATTCTAGACTCAAATCAGCCTAAACTGTCCTATTTTCCCATTATGCTGCTTATCGTGCCCAGTACCTGTGGCCCAGTAGTAAATATCCCAGTCATTACTAGGCTCATTAATCAGGCGGTCATAGAGGTTCAGCTGCTTCTCTGTCATGTGCTGCAGGTGTTCTTTAGCAAAAAGGCTAAAAACAAGAAAGAAAAAAAGAAAAAGAGGTTGAGGCGGCTATGTCTAATAAAAGAGAAGTGACACCAAGAGTCCTACTCCCGGGAGTCTCTCTGAACCTACTCTGGTTCAGGAGGCTGCCTGATTTAAAAAAAAAAGACTCCTAGTCCCATACCTAAGAAGAATGCAGTTTTCCAACATTCCCCTCTTTCTGCTCTCATACAGCAGGCGGGCTCTTTTGGTTTCTATGGATTCATCAGTTCTCTCCTGCCATGGAGGCAAAGGGATTTCAATCATGTCCTTTTGGGAATCTGTTGGGCTGTCACCTCTGTAGAAGCGTCTGAATGATGTCACGCTGAGCAAAGGAGACAACAGGCTGTGCCTTGACAGAGCAAGCATCTGAAAAGAACAAACCAAAAACATCTTTACAGTAATGACAACTATCATCACTATCATTTACTCAACGCTTACTAGGTGCTGAATGCATTCAATCACATTTAGTCATGAGGAAATTATGCTGCTGGCCAGGCATAGTGGCGCACACCTGTAATCCCAGCACTTCGGGAGGTTGACGCGAGCATGATTACTTGAGTTCAGGAGTTCGAGACCAGCCTGGGCAACATAGTGAGACGTGAGACCCTGTCTCTACAAAAAATACAAAAATTAGCCAAAATGGGGTAGTCCCACCATGGTACCTGTAGTCCCAGCTACTCAGGAGGCAAGTGGGAAGACCATCTGAGCCTGGGAAGGTCAAAGCTGCAGTGAGCTGTGATCGTACTACTGCATGCCAGCCTGGGCAACAGACCCTATCCCCCCGAAAAAAGAAAAGAAATTATGTTGATATTGTCCCCACTTTACAGCCAAGGAAAGAGAGGCACAGGAAGGTTCAATAACTCACCCAAAATCATCCAAATAGTAACTGCAATTAGAATTAAAACGCAGTCCTAACTGCAAATGTGTCCTTAACCAGTTCCTTTCCAGAAACTATGCCGGCAGAAATAATTTTTCCTTCCTTTGCACTCCCTTAAAATTCTTACAGTATGGTTTATACTCTACTCACTCACCTGTGTCAAATCCTGAGCACACAGAGACAGCATGATCCCTCATCCCCCATAGGCTCTCAATCCAGAGAAGTGGATAAACTATCAAGATATGATGTCAAGGTGGTGACCTCAGCAAGAGGTGAAGATGGTGGAGTAGGAAACCTCAGATCCTCCTCCCTTGATGGAGACACTGAGCCAACAGCAACAAACAAACCAATTCCCTATGAGAAATCCAGAAACCAGTAAGAGGCTCCTGCTCCCCAGGTGAGCACAAAACCAGTTGCATCAAAGCCAGCAGAAAAATTTGTAGCACTCATATGCCAGTCTCTCCCCTCCCTGCCCAAGCATGATCATGAGATAACCCCCAGCTCGTAGCTTCTGCCTGAGATGGAAAGAGAAGACTGAAAAGTATGTATCATGTTCGGACCTTTGGGGGGATCAGGTTTCTGTTTTGTTTGAATCCAAGTACTGACAGAAAAGGGCGGCAGGTTGAGGGAGAACAAAGAACCATGGAGAACAAAGGTGACAGTTTAGACTGGCAAGCACTCACTCCCTCATCACTCATCCTTGGCTCAGTGCAGAACAAGCAGGAGAAAACTCCCACCTCCCAGCTTCTCCCTAGGGAGGGAAAGAGGTGCAGTGTGCATCCAACATTCTAGCTTCTCAGGGGCTCCCTGGGGAACTGGTTTCTGTCTCTAAGCACTTGAAAGGATCTAGCACACTCTAAATGCCTGGTGGTTTGCTGCTGATCCAGAGGTTCCCTGAAACCACAGAGAAAGGCCAATACAGCCCGGTGGCCTCTTTCAGGGTTAGGGGGAGTGGAGTGTGCATCTAACATTCTGATTTTTTTTTTTTTTTTGAGATTGAGTTTTGTTCTTGTTGCCCAGGCTGGAGTACAATGGCGTGATCTCGGCTCATGGCAACCTCCACCTCCCAGGATCAAGTGATTCTCCTGCCTCGGCCTCTCGAGTAGCTGGGATTACAGGCACGCCCCACCACGCCCAGCTAATTTTGTATTTTTAGTAGAGACAGGGTTTCTCCATGTTGGTCAGGCTGGTCTCGAACTCCCGACATCAGGTGATCCACCCACCTGGGCCTCCCAAAGTGCTGGGATTACAGGCATGAGCTACCACACCCAGTCATAACAGTCTGTCTTTTGGGGAAGCTACCAGAGGGACTGGTTTCTGTCTTGCCCAGCTTGGGGCACTGATGGGACATGGCATACTCTAAAAGTTTGGAGGCCACTGAATAAGACGTCTGGGAGACTTGCAGCAGCTCCAGAGAAACTGCAGTATCACAGGCAGACACTAGAGGGAGCAAGAAATTATGAGCTCCTGCAAAAGGAAACCGGCAAATCCCTCTCATTGGGAATTTACATCCACAAGTTCAGAAAAGACACATCCTCAGGAAAGGATTGAGAGGGCCTCAGAATCTCTATCCATGCTGACTGGTGAAGGCCAATCACCAGTACAAAGACCAGGAGAGACATATGATTTTTCAAATGCAGAAATCACCAGTACAAGTTACCAAGTACATGAATAAAGAGGGAAACATGGTCCAATGAAAGGAATGAAATAAATCTCCAGAAACGAACCTTAAAGAAACAGAAGTATATGAATCACCTGATAAAGAATTCAAACTAGTCATAATAAAGATGTTGAATGAGCTTTGGAAAGTGATGCTTGAATAAAATGAGAATACCAATAAAAAGACAGAAAACATTAAAAAATAACCAAATGAAAGTTTTGAAGCTGAAGAATACAGTAACTGAATTGAAAAATTCACTAGAGGAGGCCAGGCATGGTGGCTCACGTCTATAATTGTAGCACTTTGGGAGGCTGAGGCTGGAGGATCACCTAAGCTCAGGGGTTTGAGAACCAGCCTGGGCAATATAGTGAGACCCTGTCTCTAAAAAATAAAAATATATAAAAATTTAAAAATTAGGCCAGGAGCAGTAGCTGACGCCTGTAATCCCAGCACTTTGAAAGGCCAAGGCAGGTGGATCACGAGGTCAGGAGGTGGAGACAATCCTGGCTAATGTGGTGAAACCCCATCTCTAATAAAAAATACAAAAAATTAGCTGGGAGTGGTGGCGGGCGCCTATAGTCCCAGCTGATAGGGAGGCTGAGGCAGGAGAACGGCGTGAACCTGGGAGGCAGAGCTTGCAGTGAGCCGAGATCGCGCCACTGCACTCCAGCCTGGGCGACACAGCAAGACTCTATCTCAAAAAAATAAAATAAAATAAATATAAAAATTTACTAGAGAAGATCAATAGTAGATCTGATCAAGCAGCAGAGCCAGCAAACTGAAAGACTAGTCATTTGAAATCAGTCAGGGTTTTTCCTAAAAAAAAAAAAGAAAAAAGAAAAAAGAATGAGAAAGAGTGAAGAAAGCCTTAGGGACTCCATCAAGGAGATCAATATACACATTATGAGAGTCCTATAGGAGAAAGACAGGGGCGGAAAGCTTATTAGAAGGCATAATTGGCTGGGCTCAGTGGCTAATGCTTGTAATCCCAGCACTTTGGGAGGCTGAGGTGAACGCATCGCCTGAGATCAGGAGTCCTAGACCAGCCTGGCCAACATGGCAAAACCCCGTCTCTACTAAAAATACAAAAAGTAGCCAAGCATGGTGGCGTGTGCCTGTAACCCCAGCTATTGGGGAGTCTGAGGCAGGAGGATTGCTTGAACCGAGGAGACAGAGGTTGCAGTGAGCTGAGATTGTGCCTTCACACTCCAGCCTTGGTGACAGAGTGAGACTCCATCTCAAAAAAAAGACATAATGGCTGAAAACCCCCAAAGTTGGGGAAAGAAGTGGACATCCAGATTCAAGTCCAACAGATCTCAATTAGCACAAACCCAAGGAAGTCCACACTGAGACATATTTTAATCAAACTGTCAAAAGTCAGAAAAAGCTGGGTGCAGTGGCCTGTGCCTGTAGTCCCAGCTACCTGGGAGTCCAAGGTGGGAGAACTGCTTGAACCCAAGAGTTAAATTACAACCTGAGCAACAAAGCAAGACCCTATCTCTTTAAAGTCAGAAAAGAGACACCAGGGATGTACATGCACAGAGAAATGTGAGGACACAGTGAAAAGGTGGCCATGTGCAAGCCAAAGAGTGAGGCCTCAAAATAAACCAAACCTGCCAACACCTTGCTCTTGACTTCTAGCCTCCAGGACTATGAGAAAATTAATTTCTATTCTTCAAACCACACAGGTTATAGCAGCCCCAGTAAACTAATACAGCATGCAATGAAAATTCAGATTCCCAAGCCCCACTGTAAACATTCTGGATCAGAATCTCCAGGACTGGGCCCTGACAAATGAATTTTTAACAGCCCTCTAAGAGATTCTGATGCAGACTGAAGGCAGGGATTCCTACTTTCTGTACTAAAATAACATGGTTGAGTAATTTCTACAGAAATGAATGCCGATGGGGAGGACTATCATCATCAGTACAAGGAAATTATTCTAATAATTGGGATGTCTTATTATTTTAGCCAAATTTCACCCTTTTTTTTCTGTTAGTATCAAGGCAGCATTCCATACAAGAAACAATAATGGTTGTCACATAGTTCCAGGGAATTGTGTGACACTGTTACGAGTTGCATTAAAGAAATTATCACTGGAAATTTCTATTGGAATATATTTGTCTTTGCAGGCAGGAATAGCTCTCTAATTATAAAAAATAGCTGGGCGCAGTGGCTCAGGCCTGTAATCCCAGCACTTTGGGAGACTGAGGTGGGCAGATCACTTGAGGTCAGGAGTTCAAGACCAGCCTGGCCAACAGAGTGAAACCCAATCTCTACTGAAATACAAACATTAGCCAGGCATGGTGTCCTGTAGTCCCAGCTACTCAGGGAGGCTGAGGCAGAAGAATCACTTGAACCCGGGAGGCATAGGTTGCAATAAGCTGAGATTGGGCCACTGTACTCCAGTCTGGGCAACAGAACGAGACTCCATTTCAAACAACAAACAACAAGAACAACAAAATGCAGCCCAGATAGTGCAACAGTAACAACAACAAAATCCCCAAAACTCTAAGAATAAAGGTTTCCAAGACATTTAAAAAAAATTTATAAAAAATAATTTTATGCTTCTCTGGCTCATGTTTTATATCCTGTCAGTTAAAGACAGTTATCTTTCCAAAAACAAACTGTCAAAAGTCAAAGACAAATGTTGGAAGCAGCAAGAGAAAAAGCAACTTATCACATATGAGAAGGCCTCCAAAAGACTGTCAGACTTCTCAACAGAAACCTTGCTGGCTAGGAGTGGGATAATATAATTCAAGACGCTGAAAGAAAAGAATTGCCAACCCAATATACTATATCTGGCAAAGCTGTTCTTTAAAAACGTTGGAGAAATAAAGACTTCACCAGATAAAAGCTAGGGAATTCATCACCACTAGACCTGCCTTACAAGAAATGCTAAAAGAAGTCCTCCAAGTAGAAAAGGAAAGACACTAGACAACAAAAGAAAATCACAGCCTATAATTCCAGCACTTTGGCAGGTCAAGGCAGGCAGATCATGAGGTCAGGCGTTAGAGACCAGCTTGGCCAACATGGCGAAACTCCGTCTCTACTAAAAATATGAAAATTAGCCGGGTGTGGTGGCACACGACTATAATCCCAGCTACTCGGGAGGCTGAGGCAGGAGAACTGCTTGAACCCAGGAAACAGAGGTTGCAGTGGGCTGAGATCACGCCACTGCACTCCAGCCTGGATGACAAGGCGAGACTCTGTCTCAAAAAAAAAAAAAAAAAAAGAAAGAAAGAAAGAAAGAAAGAAAACATAAAGCTCACTGGTAATGATAAATATATAGACAAATACAGGGCTGGACGTGGTGGCTCACACCTATACTCCCAGCACTTTGGGAGGCTGAGGCAGGAGGATCACGAATTCAAGAGATAGAGACCATCCTGGCCAACATGGTGAAATCCCGTCTCTACTAAAAATACAAAAATTAGCTGGGCCTGGTGGCACGCACCTACAGTCCCAGCTACCTGGGAGGCTGAGGCAGGAGAATCGCTTGAACCCAGGAGGTGGAGGTTGCAGTGAGCCAACATCGCGCCACTGCGCTCCAGCCTGGCAACAGAGCAAGACTCTATCTCAAAAAAATATATATATATATATATATATGTATATAAAATATAT
>NC_045446.1:12326872-12371713 GCF_002776525.5 Piliocolobus tephrosceles
CTATCTCAAAAAAAAAAAAAAATATATATATATTTATATAAAATATTTATCTCTTTCAAATATATATATATATAATATCTATATATAGGCAAGTACAGAATACTATAATACTGTAACTATGGTATGTAAATCACTTTTTATTTTGGTATAGATATTAAAGACAAAAGTATAAAAATAACTATAAAAATTTGTTAATGGAGACAATATAAAAGATGTAATTTGTGACACCAATAACATAAAAGGGGTCATAAAACAGCAGAGTTTTTGTATGCAATGGAAATTAAGTTATCAATCAAAACAGATTGTTATGTTTTACATAAGCCACACGGTAATCACAAAGAAATACCTGTGTAAGACATACAAGAAAATGAGAAATTCATTTCTCAAACTATGTGACTACAAAAAGAAAAAAAAGTCAATGAAATACAAAGGATGACAAGAGTGGAAAAGAGGAGCAAAAAAGTTGTAAGACAGAGAACAGTTTACAAAATGGCAACAGCAAGCACGGTTGACCCTCCACATCTGTGGGTTCCACACCTGCACATTCAACCAACTGCACACTCAACCGTGGATCAAAAATACTCAAAAGAAATAACAAATAGTACAACAATTAAAAAACAACTGAGATATAGTATAACAAGTATTTATATAGTCTTGACATTGTTTTCAGTATTATAAGTAATCTAGAAATAATTTAGAGCATATGAAAGGATGTGTGGGGTGGGGGAGACATATCTAATGTAAACGGCGAGTTAATGGGTGCACCACACCAACATGGCACATGTATACATATGTAACAAACCTGCACGTTGTGCACATGTACCCCAGAACTTAAAGTATAAAAAAAAAGGAAAGAAAAAAAAAGAAAGGATATGTGTAGATTATATGCAACTACTATGCCATTTTATATGAGACTGAGCATCTGCAGATTTTGATATCCACAGAGGGTTCTACAACAGTCATCCCATGGATACAAAGGGATAATTGTACTTCCCTATTTTATTTTATTTATTTTTTGAGACAAGGTCTCACTCCTAATGCCCGGGCTGGAGTGCAGTTGCAAAATCATAGCTCACTGCAGCCTTGACTTCTCAGACTCACTCCCACCTCAGCCTCTCAAGTAGCTGGGACTACAGGTGTGCACTACCACACCTGCAAATTTTTTTTAGTAGAGAAGGGGTTTTGCCATGTTGCCCAGGCTGGTCTCGAACTTCAGGCCAGGCGCGGAGGCTCACGCCTATAATCCCAGCACTTTGTGAGGCCAAGGTGGGTGGATCACGAGGTCAGGAGATTGAAACCATCCCGGCTAACACGGTGAAACCCAGTCTCTACTAAAAATACAAAAAATTAGCTGGGCATGGTGGCAGGCGCCTGTAGTCCCAGCTACTCGGTAGACTGAGGCAGGAGAATGGCATGAATCCGGGAGGCAGAGCTTGTAGTGAGCACTCCAACCTGGGCAACAGAGCGAGACTCTGTCTCAAAAAAATTAATAATAATAATAATAATAATAATAAAATAAAATAAACTCCCCAATCAAAAGAAATGGTTGAATGAATTTCTAAAAAAAGATTCAATTATATGCGGTACAAGAGACATTTTATTAAAACCTGGAAATCAACAGCAAAAGAAAAGCTGGAAAATTCACAAATAAGTGGAAATTAAACAACACACTCTTGAATAATCAATGAGTCAAAGAAGACATCAAAAGGAAAATTAGAAAATATCTTGAGACACGCCGGGAATGGTGGCCCAGCACTTTTTGGAAAGCTGAGGCGGGAGGATCACTTGAGGCCAGGAGTTTGAGACCAGCCTGAGCAACATAGTGAGACCCTGTCTCTACAAAAAAAAAAAAAAAAAAAAAAGGAAAACAACAAAAAACCAATAAAAAGGAAACATCCTGAGACAAACTACAACCCAATATATACAAAATTATGAGATGCGACAAAAGCAGTACTAAGAAGGAAGTTTATGGTGTAAACGCCTACGTCAAAAAAGAATAAAGATCAAGTCCCTGGGTCTATAGGGAAAAAAAAAAAAAAGAATAAAGATAGGGATGGGGGTAGGAGGAGAAGATAGAGGCAAAGTTACTTTGTAACAGCAGGATAGGAAAAAAGAGTAAGTTCCAGTGCTCTACTACATATTAGAGTGACTACAGCTAATAACACTGTACTGTGTATGTCAAGATGGCTAGAAAAAGATCTTGAAAAGTTATCACCACAAAGAAATGATAAAGATTTGCGGTGATGGACATGCTAACTACGCTGATTTGATTATACAATGTACACAAGTATTAAAACATTATACTGTACCCCCATAAACACGTACAATTATTTTATGTCCGTTATAAACAAAACAAAGAGCTCAAGATACTATGTGAAACCACGAAAGGCATTAAAGACTAAAGAACGGGGAGAAGGGGCGCCCAGAGGAAGTTGGGCTAACCCCGCCTGGGACGTAGGTGAGAGGTGAATTGAGTCTTGGAAGATGACTTATCGTTTAAGCAGTTATTTTCAGACTGGCACACAGTAGGCTCACCAAAGAATGGAAGCGACCTTTATTTCCTGAGCTGCAGAATCGGCCTCTCCCTGGGCCTGCCCTTGCCCTAGGCTATCGGGCAGACGAACGCTCCCCAAGATAGAGACCACAGAAGAAGACAAAGCGTAATCCGCGCTGCCGCCCGCCCCGGACGCTAGAACGTTCTTTCTCCTTACCTGCGATGAAATCGAGAACACTGTGGACACAGCCATTTTCCCCACCTGCACCGGAAACCGGCTGCACAGGCACTTCCGGGAACTCCTAGCCGCACGGCCAGCCGACTACGGCAGCCGCGGAGGACCTGAGGCGGAAGGTGCGTCCTTGCGTATGCCGGAAGTGGCGGTGCGTGTGACGCCGGCGGCGGGGGGGCGGGACCTGGGGCGGAGAGCGGTTCGCGCGCTTCGGGCCTAGTCCGGACTCGCCGCTGCCGCCGCCATATTCCCGGTAACGGGGGCGCGCGGCCGGGGGCAGGTTGGGCCGGAAGAGGGGTCCGGGCCGGTGCTGAGGCGGGGAGGGGGTCTTTGAGATGGGACGGCCGGAGTCTGCGGGCGGAGGGAGGCACTGGCCTTTGAGGGAGGGGGCAGAGAGAGCGCCGGGCCGGGTGTGTGGGGAGGGAGCGGGGCGGGCCTAGCTGGGGGCGAAGAGTAGGCCTGGGTGGGGAGCAGAGGTGGCTGGAGTAGCTTGACACCCGGGGTCCCTGGCCGGAGCCGCTTTGGGGCCTAGGCAGGTGCGACAGACACGGGCTGCGGGCTTCGCCGCGGTCTTTCTTCGCAACGCGGTCCTAGGGCCCCTAGGAGCCGAAGGTGGGACTTTTCCGTCGCGCCATAGGCAGCTGCGGCGCCGACGCGGCGCTACCCGGGTCGGGCCCTAGGGTGATGGGCAGCGACCCCCGGTGGCCTGGGAGAGCTGGGGGCGGCGCGAGGCCGGGGGCGGGGCGGAGCGGAGCGGGTGGGGCCGAGCTCGGGCCGCTAGGATGCTGCGTCTCTGGAGATGGGAGGTTAGCAACCATGGCCCTCCTCCCAGGCCAGGACCCTCCTGCCTTCTAATTCTTGCATTTTTCCGAATCCCGCAGTGGCATCTTCCTTACTTTGTCCATCCTCCGGGCTCGCGATCTTCCTTCCGGAGCCATGTCAGAAGGAGTGGACTTGATTGATATATATGCTGACGAGGAGTTCAACCAGGTGAGGGGTCATCAGGAGCTTTGGGATTTTCCTTGATCATCTGAGGAATCATTTTCAGCAAACTGGCAGTGGTTTCAAGCTGTACCAGTCCTAGACTTGAACACACGTCTATCCGGTCTGAAATTTTTCCCCTGCAGAAACTTTAAAGACTACACTCCTTTCCTCTTTATGTTAATTTGAAGCTCCAGGCTTAATTTTAAAGGCTTTGATTTAAGAGCAAATAAAAAGCAGGTGTAATACAATGGTGAATCAACCTGTGGAATTTACTCCCCAGGAAGCCAAAGTTGGATGTCAGACTAACCACCCTTAAAAATCAAAAGTACATTTGCTACAGTATTCATGAGGACAGTGTTGATACTTGTTCCTTTACATTCTCAGCTTGCAGCTGGAGAAGTATAGTCCCCTCCACCGAAACAGTGCAAAAACAAAGTAGAAAAGATAACTTTAACATTTAGTTTCAACTCCATTCCAATTAAGTTTTACTTGCTTTTATGAGTAGTTTGACTCCAGTCATGAGAAGTCCACAGGCATTTTGGTATAATAAATTGTGTTGATTAACTTTAGTCTTTCTAGAGGGAATAAAAGGGTAAAGACGTTAGACACGCCATTTAGAAGACAGATATAGACTCATGCACATACCCTCAGTTGGATTTGTTTTTATTGTACCAGGGAACATTATACAGAAATTTTTTTTTTTTTTTTTTTTGAGACGGAGTCTCGCTCTGTTGCCCAGGCTGGAGTGCAGTGGCCGGATCTCAGCTCACTGCAAGCTCCGCCTCCTGGGTTTACACCATTCTCCTGCCTCAGCCTCCCTAGTAGCTGGGACTACAGGCACCCGCCACCTCGCCCGGCTAGTTTTTTGTATTTTTTTTTTAGTAGAGACGGGGTTTCACCGGGTTAGCCAGGATGGTCTCGATCTCCTGACCTTGTGATCCGCCCGTCTCGGCCTCCCAAAGTGCTGGGATTACAGGCTTGAGCCACCGCGCCCGGCCCATTATACAGAAATTTGTCTAGAGCTGGGCACGGTGACTCTTGACTGTAATCTCAGCTGCTCCGGAGGCTGAGATGGGAAGAGTGCTTAAGGCCAGGAGTTCAATACCAGCCAAGGCAACATAACAAGACCCAGTCTCTACAAAAGGGTAAAAAAAAACACACACAACTAGATGTGGTGGCTTGTGCCTGTAGTCCCATCTGCTCTGGAGAGTGAGTCAAGAGGTACTCCCTGAGCCCAGGAGTGCAAGGCTGCAGTGAGCCATGATTGGGCTGCTGCATGCTATCCTGGGCAACAGAGCAAGATCCTCCTGACTCTTAAAAACACAAGAAAAATTCTCTCAGGAATAATCTTCCATGCAGTTCAGTTTTTCAGTCTTGAAGTCAGTTCTCAAGAATGTTCCAAAGTTTCTATTGAAAACTTACTAATACCTTGCCTGGGTTATTTTCAGCACCATTCTACATAAGTTTAGCTGGCTCTTCCCATTTGCATCTTCCAGTGGGTACACATAAGGACCTGGTAAGAGCATGTAGTGAATGGGCTAGAAAAGGAATGTTCCCTGGTTGGACCCTGACTTTGATATGAGGCAACAGAAGAGGTGGATACATGCCATTTATTTTTCACTTGGCATAAGTTTACATTAAACTCTATTTTTTGATGCATTATGGATTTGTAACATGGAAATTATAAACCATACACAAAAGTAGAATAATGTAATGGCTTTGTACCCATTATACAGCTTCACCAATTATACATTTTAATGGCAGGTTTCTTGTCTCTACTCTGGTTAACTGTGGTCCTTTAAATATAGCTGCTGATTGTCTTAAATACATGAATTTTCCTCTTTTTTTTTTTTTTTTCTTTTTCTTTTTTCTTGAGACGGAGTCTCTCTGTCACCCAGGCTGGAGTGCAATGGCACGATCTTGGCTCACTGCAACCTCTGCCTCCCAGGTTCAAGCGATTCTCCTGCCTCAGCCTCCTGAGTAGCTGGGACTACAGGCGTGGGCCACCACACCTGGCTAATTTTTGTATTTTTAATCGAGATGGGGTTTCACCATGTTGGCCAGGTTGGTCTCGAACGCCTGACCTCGTGATCTGCCCGCCTTGGCCTCCCAAAGTGCTGGGATTACAGGCGTGAGCCACTGTGCATGGCAAAAAAAAATTTTAATTTTAAATACAATAGTTATGGATAAAAGAGAAAAGTTCCAGATGTTAATTTAGTTACAAAATCATTGTTTTCCATATTCACTTGAATCAGACTTTTACTACCTTAAAAAAAAAAAAAAACAACAGTCTTGCTGTGTTGCCTAGGCTGGTCTCTCAACTCCTGAGCTTAAGTGATTCTCCCACTTCAGCCTCCCAAACTGTTGGGATTACAGGTGTGAGCCACTCTGCCCAGTTCAGACTTTTTGCAGATTATGTTTTTCCCCCACTAAGATAACAAGAGCGCTCTTTAGTTCTTCTCTTTTTTTTTCTTTTTGAGACAGAGTCTCTCTTTGTCGCCAGGCTGGAGTGCAGTGGCACCATCTTGGTTTACTGCAACCTCCGTTTCCCGGGTTCAAGTGATTCTCCTGTCTCAGCCTCCTGAGTAGCTGGAACTACAAGTGCACGCCGCCACGCCCAGCTAATTTTTGTATTTTTAGTAGAGATGGAGTTTCACCATGTTGGCCAGGATGGTCTCAATCTCTTGACCTTATGATCCACCCACCTCGGCCTCCCAAAGTGCTGGGATTACAGGTGTGAGCCGTCACACCCAGCCGCCTTCTCTGTTATTAATGAAAAGCTTTTCCCCTTCTAATTTCTTATCTGTGGATTGATAATGGTGCCATTCATTTCATTTTGAGAAATAGGCAGAATCCATTGTCCAGTGGTACTGCTTTGTTAGAGTAGAAGTTATTGACTTCGACAGTTTGTTCTCTGGTCTCCTCTGTTAAAAAGGACTTTTTTACAGGTCTAAGACAGGCTAAAGATAGTATGTAGACTTTAATAGATGTATATATCCAACAGGCAATGTTTGACAATGGGCAAGCTGAAGAAAGTGTGCATATTGAATATCTTATGTTTTGTGGAAGGTGATGAGATAAGTGCTTCCCCGCCCACACACATGCAAATTAGTTATTTTTGACAAAGTTAGCGTGTCATCTGGAACCTACAGAAATTATTAAAAAAAAAAAAAAAACTTTGGCTACAATTGTTAGAAGCTGGCTTAGTCTGAAGGCACCCAGTACAAATTGTGTTTTAGAATGTTTTAAGAATGTTACCAATTTTGCCCCAGGCTGGCCTATGCACAGGAAGCCCTTCGTGTACATTTTGCTCCCCAAGGAAAATTAATATTTTTCCTAGATGGAACCCTATGGTGCTTATTCCCTGATCTCTTAGAGCACTTGCTGCAAAAGCCTTTTTTGCCAGAGCTACTTTATTCCTGTAACATAGGGAGTCCTGGGATTCACACTGGCTCTCTTGGACCAGGGAGAACTCTGGAAAGGTGACTGAGATCAGTTGTTCTGCTGGGAGTCTTGGCTTCTCATACTGAGACAGGCTTTGCATAGTGTGCCCAGTTCTCTTCCTTACGTCCATCAACAAATATTTATTTATTGAGTTACTTGTGTTTGCTAAGCACTGTGCCAGGACTAGTGAAGTAAAAGGGAAAAAAAAGGGTCTCTGTACTCAAAACAGATGCCACTCCTAGTGGGTAGGGGTGGTGGACAATGGCAATGTACAAAGAAGGACAAGGAGGGTGTAAAGTGAGAACTGTGGAAATAGTCATTATAAAGCCAAAATTTTTTATTAAGCCTTGGTTACAATTAAAAGAAACAATGGGGCCGGGCGTGGTGGCTCAAGCCTGTAATCCCAGCACTTTGGGAGGCCGAGACGGGTGGATCACAAGGTCAGGAGATCGAGACCATCCTGGCTAATACAGTGAAACACCGTCTCTACTAAAAAATACAAAAAACTAGCCAGGCGAGGTGGCGGGCGCCTGTAGTCCCAGCTACTTGGGAGGCTGAGGCAGGAGAATGGCATAAACCCAGGGGGCGGAGCTTTCAGTGAGCTGAGATCTGGCCACTGCACTCCAGCCTGGGCGACAGAGTGAGACTCGTCTCAAAAAAAAAAAAAAAAAAAGAAAAAGAAACAATGGTATCAAGTTGGTTGCTCTGAGAAAAATAAATCCTAGGCTAGTTACTTCCCTCAGTGGGATATCAGGAAGAAGAGGGTGGAGGGTAGGAACATTGAGCAGACAAGTGGAGAAGATCTTATTTAAATTGAAAATCACACACGTTCTCTTTTGTTTACAGAGAAGCAAGAAGTTTCTATGAGACAGTCACAGTTCTTTCTGTGCTATTGAACACAAAATTATTTGAGATAGTTGTTGAATATTAGATATATGTTTCATGTTTAATCTCCCTGGAATGAAACTTTGAACATCAGTGCATGTAAAATGTACTTTTCACTTAATTTATAGAATTTGATTTTACTTTAATCTATCACTGCATAAATCGCCTGAGAAAAATCTCTGGCCCTTAACTGTGTTTCTGTTTTATTAACTGAACAAGTAAAATGAATTGTGATGCTGGGGGATTAAAATCCAAACAATTTGATACCTTGTTTCTTCAGTAGAGCCCTCAACAGTCTTGCCCTGTGCAGTTCCCACCAACTTCTTTGAACTGAGACTCTGTGGCCCACAGAGACCATTTAAATCTTGTGATAATTTTGTATTCATTCAGTCCTTTTGTTTCTAAAAGTGGTAGCCATACCAAGATCCTCCAGGATCTAGTTTATCCTATTCTTTAAGGGATCTTAAAACAGTAGATTGGTTGCCTAAGCTTATAGTATGAAGGGTTTCCTGGTGATGCATTTGGTCTCTGAGCTGTCCAAATCTGCATGTTAGTCCACTACTCAATTTTCAGTGATAATTTTTACATTAGAAATTTTAGACACATATATCTGAATTACAGATACCGCATGGAAGGGAATCTCAATTTGGTTCCATTTGATTATCCGAGATGATGTGTCTCCTTATTCCCTTTAAGTTTCATTTGAAAATCCTTGATTTAAAAAAAAGAAGGCTGGGTGCGGTGGCTTATTCCTATAATCCCAGCACTTTGAGAGACTGAGGTGGGAGGATCACCTGAGGTCTGGAGTTCGAGACCTGGCCAACATGGTGAAACCCCATCTCTACTAAAAATACAAAAATTAGCTGGATGTGGTGGTACACACCTGTAATTCCAGCTGCTCGGGAGGCTGAGGCAGGAGAATGGCTTGAACCCAGGAGGCAGAGGTTTCAGTGAGCTGAGATCACGCCACTGCACTTCAACCTGGGTGACAAAGTGACACTCTATCTCAGAAAAAAAGGAGAATCTTGGTGTGAAGTAGTGCTTTCTAAGGATTTGAGCATTGGATAGATCAAGTGATGTATATAAATCCTTTCTCTACCTTGAACCACAGAAGCAACTCACCATACCTGGTACATGAATAGAAGAGTGATTTCGTCTAGAGTTGGGATGGTTTTGAAACATAAGAGCTATGAAATATTTTATGGTGATTACTTACACATAAAATGTTTTCCCACTTATTAGCCCTAGCTGACCTCATCTTACTTTATTATCCACCCTGTCCTCTGCAGTGTTAGCTTCTCTCCTCATTCTTTACATGCTGATCCTTTTTGTGTACGATCCTTTCTTACGGGTTTGACCACATGGAACAAGCTTCCTGTGCTTATTTGCCTCACTGATTCCTTTTCTTGTTAAGTTGCCCTGTAAAAGTTTATTCTCTCTTGTTATTCTTTTTCTAACGTTTTTACAAGGGTTAAGCCCTCCTGGTGGGTTTTTTAGAGTGTTTGTAATATTTGAAAATATTTATATGCTTTAGGAAGTAGAATCTTTCCCCCTTCTCTGTCAGAACAACCCAAGATTATTCTCTTAGTGTGCATTTTCTTCCACGGTACTTCACATAAACTAAAACACTAAAAGATTGTTTCCAAAGGTTCTTATAATACAAGGATTGGTCTAAGAGTAAATTTTTTAGTGAGTCTTCTTCAGATCACTTCAGAATTAGCAGTTCTTGCCGTGATATTGGAGGGAGAAAGTTATGGGAGTCACCTGTCTGTAGTTGCCTTGAAGAAAGTATTTCTTCAGGGTACTGGACAAGTGGCCCAACTTAGGTGTCTCCTTTATTCCCTCTTTAAAAGAATAGCAATGTGAAAGTGCTGTAGCATCCTTAAAACACTGAACTACTTGCTGTCTCTGTCATTTTGGCAGCATTGTCTTTAGCATTGTTTGAATGTTTTGTCTAATTCTTGCAATAAAAATAAAATACTTGTCTAATCCTTAAAAAGATTTCTCTGAGGCTAGGCATGTTGGCTCACGCCTGTAATCCTAGCACTTTGGGAGGCCGAGGTGGGCAGATCACGAGGTCAGGAGTTCGAGACCAGCCTGACCAACGTGGTGAAACCCCATCTCTACTAAAAATACAAAAATTAGCTGGGCATGGTGGCATGCACCTGTAATCCCAGCTACTCAGGAGGCTGAGGCAGAAGAATCGCTTGAACCCAAGAGTCGGAGATTGCAGTGAGCCAAGATGGCGCCACTGCACTCCAGCCTGGGCAATGGAGCAAGACTCTGTCTCCAAAAAAAAAAAAAAATAGAAAGATTTCTCTGAGATAATTACGTTTTAGAATCCTGAACACTTTTTTTTTTTTTTTTTTTTTTAATAATAGGGTCTAACTCTGTTGCCCAGGCTGGACTGCAGTGGTCCACTCATGGCTCACTGCAACATCAACCTCCCGGGCTCAAGTGATCCTCTTGCCTCTCGAGTAGCTAGGACTATAGTTTTGTGCCACCATGCCCAGCTAATTTTTGTATTTATTGTAGAGATAGGGTTTTACCACGTTGCCCAGGCTGGTCTGAAACTTTTGGGCTCGAGCAGTTTGCCTGTCTCTGTGTCCTAAAGTGCCGGGATACAGGCGTCAGCCACTGCACCCAGCCTGTAAAATCCTAAACATTAAGGTCCCATATTGTTGTTGTTGTTGTAGTAGTAGTACTAGTAGTACTAGTAGTAGTAGTAGTAGTAGTAGTAGTAGTTTTAGGGGTTTTGGTATATAGTAATATATCACATAGGCAGAATGTATAATTTGCACATCTTCTGTAATACATATTCATATTATAAATGCTTACTGTGTGATACAGTTTATGATATAGGTTCTTGTCGTATTTTCTGGCCCTTATATTTTAGAGAACTTTAACTGTTTTTTGTGTATCATTGAAAATCGGCTGGGCATGGTAGTCACCCCTGTAATCCCAGCACTTTGGGAGGCCTTGGCCAGTGGATCACTTGAGTCCAGGAGTTCCACACTAGCCTGGGCAACATGGTGAAACCGTGTCTCTACAAAAAATTTGAAAATTAGCTGGGCATGGTTGCGCATGTCTGTAGTCCCCAGTTACTTGGAGGCTGAGGTGGGAGGATCACTTGAGCCCAGCAGGTTGAAGTTGCAGTGAGTTGTGATTGCACCACTGCCCTCCAGCCTGGGTGACAAAGTGAGACCCTGTCTCAGAAAAAAAAAGTACGTCTCCTAGATTCATGGCATGGTAATGCATTGGGTCTGTATGTCATTTAAGAAATAGAACTTAGTAGGGGAAAACCACTGTTGTTATTCCCTTCCCTTTTATTTATTTTTTATTTTCTCTGATGGAAAGATGGGATTGTATACAATGAGTTTAGAGCTTTCCTAAATCATTTGTACCAATCAAGGGATTTAAATCAATAACTCCCAATCTTTTTTGCATTTTTGTACCCACTTTCATGCTTTTTCTCTGTATTCAGTTTCTGAATAAATTTATTATTAAATAGACTAGTGAATTTTATGTAACACTTGATTTTAGAAATAGCATAAGATGTTGAAAATAAGTTTTCATTAGCTTATCTTAGATGTGGTCTTTAGAAGTTGACCTTATTGATCACAGCAGCCCATGCATCTCATTATGCATTCTTCCTTTGCTTGCTTAATCACCCAGTGCCTTTTGATTCTTGCCAGTGGCTGAAGCCATAAACTTTACAGACTGTTACCAGAATCTTGAGAGAAAAAAAAAATGTACATAATCTGAATTAAGTGGTACAGTTTCAACAGGAGGTTTTTCTTACCTTGTTTCCTAGGGTAGGACAAGGAAGTTTTGTACATGTTTTATCAAGTATTTAACTGGATTGTAATAAACTAGAATGAAACAGAATGAACAAAATGAAGTTTGCAAACCTACCTTTGCCAACTCCTCATCTCTTAGGACCCAGAGTTCAACAATACAGATCAGATTGACCTGTATGATGATGTGCTGACAGCCACCTCACAGCCCTCAGATGACAGAAGCAGCAGCACTGAGCCACCTCCTCCTGTTCGCCAGGAGCCATCTCCCAAGCCCAACAACAAGACCCCTGCAATTCTGTATACCTACAGTGGCCTGCGTAATAGACGAGCTGCCGTCTATGTGGGCAGCTTCTCCTGGGTGAGTGTGGGTAACCAAAAATGCTTATGGGTGGGCTGGAGGGAGAGCACTGGGAGGTGATGGCATTTTCAGAAACCATTGTTGCACTGTTTTGTGCTCTGATGGGGTTGGATTTCTTTTTCCTGGGATCAGGTTGGATTGATCTCTGAAAGAGAACTATCCTGAGGACGTACTGGTGCCGAAGAAAGCAATGATTAAGTGGGTAGTTGCTTTTTCTGCCATCTTGTTACTGCCCCTGACCCTGGGGCTTTATGTCTAGCAGGGTCATCTGTGGGACGAGATTTCAGAGTGAACACCTTGAACTCTTGGTGGTCATTAGATGGTCCTGTGATAATGGTGGGTGATGGGGATTAAAGACCTTGATAACTCTAGTATACTTGGGGTAGGTGGTGACTGTTGTTCTGCAAGTTATTTTGTCATGTTTTGGGGCTGGTGGTGGGGGTGGTTTTTCCGAGTTAGAAAATATATTTACTGTGGGGAAGTTCTGGCAATGGTCAACTCTAGCCTGTCAGATCTATAATTAAAAAATTGCTAGCTGTCAGTGTTTGAACTGATGACCAGCCAGCCCAAATGGCAGTCAAAGTTACAATAAGTTTTAATCTTCTCAATCTCTAAAGATGGGGATTGGGGGTAAGTGGGTTTGGACTTCTGTATGGCTGAGGACAGTAAGAAAAGTCTGCACTAACTGAAATATTGCCAGGCTTTTGAGTTTCCTCTGGGGGGATTTAGTTGTGACTAGAATCCTGGGTTTGGGGGGCAGGGTCTGGGACATTGGCAGGCGGGGGTATAGCTCTTGACATCTCTTCCTTTTCCATCTTGCCGGCCCCAGTGGACCACAGACCAGCAGCTGATCCAGGTTATTCGCTCTATAGGAGTCTATGATGTGGTGGAGTTGAAATTTGCAGAGAATCGAGCAAATGGCCAGTCCAAAGGGTGAGGTCTGGATTTGAGAAGCCCCTTTTAATTTGTAACCATTGGGATAACAGATCAGCACTATATTTTGGCCCTGAATTTTAATCCCTCCCACCCCTGGCCCAGCTTTAATGCCTTGGTTTTGGCAAACTGCCTTAGAAAGGGACCTAGCTGCAATGTGGTAGAACATGCATCTCTTAAGGGGCGAAGAATACTGATTTTTAATTCCAAAAAAAGCAAAGATTTAGGCTCTTTGTTGTTAGTAGTGCTGTGTGTGTGTGTTTAGTTTAGCAAGATGTCCTTTGCTTTATCGATTTTTACTAAAAATAGAATTTCTTTTTTCTTCTCTTGGTTGTCTACAGATTTCATTCATTTTTAATTTTTCCTTCCTAAGGTATGCTGAGGTGGTGGTAGCCTCTGAAAACTCTGTCCACAAATTGTTGGAACTCCTACCAGGAAAAGTTCTTAATGGAGAAAAAGTGGACGTGAGGCCGGCCACCCGGCAGAACCTGTCACAGTTTGAGGCACAGGCTCGGAAACGTGAGTGTGTCCGAGTCCCAAGAGGGGGTACGTGGAGACCATCTGTATGAAGGGGGGGATGTTTGTGGGTTTGTTTTCTGTGGTGTAGGCTCAGCCTACAGTGTGGATGAGTTTGGGGGAGGGTGATGGTGGTTGTAAGTGGTGTCGTGGTCGACAAGTAGTCCCCAAGATAGGTCTGTATAGAAGAAAGAGCATTGTGCTGGGAGTCAAGTAGGTTCAGGTTGTAGTTTGGTTCTGCCAATAATTCATTGTGTGACCTTGGCCAAGTCACTTTACTGCTTAGGGCCTGTTTCCCCATCTGGACTAGTGACATGATATTTAAAGTTCCATCAGTTCTAAATTCTTTCTATCTAAAAATTGGCATATGGTGAATGGGCTTAATTTTTAAGACATGCCTCTCTATAAATTATCAAGAAGCAGCCACCCTAAAATGTAACTAAAAGGTGCCTATAATCTTTTCATAAACGTTCATTGGAAGGATACTCTAAGGAATCAACCAAGAGGAGTGTAGGAGAACAAGAATTGAACAATATTTCTCCAGCATTGTCCAGGGGAGAGGGTGCTCTTTTGATTACCAAATGTTTTAGTCTGCTTGGCAGGTATATCCCATTAGTAAAGAAAGTTAGAGGCCGGGCGCGGTGGCTGACGCCTATAATCCCAGCACTTTGAGAGGCCAAGGTGGGTGGATCATGAGGTCAAGAATTCGAGACCAGCCTCGCCAACATGGTGAAACCCCCATTTCTACTAGGAATACAAAAATTAGCTGAGTGTGGTGACACATGCCTGTAATCCCAGCTACACGGGAGACTGAGGCAGGAGAACTGCTTAAACACGGGAGACGGAGGTTGCAGTGAGCTGAAATCAGGCCACTGCACTCCAGCCTGGGCGACAGAGCAAGACTCCGTCTCGGGGTGGGAGAGTTAGGGGCTGGGCGTGGTGGCTCACACTGTAATCCCAGCACTTCGGAAGGCCAAGGTGGGCAGATCACCTGAGGTCAGGAGTTGGAGACCAGCCTTGGCAACATGGCAAAACCCTGTCTCTACTAAAAATACAAAACTTAGCTGGTTATGGTGGCACATGCCTGTAATCTCAGCTGCTTGGGAGGCTGATGCAGGTGAATCTCTTGAACCCCAGCGGTGGAGGTTGCAGTGACCTGAGATTGCACCACCACCCTCCAGCCTGGGTGACAGAGTGAGTCTCAAAAAAAAAAAAAAGAAAACTACACCAGACTACCCTAGTTTGAGGACAGTGTACCTTACATTCATCTTACTCTCTTTATTTCGACTGTACTCACTAAGCCACTTTCTTATGCTAATTTGGTTTCCCAATTAGGGTCTCCTACTGGGAAGAGAATGCGCTGACCAGCCGACACAAGTACTCTGGTCTGCTTGGCAGTTATATTTCTCATTGTAAATTAATAAATTGGTGTGCTGGTTTATGAGTCAGTCTCTTGTGAGTTTGGTTAGCATGTATCAGTCTCCTACGGCCTAGTCACCCTGGTTGAAGCAGGTTTCTGAATCTGAGAAACCTGAGGACTAGACCTTGGATTTTCCTGACCTCATAAAGTGCAGCCACCCTGCAAGGCCCTCCCTGAGACAGTCAGCCACCCTTATTTTCTTTTGCTACAGTGGGAGGAACAGCAAAGTTTCATCACCGATCTTCTGTCACTGCTTAGGTCCAGCTCTCAAAATAGTGCCTTGTATTGATTGGGTTTATCCTCCAGGTAGAAATAGGACCACTTCACTTTTGCATAGGAACAGCTGTTCTTTTAACTAGATTGACAGCCTAGATAGATTGGGTGTGAACTCTTACTGCTCCATGTTAGAAAGGACACACTTTTCTTCCTTGACAAGTATTTTCAAGTCCCCTCTGTTTTGGAGTCTTTCTGTAATTCACCGCTGACCTTCCTTAGGTACGTAATTTTACAGTTGTATTGGGAATAACATTCCTACTTCTATTCAACTGCTTTTCATGTTACCATTCTTTGCTGAAAAGATTGTGGTAACTGAGTGCAGTTTTTCTCTGTCGTGCTGATGGACCTGGGCTCTGTTAATCACTAAGTAAAGCTGGTGGACTTCCTCTGCATAAAAATGGTTGCCTCTTGGGACTTGTAGCCATAGATAAAAAATAGAATCCTTGCAGATGTGACAACAGTAGTAGCTGGGAAAGTGGTTAGCTGTTAGATGACACTTGCCTAATACCTTTTTGTTCTTCAGTTTGAGAGAACTCTAGGAAAGAGCCAGTTGCCATGTGTTTGAGACATGAAGAATAAGACAGCATTGACACTGTTTCTGTAATAGAGAAGTCTAGGAGGTTGTCAGCATAATTCATTCCACCTTAGGCTTTACTCAGGAGCTGGGATTAACTATCATGTTCTAGTTTAAGGAGCACTCTTTCCCTCCACACTTGCTGCCAATGGTATCTTTCTATTTCTAAGACTCCCCTAGGGCCATGTGATCTTGTTCTGTTGGATTCCACATTTAACAGGCTTAAACTGGAGAGAAGGAACAAGTTTAATCAAGTGACTTGACAGGGTCAGAATCCATGCTTCCAGCTGTTTAAAACATGTTCTGAGCTCCTGTTGTGCACAGCACCATACTGGCATGTGGTGATGATGTTCCTGTTAGGCTGCCCTGAGGAGTAGAGGATTTTGGCCATTGAAATGTAGCAGGAGTTCCCCAGATTTGAGACATGGTTTGTAGCAAGCTTTTGCTAAGCATCCTTACTGTCAGCTGTGTGTCATGTGCTCCTGCTGTGGGCAGATCTTTTATTGGCCTATCTCCCAATTTTTCTTTCACTTAACCTTCAATTGTTTAGTCTTTATGCATGTCTTTTTCTCACCCTGATTACTGGTTTTAGTATGTAAATAGAAGTGCCATCCAGTTCCTGCCACTCCCTCTCTTCCCCTAAATTCCCTAGCCAACACCCTGTGGCAAAGAGAACATTTTAAGTGTGCGACAGGAAGAGGTTAACTAGTATTAGTTTAAGGAGGGAGGTCCTGAACTCTTCAGGAGATGTGGGTTTTCAAGTCAACTGCAATTCACCTGAACATCAGTGAATACTGTCATTTTCTCGTGGGCTGTCAGGATCCTTCTACATTTAAAAATAGAACATATATGTAAGGATAAATTAAATCTGTTCTGAAGCACTTCTGGAGTTCTGGATGAAAAACATTCTTTGACAGGATTTAGGACAATACTGTTTTTTGGATTTAATGTCTTTACTGAGTTGCTTCTGACCTTCTCTGAAGCCAAAGAAAAGGCAGATGATTTTACCTTCTTAGCCACTTTAGTCACCTTCCTCTGTAGGGTGTCTGATAACTCCTGAGGGATGAACTGGTCCTATGGGTTTGTGTAAAGCCTGGGCAGTAACGTTAGTTCTGTTTTGCTTCATAGGAATACCTCCACGGGCCCATTCCCGAGATTCTAGTGACTCTGCTGATGGACGGGCCACACCCTCTGAGAACCTTGTACCCTCATCTGCTCGTGTGGATAAGCCCCCCAGTGTGCTGCCCTACTTCAATCGTCCTCCTTCAGCCCTTCCCCTGATGGGTCTGCCCCCACCACCAATTCCACCCCCACCACCTCTCTCCTCAAGTTTTGGGGTCCCTCCTCCTCCTCCTGGTATCCACTACCAGCATCTCATGCCCCCACCTCCTCGATTACCTCCTCATCTTGCTGTACCTCCCCCTGGGGCCATCCCACCTGCCCTTCACCTCAATCCAGCCTTCTTCCCCCCACCAAATGCTACAGTGGGGCCTCCACCAGATACTTACATGAAGGCCTCTGCCCCCTATAACCACCATGGCAGGTAAGGACTATCTTGTTCCTTTCAGATTTGAGCCAGGGTTAACAAGTGTGTTAAGCATTGTATTCTCCCTGAGAAAGTGAGCACTGAATCCTTCTTCTTTCCCTTATGGACATTCTGTTGTCACAGCATTGACTCCTGGGAAGTAGTTTACTATTTGTTAGTGTTTTCATTTGATGTTTTGATTGCATCTTAACCACTTGACCCAAACCATGTCCTTTATACCCCTTTTAAAGGTACTTAAATTAAATGCTGGAGCAGGTGTTGTGAATGCTACAGATGTCTAGCATTGTTGTGTGTTATGCCAAAATTACAAAAGTATTGTAGAATACAGTAAAAATAATAAGGGGTGTGAGCAATCAAGGATGGTATTTTCTCTATACAGCCGAGATTCGGGCCCTCCACCCTCTACAGTAAGTGAAGCCGAATTTGAAGATATCATGAAGCGAAACAGAGCAATTTCCAGCAGTGCCATTTCCAAAGCGGTATCTGGAGCCAGTGCAGGTAACTCATGCTTACCTTTGCTGCCTTCTCCTTAACCTTTACTTTTTTTCCTGATTTTGTCATTTCTGCTGGCAAAAGTTCAACAAGATAAAGTTGGAGTACTGTAGATATCAAGAGCGGCACACTTTGAAGAGCAATATGTAACCTGATTTCTTGGCCTTGGGGTAGTCCGACTGTATTACTTAGCCTGTATCTAGGCCTGCCCTCATGAAAACCAACTTAATGCCTAGAATATAAAGAATTAATAGAATCTCAATGTGGTATTTGCTGTAGAATGAAATTCCTGCCTCGTGGAAATCTCCATCTCAGTGGTTGATCTTTAGGTTTAGTGTCTACCCAATACCAGATATAGACCCTAGGTTGTTTTTTAGGAATGATGTCTTGACTGGATAATGTGTTTTTTTGTTTGTTTGTTTTGAGAGGGAGTCGCCCAGGCTGGAATTCAGTGGTGCAATCTTGGCTCACTACAACCTCCTGGGTTCAAGCGATTCTCCTGCCTCAGCCTCCTGAGTAGCTGGGATTACAGGCACTTGCCACCATGCCCAGCTAATTTTTGTATTTTTTGTAGAGACAGGGTTTCACCATATTGGCCAGGATGGTCTTGAACTCCTGACCTCAAGTGATCCGCCTGCCTCAGCCTCCCAGAGTGCTGGGATTACAGGTGTGAGCCACCACATCCAGCCTAGATAATGGTTTGCTATGAAATCTCATTACATTTGGGAGTCTAAGCAGAGCTGGTAGGTAGTCTATCCTAAAAAGAGGCAAGTCTATAGATAGTCATCTTAAAGCATGTTATGCCCTTACAGCAAACTTTTGCCCTGCTGTCAGTAGTAAGTGGGAAGAACCAGCAACCACGATTCTGAAAGCTCTGAGCATAAGATCTTTGGTTTCTAAAAGAAGAGGCCACAGGAAGTTTCAGAGTTCTGGTCCAGTTTTCACATCATGACATTAGCCGTATTCACTTCCTTCCTGCGAGTTCCCTACATGAATGTAAATGTCTGTAGATTATCAGATCTCCTGAGAAAAAGTTAGCCCTAAATATTACCATCTGCTTTCCCTCAGTTTTCATCTTTGCATCATCTTGCCAAACTTGAATCCACAGAGTAGGTTAAAGACAGAAAGTATATATGTTCCCTTCATTTTTTCCCACCAGAAAAATCTACATTGACATCTAAATTAATCTTTTTAGGCCAGGTGCAGTGGCTCATGCCTGTAATCCCAGCACTTTGGGAGACCAAGGCGGGTGAATCACTTGAGGTCAGGAGTTTGAGACCAGCCTGGCCAACATGGCAAAAGCCCTTCTCTACTACTAATACAAAAATAAGCCAGTCATGATGGCACACGCCGTAGTCCCAGCTACTTGGGAGGCTGAGGCACGAGGATTGAGGATTGCTTGAGTCCAGGATGTGGAGGTTGTGGTGAGCCAAGATTGTGCCACTGCACTTCAGCCTGGGCGACAGAGTGAAACTGTGTCTCAAAAAATAAAAAAAAATTACTGTTTTTAAATTGGAAAGTAATACATACCCATGGATTATATGGGTTAAATACACAGAGCAATATAAAGAAAGTACTCATTGTTCCTTCTTCCTCATCAACCCTTTCACACTAAGATGATCAATAACTGAATCTTGACCTCCTTCCCTTTTTGTTGTTCTCATTCCAGTCATTCAAACCACAAATACTTATTGAAGGTGCCTACAAAAACAGGCAAAAATTCCCTGCCAGGATGGAGCTGATGTCTTCATAGTCTTGCGCCTCCACTGGACGGTTTCTCCATAGTTTCTATTCTTGTTGCCTTGCACAGAGGAAGCTGCCAGGCTTCATTTTCACTGGACCCCTGCCTGGATTCTTATTTTCTTTGTATTAACCTCTGTCCTTAACGCTCTTGAGTTAGCTTGGAAAAGCAAAGTACAGGTACCCGCCCCAAGACCACTATTCCCTGAGCCAGGCATTGCTCAGAGTTGGGAAATGAAAGGTCTAGTTTTTTATGACAGCATAAATTTTTGTTTGTTTGTTTTTTTTTTGAGACTAAGTCTGGCCCTATTGCCTAGGCTGGAGTAGCGTAGTGGTGTGATCCCGACTCGCTGCAACCTCTCCCTCCCAGATTTAAGCAATTCTCCTGCCTCAGCCCCCCCCCAAATAACTGGCATTACAGGTGCATGCCACACCACCTCGCTAGTTTTTGTATTTTTAGTAGAGACCAGGTTTCACTATGTTGGCCAGGCTGGTCTTGACTTTTGGCCTCAAGTGATCTGCCCACCTCAGCCTCCCGAAGTGCTGGGATTACAAGTGTGAGTCACCGCATCCAGGCATAATTTTTTTAATGTATACATACACTACACATACGTGTTTTATGTAAATAACATATACACGTATACATCTGATTGTAGGTTAAAAATAATTTGTAGAAATACACATTGTTTAGAAAGTCTTGTGAGGTACAGTGGCTCATACCTGTAATCCCAGCACTTTAGGAGGCCCTGGCAGGAGGATCACTTGAGGCCAGGAATTTGAGACCAGCCTGGTCACCATAGTGAGACTCCATCTCTACAAAAAAAATTTGAGGCCGGGCGCGGTGGCTCAAGCCTGTAATCCCAGCACTTTGGGAGGCCGAGACGGGCGGATCACGAGGTCAGGAGATCGAGACCATCCTGGCTAACACTGTGAAACCCCGTCTCTACTAAAAAATACAAAAAACTAGCCGGGCGAGGTGGTGGGCGCCTGTAGTCCCAGCTACTCGGGATGCTGAGGCAGGAGAATGGCGTGAACCCGGGAGGCGGGGCTTGCAGTGAGCTGAGATCCAGCCACTGCACTCCAGCCTGGGCGACAGAGCGAGACTCTGTCACAAAAAAAAAAAAAAATAATAATAATTTTGAAAAATAAGCCAGGTGAAGTGGCATGCAGGAGGCTGGCTTGAGCCCAGGAGTTCAAGGATGCAGTGAGCTATGATCATACCACTACACTTCAGCCTGGATGATAAAACAAGAACCGTTTCAAAAACAAAATGGTGCTGTATACAAGGACCACCAATAAGACCACCTTTTATAGTTTAGTATATATTCCTCCAGAATTTTTTTTGTGCATATGACAATTTATGTATAATTTTTATTGTTTTTACAAAAATGGGATATGGTTTTGAAATTTGCTTGTTTCAGTTAGTATATTCTGGACACCTGTTATATCAACATATAAAATTTACTGATCCTTACTGTGTGCCTGGCACTGTGCTAATGGCTTTACATGGATTACTTTGTTTACATACAGGTTTACCTCCTGCTTTTTAACAACTATGTAATACTCTAGAACCAATGTTCCTTTATATAGCCAGACCCTATTGAAGATAATATAACAAACAACACTAAAACACTGTTAAACATACACACTTGTGAACAGAAGTAGAAAATTTTTAGTAGAATTGCTGGCTCAAAAAATATGCACATTGTTTATTTTAATAGATGTCAAATAGCCCCTGGACAGCAATGTGTCAGTTTGTTCATCTGACAACATCTGTCAGATTCTAAACTGCTGGAATATAGGTGTCATCCAGTTTTACACTTGCAACATCTGCCTCGTCTCTTTTACTGTGGTTGTTTAGGACAGCTAGCTACTCTTGGTTTGTGTCCTCCTGAGTTCTCCTTTTGGTCCAGTTAGCTTACCATCTTTCCTCACCCTTGGCCTTTCTCATTCATCCTTTTTCAGGGGATTATAGTGACGCTATTGAGACGCTGCTCACAGCCATTGCGGTTATCAAACAGTCCCGGGTTGCCAATGATGAGCGTTGCCGTGTCCTCATCTCCTCTCTTAAGGACTGTCTTCATGGCATCGAAGCCAAGTCCTACAGCGTGGGTGCCAGTGGGAGCTCTTCCAGGTGAGTTGGTGATTGTGTCCTCACCTACCAGCCCCAAGCAGCACTCTTCCAAGGATAGGGAGTATGGACAAATGGAGCCCAGGGAATCTGGGAAAGACCTGACTGAAAGTCTGGACCTTAGCCTTCATGTCTTTATGGGCAAGAAACTAATCAGATACTTTCATTAATAAGTGTTGTAACATCTGGAATCTGGTAGGTGAGGCGTGGGCTCATGTAGGAAAAAATACAGACAGGTATTGTTAAGAACATGGGCTTTGGAGTGCTACAAGCTTGGATTGGAATCCCAGTTCTGCTGCTAACTATCTGTATGACCTTCTTGCATATGGAAGTTAGTTAACTTTCCAAGCCTCATTTTTCTCATTTTTTAAAACGGACAATGATGGTATTTATCTTACAGACCTGCTGTAAAGATTAGGTCAGACAATCCATACAAAATTATTAGCACTGCACCTGATAAATTATGTTCTCAACAGATAAATTTACCTGTTAATCATCCTCTCAAAAAAGACTAGTCCTCAAAGAGGTAAAATCCTCAGACAGTAGGCCTATGATAGAGTAATAGAGGAGTAGTTTAGGCAAATATCAGAAGACACCAAAACACCACATTCTTGGAAAGAATGTGGTAGGCCTTCTGAGTGAGGCTGAAGGATCTTTCTAATTAGGAAAAGACATCGGTCCCGGGAAAGGTCACCTAGCCGGTCCCGGGAGAGCAGCAGGAGGCACCGGGATCTGCTTCATAATGAAGATCGGCATGATGATTATTTCCAAGAAAGGAACCGGGAGCACGAGAGACACCGGGATAGAGAACGGGACCGGCACCACTGAGAAAGGTGGGAGAAGCCCCATTCCTGGCTGCTGGGGGATCTTTTATTAAAAAAAGATTTATAGTGAAGAGTTCTCTCTCTTTAAAGCAAAAGTAAATGCAGCAAGGGTAGGGGGAACTTCTGATTTACATAACTGGAATCGCAGGGCAGATTTTCTGCACATTTATGGGGAATCTTTCTCTGAGATTCAGCTCTTTCTGAGATTTCTGCTTGTTTCTTAACTACCTGGTATCTGAGTGAGAGCATGGTGTCTGCATTCAGGCACCAATTTGAATCCCAGTTCCTCCACTAATAATTGGCTATATTACTTTCTGTTCCACAGTTTCTTCATTTGTAAATGAAGATAATAAAAGGAACTGTCCCAATGACTTGCTAAGTTTTAGTGTGAGAGTCCATGCAGACCATTTAGCACTCATGGTACCTATCACATAGTTCTCAATAATTAATAGCTATCATTATTATTATGATGAACTTTCAATTTAAAAAATTAGGAAAATTGACTAAGAATAGTAACACCATTGCCTACTTAGTTTTCAAGGTGCAACATTAATGATTTTAAGAATTAGGCTCAGTACAGTGGCTCACACGTATGATCCCAGCACTTTGGGAGGCCAAGACAAGAGGATTGTTTGAGCCCAGGAGTTCAAGACCAGCCTGGGCAACATAGGGAGACCCTGACTCTACAAAAAATACAAAAATTAGCCAAGTGTGGTGGTACACATTTCGTGGTCCCAGCTACTTAGGAGGTGGAGGTGGGAGGGTTGCTCAAGCCCAGGAGGTCGAGGCTGCAGTGATCTGTGATTGCACCACTCCACTCCACTCCAGACTAAGCAAACAGTGAGACGTTGTCTCAAAAAAGGTGGGGAGGAGGGGCAGGCGGGTGCCTCGTGCCTGTAATCCCAGCACTTCAGTAATTTGGGAGGCAGAGGCTAGAGGATCACTTAAGCACGAGTTTGAGACCAGCCTGAGCAACATAGTGAGACCCTATCTCTTTATTTTTTTTGAGACGGAGCCTCACTTTGCTGCCCAGGTTGGAGTGCAGTGGCATGATCTCGGCTCACTGCAAGCTCCGCTCCCCAAGTTCAAGCCATTCTGCCTCAGCCTCCCCAGCAGCTGGGGCTACAGATACGCCTCACCACGCCTGCTGATTTTTCTATTTTTAGTAGAGGCGGGGCTTCACCATATTGGCCAGGTTGGCCTTGATCTCCTGACTTCGTGATCAGCCCACCTTGACCTCCCAAAGTGCTGGGATTACAGGTGTGAGCCATCACACCCGGCTGATACCCCATCTCTTAAAAAAAAAAAAAAAATTAGTTTATTTAAAAGATTTTGAAAATTAATATGCTTTAGTCAGAGAGGAGAAAGCTGATCTGAAAAATTATCTTTTAATAGGTTTAGGGGCTTTGTGGTGGATAATTAACCTCAACGGAAGGGTTTTTTGCTTTTGGAAAAGACTTAGTGACAAGGTTGTTTATTTTGTTGTGTTTTTTGTTTTGTTTTGTTTTGTTTTTGAGACAGAGTCTCACTCTTTTGCCCATGCTGGAGTGCAGTGGCGCAATCTCGGCTCACTGCAACCTCTGCCTCCTGGTTTCAAGCAGTTCTCTACCTTGGCCTCCCAAGTAGCTGGGATTACAAGCGCCCACCACCACCCCCGGCTGATTTTTGTATTTTTAGTAGAGACGGGGGTTTCACCATCTTGGCCAGACTGGTCTTGAACTCCTGACTTCGTGATCCACCCGACTCGGCCTCCCAAAGTGCTGGGATTACAGGCGTGAGCCACCGCGCCCGGCTGTTTTTTGTTTTGTTTTTTTAAATAGACACAGAGTCTTGCTCTGTCACCCAGGCTGGAGTGCTCTTCTGTGAAGCACTATCATGGCCCTGTAACATCAACCTCCTGGGCTCAGGTGATCCTCCTGCCTCAGCCTCCTGAGGGCTAATTTTTAAATTTTTTGTAGAGTCTCGCTTTGTTGCCCAGGCTGGTCTTGAACTGGCCTCAAGTGATCCTCCTGCCTCAGCCTCCCAATGTGCTGTGGAATTATGGGCATGAAGCCACTGCGACTGGTTATAATTTTCTTTTGAAGCAAAATGAAAGCAGGAAGTTTGGAGAGAAAAACTGTTAAGTAATGGAGAAGTTCAGTTAAGATTAGTTGGATCCAGGAGCTCTGGCGGTGTCATCCAAACTTTATCTGCATCTCTCAGCTCTGCTTTTCTCTGTTGCTTTCATTCTTAGACAGGCTCCATCTTGGTAGGGAGTCAGAGGGGATGCTACATCTTTAGGTTGCATCCTACCAGCTTAGCAATCCCAATTGAAGGAAAGCTTCTGGAAAGATTGTTTCTAATATATAAGCATATAGGAGCAGGTGTTGACTCTGCTTCTATGGAAATCTTTAAAATAGGCCAGACTGGCTAGGGGTCTATCTGTAGTTCCTGGAGGCTATTGCGTGACCCAGGTAACTTCAGGGTCCTTTCTCAATTTTGTGGTTGCAGATTTATAAGTCTCTAGGACTTCCCATTTTTCTGTCTCACATCAAGTACATTAAGAAGATGTCCTTGGCTGGGTGCCGTGGCTCACGCCTGTAATCCCAGCACTTTAGGAGGCCAAGGTGGGCAGATCACGAGGTCAGGAGATCGAGACCATCCTGGCTAACACGGTGAAACCCCGTCTCTACTAAAAATACGAAAAATTAGCCGGGCGTGGTGGCGGGCGCGTGTAGTCCCAGCTACTCGGGAGGCTAAGGCAGGAGAATGGCATGAACCCGGGAGGTGGAGGTTGCAGTGAACCGAGATCGCACCACTGTACTCCAGCCTGGGTGAAAGAATGAGACTCTGTCTCCAAAAAAATAAAAAAGAAAAAGATGTCCTTGATCTTTTGCCTGCTTGATCTAAAGTAATGGTAATTGAAAAGGAAGGTGAGGGGAAAGAATAGTAGTTCTGTTTGGTGTCTTTGGGATGGTGATGTCTGGATGAAGAAGGAGAAAGAAACTCACACCACCTGTGAGCCCCTATTGTTCATGAGCAATAGCTGGAATGTAAATAGTTGGAAAATTTGCAGTATTGTGCCTAGTGATGACCTTCTAAAAACCAAAATACACCTTTTAGGTTGGCTACTGCCCTCTATCTTGTTCTTTGACCATTAGCTTAAAAACATTTATAGCCAGGAATTGTTTTGTCTTTAATTGCCAAAAGAGGCAAATAAGTGGGAAGATGAAAAATTACTAATATTTTTTGTCTCTGTTCTCTGTTGTTAGCCACTCATTTATTCCACGAAATCCTAGAGTGCTTAGCATCATTGAAATCCAGGATAACCCATGTAGAATCAACAGTTAGGCTATGGGTTCTAGGTACTTCTTTCTAGATTTTGCAGCAGGTTGAGTTTGGGGAGATGCCCACGTATCCTCTGGAAAAGCAGACACTAATGTAGATGGAGACCACAAACAACTTTGGCCTAACTCAGTCTCAGGTGGGCATGAGGGCAGGCATTGGAGTAGGTCTTGGTCCAGTCCTCACTCCCTTTTCTTGTTTGAGTCTGCACAGTTGCTGGTGTTACTTGTGGATTGAAAAGCACATGTAGGCCACAGTGTATGTCTTTTGGAGCTGACTGGGATGAGAGTGACCAGGGAGGTGATGACTGACCTGTGCAGAGCATGAACTGTCGTCTTTGGGGCTGCATTCAGTTTAGCAGTTAGAACATGACTGCATGTCACCATCCCTGATGGCTTTGCTCCTGACAGCCCTAGGACAAGGAAATTACCAGCGAGATCCACTGATCCAGCAGTAGTTTGAGAATTAAACATCTCAACCTGAGTCTTTAGCTGACACTTTGCATTATTTCTTCCACTTATAAAATGGGGCCAGGCACAGTGGCTTATTCCTATAACTTCAACACTGGGAGGCTGAGAGGGGCAGATCACTTGAGCTCAGGGACCGGCCTGGGGAACATGGCAAAACACTCATCTCTACCAGAAATACAAAACTAGCTGGGCATGGTGGTGTGCTCCAGTAGCCCCAGCTACTTGGGAGGGCTGAGGCGGGAGGATCGCTTGAGCCTGGGAGATGGAGGCTGCAGTGAGCCATGTTTGTGCCATTGCACTCCAGCCTGGGCAATAGAGCAAGACCCTGTCTCAAAAAATAATAGTAATAAAAATAAACGGCCGGGCGCAGTGGCTCAAGCCTGTAATCCCAGCACTTTGGGAGGCTGAGACGGGCGGATCACGAGGTCAGGAGATCGAGACCATCCTGGCTAACACAGTGAAACCCCATCTCTACTAAAAATACAAAAAACTAGCCGGGCGAGGTGGCAGGCGCCTGTAGTCCCAGCTACTCCGGAGGCTGAGGCAGGAGAATGGCGTAAACCCGGGAGGCGGAGCTTGCAGTGAGCTGAGATCCGGCCACTGCACTCCAGCCGGGCGACAGAGCAAGACTCCGTCTCAAAAAATAAAAAATAAAAAATAAAATAAAATAAGACGAGACTATTTCTCCCATTATGAGGATAACTCTCTTTTGGTAACTTTGAAAATGCCTTAACAATATTGCCTAGAAAACAGTCATTTGACTTGTGTAGGCCCATGACAAGATGGGAAAAATTAACTGTGAGGCACGTTTTCTACTTCCCCACTTTTCCTGGTCACCCCTTTGATATGGTGGTTATTTCATCTGAATAATACAGTCTGAAAGCACTGAATCAGGCACCCCAAGAATGTCAGTTTCACTGGGCGCGGTGGCTCAAGCCTGTAATCCCAGCACTTTGGGAGGCCGAGACGGGCGGATCACGAGGTCAGGAGATCGAGACCATCCTGGCTAACACTGTGAAACCCCGTCTCTACTAAAAAATACAAAAAACTAGCCGGGCAAGGTGGCGGGCACCTGTAGTCCCAGCTACTCGGGAGGCTGAGGCAGGAGAATGGCGTGAACCCGGGAGGCGGAGCTTGCAGTGAGCTGAGATCCGGCCACTGCACTCCAGCCCGGGCGACAGAGTGAGACTCCGTCTCAATTAAAAAAAAGAAAAAAGAATGTCAGTTTCTTACATTCTCACCCTAAGGACTGTATTCCATCTGTAGTGACCAAGTTATGGCTTAGGAAGTTTCATGCTGGGAAGATGGTACCTGGTCCTCATTTATAGCAACCTTTTAGTTAGAAATGAATCGTATTTATATTCTATGATGACAGGTGTTCCCTGAGAGTGAAAGGTACATTTTGTTTAGAGGCAGCAATAGAACAGTAGCCTTCTTTGTCCATCTTTTCTCAGCATAGGACCCAGTTCTGGGGCCTGAAGGCTAATTGGCCCAGTGAGGGAATCTCTGATTTCTGCCTGCATTCCAACACTGGCACCAAAATGTAGCCATGGAGATTTAAGAATTGAGTGCTGTGGCTTGCTTCTCTTGGTGTACAAGTTATCCTCTGCAACCTGTGTCTTCAACTTTTTGTAGTTCTCAACTATGTCAGTTATCTCATTATTTTAGGACATTATGCTACTTGAAATATAGTCATTCTCACCTCTTTCCTATACTCATTATTCATTGAAAACTGAGCTTTCTCTTCAATTTGGATCTAATTCAAAGATTCAGAAGCCCTAATGGTATGAAATTGAGTGCACTGAGGGCTTCAGTTTTCCCTTAGAGAAAATGGGACAAATACCAGCCTGCATAGGTGTTTAGACAGGCCAGGAAGGCTTAGGCCATATAGATTCTGAGGACTCAAGCTGAAAATAGTGTCATTTCGGTGTGTAGAAGGATCAGGGAGGACGTAGATGTCTCCTCTAGGTTTTATAAGGCCACTTTACAGAAGCAGTTATATAAAAGGTAAACATTTGTGTGTAGGCTGTGTTGCTGGTTTGGGCATTTGGAGAAATTCTAATTCCTCATTTTCCCTTTGACTGTTAATAATGTTTTATATGCTCAGACTGACCATACCACCACCCGCAGATGGATATTGCAGCATTGGAACAGGGGCTGAGTGTACTAGGAACTTTGTTGGGTGGCCATGTGACAGGTGGCTTAATACACCCTTACTTTTGGGTAAAAGTTCTTTTTTTTTTTTGAGATGGAGTCTCACTCTGTCACCCAGGCTGGAGTGCAGTGGTGCGATCTCAGCTCACTGCAAGTTCCGCCTCCTGGGTTCATGCCATTCTCCTGCCTCAGCCTTCCCAGTAGCTGGGACTACACGCGCCCACCACCACGCCCGGCTAATTTTTTGTATTTTTAGTAGAGATGGGTTTCACCATGTTAGTCAGGATGGCCTCAATCTCCTGACCCTGTGATCTGCCCGTCTCGGCGTCCCAAAGTGCTGGGATTACAAGTGTGAGCCACCGCGCCCGGCCGGGTAAAAGTTCTTTTTTTTTTTTTTTTTTTTTTTGAGGCGGAGTCTCGCTCTGTCGCCCAACTGCATTTAGGTTTCTTCCATGCTCTGCTTTCTGTTCTGGCCTGGCCACGTGACTCCTGCTTAGTTAGTATTAGTATGTTTCCTGGTTCCTCACCCATGGCTGTCATGCGAGGAAAGACTTAAAAATCTCTTGAGTTTTAGTACATCTTGGAAAATCTCTGGGGCTGTGTTTGTGCATACACGTACTCATGAAAGCACTTTTAACCAGGACTCCTTTAAAAAGAAAAAAAAAAAGGATTTAAGAGTTTCCTGTGTATGTGCATCCTGCCTGCTAGAACCTCTTGGGTGTTTGGGGATTAATGGATTTGGTTGTGTACATACTTGTTTCCTTACCACTAAACCTCCCATTTCCAGATTTTTCCCCCTTCCCCTTAAGGTAAGCTATGACTTACACAGAATAGATTTCTGAACCCATATTTAAACTCACCTTATTCCCTTTTAGTAACTTTTCTTGAAATGTGTCACAGTTTCCATACTTTGGCAGCCAAAGTCTCCTTTTCAGTCAAACTTTCGGAGACCTCGTTTCATTCTGTTTTTTCACCTAATCTTTATAGTGGATGTCACTGCTTTTTTTCTCTGTACACACTGTAGCTTCTCTTCCAACCATTCCTCACCACTTCTAGTGTCAGACAATGCTGCTTTGTTTTCCCAAGCTTGCATTCTCTGTCTGCATTCCCTACTTCTTAGGTTGCAGCATTAGAAAATGTGTGTTTTATATAAGCCCCTGTCATTCAGAAAGTAACCTCTAACTTGTGTTTTCTTTGTTCTCTTCTGATGTTCTCATTACAGGAGTCTGGTTGGAAGCAAATGTTTTTTTAATGGACTTGCATCTCCTCACCTTGATCAGGACTAAAGGACGGAGGCCGCCCCACCCCCTTCCCTTTCCTCCAAACCCCTAACTCCCTCCAGACACCCAGGGAATACCCTCTGCCCCACAGGATTGAAGACTGCTGGCAGCCCTCCCAATCCCACAGCTCCTGTTTGCCAGGGGAAAGAACCTAAAGACTTCGTGTGATTGGGAGGGGTGGCAGACAGGAAGAACAGAACATGTCCAGGCCCCTGGTCTCCATAGAGAATGGTGCTTTGTCCAAGAAAACGTATGAGTTTCTGATTCTCCGGGAGCAGTTCAATGGTGAGGTTGATGGGAAGACTTCCTTCCCAAAGAAAATAGATCCTCCATGCAGGATCTAGGAGAGTGACTGGGTGTGCCAAAATATGCCCAGGGTCCTGCCCTCAGCACTAGATTTAATGGGGCCAAGAGGGTCCAAACCCCTTGCTAACATACCACTTCTTTGTTTAACGCCTTTACCTTCCCAGCCCTTTGAGGAGGGACCATGAGAACAGAAATTACCTTATGCAAAGCTACTTCTGTTCCTGCTTTCCCTCTCACGTATTGACGGTTTATTTCCTTGACCTCCCAGAGGCCTGAACTCTTTCAACTCTGCGCTGCCCAGCCTTCTCAGTGGACTTGCCCCTCCTAAGCAGAGAAGGCCTATGAGGTTGCTTTCTGCTGGGAAGCCTGGCAGAGCCAATTACCACCCTCTGCTGCTTAGTGTTTGGGTACCTCTTGCAATAACCAGCTCTTAGTTGTTCCCTTTCCCTGGGGCTTTTCCATTTAACACATGGAGCCCTTTCCCCAGAAGGCTACTTCCTTGTTTTAGAGGAAGGTACTGCCCATTGGGAGATGGGGACATTGGGACCTCAGCAATGAAGAACCCTTGTGAAGTAACCAGGAGGAATGGGGAAAGAAGCAAGTTGGGCAGGATATGGCCTACTTTCATAGGCTTTTCTTCTTTCAGGTTTGATGTAAGCATGGGCTTGCATCCCCCAGGTACATACTTTTACTTATTGTGGGATAACCTGGCACTAGTAGGCAGGTAAAGTCACAAATTTGGTGTCTTTTCACCTTTTGACTGTTGACTTAATAGCTCCTCTCACTCTGCCTGGAGATACTTCCTGCCTCAGATGAGGAGCCAGAAGAAACAAAGCCCGACTTGAATGAACTCAGCTCAAGAGTTCTAAGGACCAGCATTCTGGGGGCCATTTTCTCTACAGGCAAATGGAATTGCTTTTCCATAACATCCAAATTGTAATGTGGTTGCTGCTGAAGGAGGAGGCAGCAGCGAGGTCCTGCGGTACCCATGGGGTGATGCTACTTCTGCATGCATCTACAGGGCATCTGACATCTAACATGAGATGTGGCATGTGAGATGAGACTTGGCATGTGAGACATAGGGTCACTAGAGACCCTTCTGGGTCAGAGGAGAGAGACTGAATTGGACTAAACCCTTCCTCTGTTCCCAGCACGTTTCTCATATAGCCCTCAGTCACTGAGGGAGTCCCCCGCAGGGTTGGAGAGGCACATTCTCTTGGGACAGAGGCTACAGGTTGCAGCTTTTTTCCCCTGTCCCCCAACCCCATCCCCACCTCCACTTCAGAACATGGCACCCCACCCAACTGGCCAAGTGTTAAGTGATGTGCTTATTGAGAGCAACTCCGGGTGTCTTTTAAAATGTAGAGAAAAACAAGGTGACAGTTTAAGGAAAAATATATATAGAATACCAGAAATGCCGTTTGCCCGGAGAATTTTTTTCTCCCCATTTTTGTTTTGTTTTTACTCTCAATGACACAATTTTTAGTTTTATTTCCTGATAGCAAAAGGAAAAAAAAACACCCATCCCTCAAAAAGGCCAAGGTCCCGTCCCCCTGTTGTCGGTGATTTGTTTGTCTTTCTGATAGGTTGAAAATTGTGTAATAAACTTGATGACGCTGTCAATCTTTTATACTGCATTGTATTTTTTTCCTTTTGTAACAAAATATTTTTAAATAATAAATGGGGTGTGAGCTGTTTTATGGATTCTGCATTGAATAGATTTGTTGAGGTGTCTGGGGTACGGGCACGGGCTGATATAGACACACGAATACCGTGAAATGCCAAGTTCTTAGCCAGGATTGCATGTCAGGCAGTGATACATGGCTTTAGTTGACTGTGGAAAGCCTCCTAAGAGACCTCTAATGCAAACCTTTGGAGGCATCCCTTAAGGTTTAGCTTTTTTCCTTGGCCATCTAAACGTTTAAGCTGGCTAAACTTCCAAGTTATTATCCTTTACCCTTCAAGATTCCTAAGACTTATTTTCAGAGCAAATGTTCTACCTTGTACAGTTAAATTCCAATGTCAAGTTCAGGAAGGGAAGAATCTTTTGATAGGAGTTAGAAGACCTGACTGGTAGTGCCTAGTTCACCACCTGTAAATATGGATAAGCAGTGTAACCCTGGTCTTTTTCACCTATAGAATGAAAATAATAGCTGTTCTGCCTTCTGCACATGAATGTTTTAAGAAACAGATAACAATGTGAATGTTTTATAAACTACCTGAATATGAGGAAGTATATAAGTGTGGGTGATCTTGGGCTCCAGAAAAGCTTTTGGCTTTAAAAAGCCAGGTGAAGGAGGGTTCAATGATTAAAAAAGTGAGCCACAGACCAGATAATGTGTATTGGTATCAGGAATGGCAAGATCAGTGTAAAAACAAGCTTTAGGACAAGAGACCTAGAGACATAGAGGGGCTATCAAGATGTGAAACTTAAAGGAGGGAAAAAAAGTAGTTGGAATACCTCAGAATGTAAACTATTACTTTCAAATTGGGTTCCATGGTAACCCACATCTTAGTTGTACGTCATGCTTGCTAAGACACCTGTTCCTATGCTGTAGCAATCTCTAAGGTCTAGGCGTCTGGTTTTTATGCCCCAGATGACTTACAAACTAAATTGTGAGGACTGGTAGCTTAGAGGCAAAACTGAGCTTCATCTAGGAGGTACCATGGTGGTGTAGAAAAGGAAGGACTTTATGGTTACTCTAGGTTCAAATCCCAATTCCATTTCTAAGCTGAATGCCCTTGGACACATGACTTAACATCTGATTGATTTCCTTCTGCCTCATAGGATCATTATATGAATGAAATAACACTTTGCCAGGCACTGGATGAGTAGTAGTCTACAAGCTGCTGCCATGGTATGGAGCCAGAATCTGAATCTGTGTTCTAAATGCTTCCTAAACTGGGCCAGACCACTGCAGTCACTTGCTGGTTCTAGCCATGAGTGTGAGTAGCTGAGCAGGCCTCTGCCAGTTTATGACCAGGGCCTGTTGCTTTGCTCAGTTCTTGCCACTGTCCCAGAATGTTGGTACCTCCAGTTCTGTGTGGACTGTAAAGCGCTTCCCTTGACTCTAGTGAGCACAGCCTCTGGCCACGATAAATCTCAAAGACTAGCTACACTGATTCCTGTCCTCCACTGTCTCCACTGCACCAGAGATAAGACATTTCTGGTGTATGTCTTAATCATGTGACTAACTGCATCTACACAGGTGGTTCCATCAAGCATCAGGAAAAAATGAACATTTATCAAGCAACCCACAGGAAGCACAATGTCCCAAACCTCCACATAACCACCCAGTAAACAAGAGGACTTCCTATTCCTAATCACAGCCTCATTTTCAACCATCATCCTCATCCTCAAGTATGAGGAAATGGAATTTCCTTGATCCAGACAGACTCCTAAGGCAAGAGTTCTAGTTCTACCTGTTAATACGTCACTTCTCACCTCTAAGTCTGCAAAGTCTGGGGTTAAACTTGGTTCATCTCTAAGATAGGTCTTTAAATTCTAATGGATTTTATAAGGTGCCCTTAAACTTCCAAATGAGCCTTCCAATCATTTATCTATATTGCTGTGGGGGTGAGCTTAACCAGTGAACCTCTAAATTAAATAGGCCATACAGAATGGGCTCTCTTCCAGTTTGATACCAGTGACTTCTTCAAAACAGGGAAAAAGTAGCAGAAAACTGGTATTAGTGGGATTTGTGATTATCAGGGCAGTTCCTATTGAAGGTTTTGTTACTGTTTCATGGTCGATTAGACCTATCTACTCTGGTTTTTGGATAGTCCCCAAGGGCAGCTGGGAGGCAAGGGCACAGAAGGGGTAGGAAACAAGAAAAAGCATCAGTGCTTTGGACAGCAGAGCCCCTCAGGATGAGAATGAGCCTGATCATAGTAAGAGTTAAAAACCAGCATAGAATGCTGAAAGTTACATTTTACTTTGAGTAAGAGCAGATAATCTAGGATTCATCTGAAAGCAGACAGAAGAGCCTCAAGGTTTTCTGAAGTGGATTCTGTCTTGGCTCCTCATGGCTTCTTGGAATTAAAAAACATGCCCACTGCTGGGCACAGTGGCTCACACCCATAATCCCAGCACTTTGGGAGGCCGAGGCGGGTGGATCACCTGAGGTCAGGAGTTCGAGACCAGCCTGGTCAATGTGGTGAAACCCCGTCTCTACTGAAAATACAAAAATTAGCTGGGCGTGGTAGCGGCCACCTGTAATCCCAACTACTTGGAAGGCTCAGGCAGGAGAATTGCTTGAACCTGGGAGGTGGAGGTTGCAGTGAGCCGAGATCGCACCATTGCACTCCAGCCTGGGCGACAAGAGCGAAACTCTGTCTCAAAAAAAAAAAAAAAACATAGCCACTACCAAGAAAAACAGGAATAATTTTAAAGATGCTTACTTGGAGAAAGAAGTATACATTGATCTAGAGTGACAGTTCTCCTGCTTAAAAAAAAAAAAAAAATTCCTTTTATGTTAATTCCAAATTTTGTTTTTGAGACAGAGTCTCACTCCTGCACAGGTTGGAGTACAAACATAGCTCACTGCAGTCTTGACCTCCTGGGCTCAAGCTATCCTCCTGCCACAGCTTCCTGAGTAGCTGGGACTACAGGTGTGCATCACTACACCTGGCTAATTTTTAAATTTTTTTTTTTTTTTTTTTTTGAGACAGAGTCTTGCCCTCTGTCATCCAGGCTGGAGTAGAGTGGTGCGATCTCGGCTCACTGCAACCTCCGCCTCCTGGGTTCATGCCATTCTCCTGCCTCAGCCTCCCAAGTAGCTGGGACTACAGGCGCCTGCCACCACGGCTGGCTAATTTTTTTTTTTTTTTGTATTTTTAGTAGAGACGGGGTTTCACCATGTTAGCCAGGATGGTCTCAATCTCCTGACCTCGTTATCTGCCTGCCTCAGCCTCCCAAAGTGCTGGGATTACAGGCTTGAGCCACCACCGCGCCTGGCCGAATTTTTAAATTTTTTGTAGAGACAAGGTTCTTACCATATTACCTAGGCTGGTCACAAATTCCTGGACTCATGTGATCCTCCTGCTTCAGCCTCCCAACGTGTTGGGATCACAAGTGTAAGCCACTGTGCCAGGCCTCAAAATACTAAAATAAGTGACAAAAAAAAAAAAATCAGCTGGTTGCAGTGGCTCACACCTGTACTCCTAGCACATTAGGAGGTAGAAGCGGGAGGATTGCTTGAGCTCAGGAGTTAGAGACCAGTCTGAGCAACACAGTGAGACCCTATCTCTACAATGAATACAAAAATTAGTTGGCTAGGCACGGTGGCTCACGCCTGTAACCCCAGCACTTTGGGAGGCCAGCAGGCAGATCATGAGGTCAGGAGTCTGAGACCAGCCTGGCCAGCATGGTGAAACCCCGTCTCTACCAAAAATACAAAAAAAAATTAGCCCGGCATGGTGGTGCGCACCTGTATTCCCAGCTACTTGGGAGGCTGAGGCAGGAGAATCACTTGAACCCAGGAGGCGGAGGTTGCGGTAAGCTGAGATTGTGCCACTGCACTGCAGTCTATCCAGTCTAAGTGACAGAGTGAGACCCCGTCAAAAAAAAAAAAAAAAAAAAAAAAAAAAAAGCCAGGTATGATGGTGTGTGCCTGTAGTCCCAGCTACTTGAGAGGCTGATGTGGGAGGATCACGTGAGCTAGGGAGGCAGAGGTTGCAGTGAGCCAAGATCATGCCACTGCACTGCAGCCTGGATGACAGACTAAGACACTATCTCCAAAATTTAAGGAAAAAAAAAAAAGTTAGTTTAGAATACGCTTCTTCCAGTTACACATTGGCCCACTGGAAAACAGCTAACAATTCCCTGTAAGAAGAGTGAGACAAGATGCTGACTTTGGGGCAGAGTGAAGCAAATAAGCAGTCTTTTGCATGATGAGAGACTTGAAGAAGATACAGAGGATGGCAGTGCATTCAGGGTTTAATTTAGGCTGCAGCTTGGGGAAGAAAATCAGTGGTCATCACTGCCTTTGTGTGCACACTGTATCACTAAGCAAAGCTCCTGAGAACAAACCGCTGGGATAGTCACGACCCTCTCTTGGAGTAGATGAATTCTAGGGACAGGTGCCATAAGGAAAGGCTGCAATCCCCACAACAGAAAATACATATTTATTAAAAATAAAGTTAGTTTCATGATGACAGTAGAAAAATAACACTATGAGCTACTAAAAACGTTCTGGAAACTCAGTCTCCGAGGACTGGGGTGAGAGGCTTTCGCATCACTCTGGAAACCCACCAATATGAGGCTCTCTGTGCTCATGTGGGACAGGTATGGCACAACTCGCACAGGGAGCATGTGGCTCAGGTCCTGCTTGAAGCCCAAGGAGCCTAGATGGTCCACACGAGATGCTCTGGCCACGGTGATCAAAGAGGAGAACTTGAGGTCAGCAGGGGACTGGTTCTGAGAAGGGGCAGGATGGGAATAACCTTGCCCGTCCCTATACTGGAGTGTAGAACAGTCTCTTGAGCTGATGGTCCTGGTTTAGAAGATGGTACCCACTGGCCTTATGCTGAGTTGCTTGCCCAAATGTCTGTGCTGAAGAAAAGCCACACAGCCTTTCTCAGGATAACTTGCCCCACCAATTCTCACTGGTGTGGCTAAAGTACCAGAAGCAATATGTGTGGTGTCAGCCTGATAGGCTGCTGGCTGAAATTCTGTACTTCAAATCCTGTCCATACTGATGGCAGAAAGAAAGAAAATGTTAAAAGACCAGTGAATGAGAGTAGTTGGCCTCGACTGTTCTATATTCCAAGTCTCCTGGCCCCAAAGAATAGGGAGGGTATCCTCCCTGAGTGGGAATCGATCTACCTACCCTAAACAGGAAGGCAATCCAATAGCCACCCCTTTCCCCCTCCTAGAGAAAAGTCTTCTAGATCCCTTAGGCTTCAGAAGAATATTGAATCCCTCCCTGGGATGGGAACCCAACCTTCTAGTGATGAGAAATGGTCCCTCAGCGAAGCAGTACCTGGAGAAAGCAGCCAAGGTGAGCACCTCAAGTAAAAGCTCTGAGCCACAGAAGAAGAGCAAGATGCCGTTCATGATGGCTTCCAGGCGGAGTACATAGGTCTGCAGCAGCAGGTAATAGGAGGCCATCATGGCAGATGGGAAGGTCAAGGCCACGCTAATACTGAGTGGCATCTTTCGTTGGCAGAGGTTTCCCTTTGTACCTGTGTCAGACAGAACCCATGGAGTCATCTCCAAATGGTCTGCTTTTCCCGGCCCAGGGGAAAGATGTGGGCGATGTGATGGAATGGCAAGGCACAAAAAATGATCCTGAGTGGGGGTGTGCAGATTTATAAATGGGGTCCCACTGTACTGAAAGTTTGAGGCTTGGCAGAGTTACAAGATTAAAGTCACTTAATCCAGAGGTCCTGCTTCCAGTCTGGTCCCCACTCAAGGGACAATGGGATCTTTATTTGGGAAAAAAAATTTTTTTTATTATAAAAATAATATATAGTCCGGGCGCGGTGGCTCAAGCCTGTAATCCCAGCACTTTGGGAGGCCGAGACGGGTGGATCACGAGGTCAGGAGATCGAGACCATCCTGGCTAACACCGTGAAACCCCGTCTCTACTAAAAAATACAAAAAACTAGCCGGGTGAGGTGGCGGGCGCCTGTAGTCCCAGCTACTCAGGAGGCTGAGGCAGGAGAATGGCGTAAACCCGGGAGGCAGAGCTTGCAGTGAGCTGAGATCCGGCCACTGCACTCCAGCCTGGGCGATAGAGCGAGACTCCATCTCAAAAAAAAAATATATATATATATATATAATCATTTAAAAATTTTCAATGGCCGGGCACGGTGGCTCACGCCTATAATCTCAGCACTCTGGGAGTCCAAGGCAGGCGGATCACAAGGTCAGGAGATCAAGACCATCCTGGCTAACACAGTGAAACCCCGTCTCTACTAAAAATATTTTAAAAATGTGGCTCAACCCTGTAATCCCAGCACTTTGGGAGGCTGAGACGGGCAGATCACGAGGTCAGGAGATCGAGACCGTCCTGGCTAACACGGTGAAACCCCGTCTCTACTAAAATATAACAAAAAACTAAACAGGCGAGGTGGCGGCCACCTGTAGTCCCAGCTACTCAGGAGGCTGAGGCAGGAGAATGGCGTAAACCCAGGAGGCGGAGCTTGCAGTGAGCTGAGATCCAGCCACTGCACTCCAGCCTGGGCGACAGAGTGAGACTCTGTCTCAAAAAAAAATAATAATAAAAATAAAAAAATAAAAAAATTAGCCAGGCATGGTGGGGGGCACCTGTTCCCAGCTACTCCAGAGGCTGAGGTAGGAGAATGGCGTGAACCCAGGAGGCGGGGCTTGCAGTGAGCAGATATCACGCCACTGCACTCCAGCCCGAGGAACTGTCTCAAAAAAAAAAAAAAATTTCAACACAGAAAATAATTTTTGAGTATATAGAAAGTGAAAGGCCTCCAAGTCCCTATACCCTGAAGATTGTTAGAGAATAATGTGTATTGTTTCAGATTTTTTGTATGTATATATTCACATATTACTATTTATTATTATAAAAATAGAAGCATACTCTACATCCTGTTTCGCAACTTATTTTTCCCCACAGACATTTTTCCACACACATAGCTACCTTAATTTTTTTTTTTTTTAGATAGTGTTTCATTCTGTCACCCAGGCTGAAGTGCAGTTGCATCATCATAGCTCAATGCAGCCTCAAACACCTGGGTTCAAGGGATCTTCCCACTATACGTACATGTCACTATGCCCAGCTAATTTTTTTTTTTTTTTTGAGACAGAGTTTCTTGTCACCCAGGCTGGAGTGCAATGGAGTGATCTTTGCTCATTTCAACCTCCATCTCCCAGGTTCAAGCGATTATCCTGCCTCAGCCTCCCAAGTAGCTGGGATTACAGGTGCCCGCCACCATGCCCAGCTAATTTTTATATTTTTTAGTAGAGGCACTATTTCACCATGTTGGCCAGGCTGGTCACGAACTCCTGACCTCAGGCAATCTACCTGCCTCGGCCTCCCACAGTGCTGAGATTACAGGCGTGAGCCTGGCCAATCTTTTTTTATTTTATTTTTTGTCTCACTATGTTGACTAGGCTGGTCTCGAACTCCTGGCCTTAAGCAACCTTCCTGTCTCAGCCTCCCAAAGTTCTGATTACAGGCATAAGCCACTGCACCTGGCCTTAACTGTTCTTTTTTATTTTTAAATTTTTTAAATTTTTTTATTTTTTGAGACGGAGTCTAGCTCTCTTGCCAGGCTGAAGTGTAGTGACACGATCTTGGCTCACTACAACTTCCGCCTCCTGGGCTCAAGTGATTCTCCTGCCTTACCCTCCCTAGTAGCTGGGATTACAGGCACACGCCACCACACCCAGCTAATTTTTGTATTTTTAGTAGAGACGGGGTTTCACCGTGTTAGCCAGGATGGTCTCAATCTCCTGAACTCGTGATCCGCCCATCTCGGCCTCCCAAAGTGCTGGGATTACAGGCTTGAGCCACCGTGTCCGGCCGCAACTGTTGTTTTTTAATGGTTATATCTAAGTCTGTTGAATCAGTCCCGTAACTTATTTAACAATCCCATATGGACAGATGTTTAGTTTGTTTATAGTGTTTTGATGTTACCAAATTTTTGGCAATAAACATTCTCATATATCTATCTTTGCATATCTGTGGAATTTTTTTTAAATCTAGTTTTAGAAGTGAAATTGTTGGGGCTAAGAGTAAAATATTACATGGTAATAACTATTACTGAAAAGAGTTGTACTAAATTAAATTACCACAAAAGTGTATAACAATCTGTTCCCCACACCCTAATACTGGGTGTTATAAATCTTTATCTTTGCCAGTCTGACGGGTAAAAAATGTTACTTTGTTTCAATTTGATTTTTATTAGTTTGAGCATCTTGAGTTTGAGCATCTTGTCAAGTTTTACTGGTTCTCTGTAATTATTTTTACATGAACTGCCTATTAATGTCTCTTACCAATTTTTTTTTTTTTTTGATTCTCACTTCGTCGCCCAGGCTGGAGTGCGGTGGGTCATCTTGGCTCACTGCAACCTCCGCCTCCTGGGTTCAAGCGATTCTCCTGCCTCAGCCTCTTGAGTAGCTGGGATTATAGGCATGCACCACCACACCTGGCTAATTTTTGTATGTATGTATGTATGTATGTATGTATTTATTGATTGATTGATTGAGACGGAGTCTTGCTCTGTCGCCCAGGCTGGAGTGCAGTGGCCGGATCTCAGCTCACTGCAAAGCTCCGCCTCCCGGGTTTACGCCATTCTCCTGCCTCAGCCTCCCAAGTAAGCTGGGACTACAGGCGCCCGTCACCTCGCCCGACTAGTTTTTTGTATTTTTTTCTTTTTAGTAGAGATGAGGTTTCACCATGTTAGCCAGGATGGTCTCGATCTCCTGACCTCGTGATCCGCCCGTCTCGGCCTCCCAAAGTGCTGGGATTACAGGCTTGAGCCACCGCGCCCGGCCGTAATTTTTGTATTTTTAGTAGAGACGGGGTTTCACCATGTTGGCCAAGCTGTTCTCAAACTCCTCACCTGCCTTGGCCTCCCAAAGTGCTGGGATTACAGGCGTGAGCCACTGTGCCCAGCCAATATTTAAAGTCATTTTGTCTTTTCCTTACTGATTTATGTGAGCCTTCTTTTATCCGTTCTTATATGTTGCAAGTAATTTTGTTCCTAAGTTTGTGCTTTAACATTTATTTAAGGGATGACATATTCTAACAAATAAGGGTTTTGCCCTGTATTTCTGGGATTATAAAACTTGTCCTACAGGCCAGGCATGTTGGCTCACGCCTGTAATCGCAGCTCCTTGGGGAGGCCAAAGCGGGAGGATTGCTTGAGGCCAGGAGTTTCAGACCAGCCTGGGCAACGAGACAAGACACTGTCTCTACAAAAAACACAAAATGAGCCAGGTATGATGTCGCACGCCTGTAGTCCCCGCTACTCAGAAGGCTGAAGTTGCAGGACTGCTTGAGCCCAGGGCTTCAAGGCTGCTGTGCGTTATGATCGTACCACTGTACTCTAGCCTGTGACAGAATGAGACCCTGTCTCAAATAAATAAATGTTTAAAAAACAAAATCCATCCCAGCACTTTGGGAGGCTGAGACGGGTGGATCACGAGGTCAGGAGATCGAGACCATCCTGGCTAACATGGTGAAACCCCATCTCTACTAAAAAATACAAAAAACTAGCTGGGCGAGGTGGCGGGCGCCTGTAGTCCCAGCTTACTCGGGAGGCTGAGGCAGGAGAATGGCATAAACCCGGGAGGCGGAGCTTGCAGTGAGCTGAGATCCGGCCACTGCACTCCAGCCTGGGCGACAGAGCGAGACTCTGTCTCAAAAAAAAAAAAAAAAAAAAAAAAAATCCAGTCAGGTGTGATGGCTCACACCTCTAATCCCAAGCACTTTGGGAGGCCAAGACAGGTGGATCATGAAGTCAGGAGATCAAGACTATCCTAGCCAACATGGTGAAACTCCATCTCTACTAAAAATACAAAAACTTGCCAGGCATGGTGGTGGGCGCCTGCAGTCCCAGCTACTCAAGAGTCTGAGGCAGAAGAATTGCTTGAACCCGGGAGGCGGAGGTTGCAGTGAGCTGAGATCGTGATACTGCACTCCAGCCTGGAAGACACAGCGAGACTCGGTCTCCAAAAAAAAAAAAAAAAAAAAAAATCTGGCCAGGTGCAGTGGTAATCCCACCACTTTGGGAGGCTAAGGCAGGCGGATCACAAGGTCAAGAGATGGAGACCATCCAGGCCAATATGGTGAAACCCCATCTCTACTAAGAATACAAAACTTAGCTGGGAGCAGTGGTGAACGCCTGTAGTCCCAACTACTCAGCAGGCTGAGGCAGAAGAATCGCTTGATCCCGGGAGGCAGAGGTTGCAGTGATCTGAGATCTTGCCATTGCACTCCAGCCTGGCGACAGAGAGAGACTCCATCTCAAAAAAAACAAAAAAAAAAAAAAATCCTACAGAGATCCTTATTCAGAGAATTGTTAGGGATCTTAGTACTGATCTGTGCAGGATACGCTGCCTGCCCTGACATGGAGTTACAACTGAACCTGTTCCCCTAAGAATACCAGTGAGAAGAACCAGGCACTCCTTTTGCTGTTAGGCAGCTGGGAAGGAATCATCTAATATCCCACTCTATTGCCCATCTCTAGCCTTACAAAACAACAAACAGGTAAATCCTGACCCAATGTAAGAAGCAGCAACTTGAAACTTCAGAGAGGGAGTAATGGGATATACAGATCCAGTCTCTGATAGTCAACCTAGGTTATGTACTTTTCTTGTTAATCAAGTTACAGATACCAGCTTGTCTCATGAAGAGTGGAAATATTCTCTGGACAACACTCACCAAAAAACAGGCGAATTACTTCAATTCCAAGATAAAGGAGGAGCATCACCACATCCAGTACTAGGTTAGCTGTTGGATATGGTAGCAGGACACCTGCCAATACAAAAGCCAGAGTTTGCAAACAGCATAAAACAGCACCCACAAGAACTACCACACACTTGAGAAGAAAGAGGACATCAGTCTTAGCTTTCCATGAGCTAGTTAGTGAAATGTGGGCATTATTACAGCTGCAGGATACATAAACTCACAGTGTGACCCAGGCTTATTATTATGCTATTTTACTCCTAACTCGGAAAGACTCTGGGGACTCCACTCTCCAGAATGATTGGATGTACATGGGTACACGGGCCACTGAATAGTTTCTAAGGGTCATCAATGGGCTTACAGTGGAGCTCAGCAAAGACCAGTGATGTGGGCAGAGTCAGAATGGAGAAGCCCACATTCCCCAAACTCAAGAAATTCTTGCTGAGGGGCTGCCTATGGAATCATACTCAAAGAAGCCATCTGATGAGGAGGCCTGCCTTGCAGCGACAAAGAACCGCAGGGGGCAGAAAAGAGCGGAAAATAAGAAGGTTCTTGGTCGGAGTTGGCTCTGAGCTGAAGTGGGGAAGGGATGCTGTCGTCAAGCCCCACGCCTTCCTTACCTTTATACAGAAATATGAAAAGTTCCAGTAGGAAATAGGTAGCATTATACCACGCATTCAGAAAGAACAGGATTTCCAGCGGGGTGGAGGACAACCGTTTACCTGAAACAGCAGCATAGAAAAGTGGGATGGGCAGGAAGGCAGCTCCCTCTCTGCTCCTATGGGTTGGTGTCTAACTGGGGAAACCAGACGCCGTAACTAATGGGACTGGCCACCCAGGGGCACTTCTGGTTGCTGATAATGAGGGGCGAGGGTACGCGGTGGATGTGGAGGGGGCTTCCCTCGTTTCCCAGGAATCACCGCGAAACTCGACCCTTCGGCTTCAGGAGTAAAAGTCAAGAGGTAACTCGCAGCTGACAGACATCTCAAAGATCTCACCCTGTCACTATTTGGGAGGGGAAGTCGGGGCGTGGAGACCAACAGATTCGTACCTGAGCCATCCTAGAAGTGGCCCAGCCAAGGATCTGCGGCTATTTGAGCCACGCACCTTGAAACCTTCAGGGACCCGGGTGGGCGGGTCCGCGGAAGCCCGCTTTGGACCAGGGAGGCGCGATGTCCCTAACGCTACAGAATGGAGGGTTTAGGTCAAGCTCTGGGACAGAGGTGCGAGGGAGGGACCAAAGGGAAAGGGACCAGCGACTCACACACCTCCGGAATCTCACCTCGCGGCGCCATCTTCAGTCCCCGTGGAAACTGCGTAAGCTGCCACAGCGGCTCCCGGAGCAACGCGGCGCTGCCGGAAACAGGGACTGAGCGGCCGGGGTTTCCGGCCCCTCTGCCAGCCCGCTGCACTCTGTGGTCACCCGGAGCCGGACGAGCTCGGGCCAGGCGGCAAGTGGCCCTCGCTCGGATGTCCTCTCTCCAGACCTAAGGGAAAACAGTGACCGCCCACGACGCCGTCGTCTGCAGGAGCTCGGGGGTGTGGGGTAGGACCCTGGAGGCCCTTGGGCTACCGGGCGTTGGGCGGAAGTGGCCAGTTGTGACAGTGTTACCAGGAGCCTGGCGAATAGGTCCTACTCCCACGATTCCCATTTTTCGACAGAAGACGAGAAACGGTGTGAGCGACGGATCTTTGCAAATGCGGGATGGGAGTTAGCATTGGTCTTTTCTGCGGCCGATTTACCTACCAGGTAGAGACACTAGGGAAATAGAGCGTCCTTTCCAGGAGCACACATAAAGAAACTGAAATGAGTCACCACGCGATCCCTAAAGTGGTGCAGTGGGAGCTGAGAGGACAAAGTGCTCCCAGGTGGAAATCTAAGTTAGTTTCCAAGAGACGGCCTGTGAGCTGGGCTTCAAAGCCTGCCTGATTCGGATTTGCAGCGGTAAGAGCGTGTTGCTGGCCGGGCTTAGTGGCTCACGCCTGTAATCCCAGCACTTTGGGAGGCCGAGGCGATGGACCACCTGAGGTCAGGAGTTCCAAACCAGCCTGGCCAACATGGCGAAACCCCGTCTCTACTAAAAATACAAAAATTAGCCAGACGTAGTGGCGCGCGCCAGTAGTTCCAGCTACTTGAGAGGCTGAGGTAGGAGAATCGCTCGAACCCAGGAGGCGGAGGTTGCAGTGAGCCGAGATTGCACCACCGCACTCCAGCCTGGGCGACAGTGAGACTCTGTCTCAAAAAAAAAAAAAAAAAAAAAAAAAAAAA
>NC_045446.1:12371813-12380653 GCF_002776525.5 Piliocolobus tephrosceles
GTCAGGGTAAAGCCGGAAACAGATGGCACGCTCCAACCAGGTAACCTGAGGAAGGTGACTAGGCTTTATTTTATTTATTTAATTTTATTTTTGAGACGGAGTTTTGCTCTTGTCACCCAGGCTGGAGTGCAGTGGCACTATCTCTGGTCACTGCAAGCTCCACCTCCTGGGTTCAAGCGATTCTCCAGTCTCAGCCTCCCAAATAGCTGGGATTACAGGTGCCCCCCATCACACCCAGCCAATTTTTTTTTTGTATTTTTGGTAGGGACAGGGTTTCACCATTTTGGCCAGGCTGGTCTCAAAACTCCTGACCTCAGGTGACCCGCCCCCCTCGGCCTCCCAAAGTGCTGGGATTACAGGCAGGAGCCACTGCCCCCGGCCAAGAGTGACTAAGCTTTAAGCCAAGTGCTGTACCCCTGGCTAATTGGGATGGGGTGGGGCAGTAATTGTTACTTCTAGGCATAAAAGGGAAGGGCCTGAAACAATTCCCTGAAGCTGGAGAGAGTAATATGTGCATAGAAGGCCTCCCACTAGGAAACCCCACTCTCTAGGAGGCTAGTGGAGAAATAGCAGGGATCTCCATTTCCCTTCTCCCCTCTCTGATCTCTGCTTGTGTCTCCCACTGGTACAACTTAACTGCAAGCTGGAGAGCAAGGAAGCCCTTAAATACATTTTTTAGGGTCAGTAGGAAAGCACAGAGCACAGAGGTTAAGGTGGAAAGGGATCCAGATCCTGCTTCCCCATCTTCGCTGCCTACAAGACAAGAGACATTAGACAAGTTCCTGCTCTGAGCCTCATATGGAAAGAAAGTGGGCCAGCTGCACCAGGCGCGGTGGCTCACACCTGTAATCCCAGCACTTTGGGAGGCCAAGGCAGGTGGATCACTTGAGGTCAGGAGTTCAAGACCAGCCTGACCAACATGGTGACACCCCATCTCTACTAAAAATACAAAATTAGCTGGGCATGGTGGCACATTCCTCCAATCCCAGCTACTTGGGGGGCTGAGGCATAAGAATCATTTGAACCTGGGAGGCGGAAGTTGTAGTGAGCTGAGACCGAGCCATTGCACTCCAGCCTGGGCAACAAGAGTGAAACTCCATCTCAAAAGAAAAAGAAAGAAAGTGGGCCAGCTGCTTGTTTTTGTAAGTAAAAGCTCTTTGGAGAACATCATCATGGTCACTTACTTACATGTTATTATATATTGCAGCTTTCATGCTGTTATGGCAATGTTAAGTAGTTGCAACAGAGACTACATGGCCCACAGCCTTAAATACCATCTGACCCTTTAAGAAAAATTTTGCTCACCTATGTCAGAGTATGCCACAACGTCACAGATGCCAAAAGCTGACAGTGAGGCCAAATTACTGATGGCAAACAGCAGGAACATCAGCATGGCAACCTGGGCCCCCGCTCCCAAGTCCTATGAGTGACACAATGACCCCAGATGGTGCTGCACTCAAGGAGTTATGCCACAGCTTGGCAGAGCCCAGAGCCAAAGGCTCAGTACCTTTTTTAGCAAGCAGCAAATAAAGCCAGGCCCCTTCCGCTGGGGTGGGAGAAATTACACTGTCATCACACTGTGGTCACTTTGGTCTACTTAATTGCAATTGCTTGTGTGCTCAGTATCAGGAGACAGACTTTCACTTTGACATAGTAAGAACATGCAGGGATGCTTAGGACCCATATAAGACTGTCCCAACAGCCAGTGCCCTTGCTAAATTGATTATTTCTAGGAGGCTTGTTATGTACATGATCACATCATCAGTAAATAAAGACATTTTTACTTCTTCCTTCTCAATCTCTATACCTTCAATTTCTTTTTTTTTTTTTTTTTTTTTTTTTTGAGACAGAGTCTCGCTCTGTCACCCGGGCTGGAGTGCAGTGGCCAGATCTCAGCTCACTGCAAGCTCCGCCTCCCGGGTTCACGCCATTCTCCTGCCTCAGCCTCCCGAGTAGCTGGGACTACAGGCGCCCGCCACCTTACCTGGCTAGTTTTTTGTATTTTTTAGTAGAGACGGGGTTTCACAGTGTTAGCCAGGATGGTCTCGATCGCCTGACCTGGTGATCCGCCCGTCTCGGCCTCCCAAAGTGCTGGGATTACAGGCACCCGCGCCCGGCCCTTCGATTTCTTTTTCTTGCCTTATTGCACTGGCCAGGACTGCCAGTGTAATGTTGACCAGAAGTAGTGATGATGGATAGTCGTCTTGTTCCTAACCTCAAGGGAAACATTCAGTATCTCACCATTAATATGGTGGCTATAGGTATTTTTTGTAGATACTCTTTATCGGATTAAGAAAGTCCCTTATTATCCTAGTTTGCTAAAAGGATTATGATACATTTTATTAAGTGTGTTCTCTTAATCTATTGAGAGTACTATATGATTTTTTTCCTTTATTCTGCTAAGATGAATTAAATTGATTTTCAGAGGTATGACCAACCATGTCTTCCTGGAAAAAATAAAAAACTCATTTGCTTATGATACTGTACAGAAAAAACTTAACATAGCAGACCCGAGGCTGCTGTCTTTGGAGAGGCCTAACTGCAAGGTTGACCCTTGCCTGGTGTAAGGGAATTTGGCTTTTGGGAGTGTTCCCACCAATTTAAAGTGGCTCACAGTGCCTCAACTGTACAAACAATGTGGCTTATGCTAAATACCTGTTCTCCTTCTCCGAGTCTGGAGTTTTGAAACATGTTAGGCAGAGGGTGCCTTCATGATCAGCTCCCAATAAAAACCTTGGGGGCTGGGTCCAGTGGCTCATGCCTGTAATCCCAGCACTTTGGGAAGCTGAGGCGGGAGGATCAGTTGAGCTCAGGAGTTCAAGACCAGCCTAGACAATATAGTGAGACCCTGTCTCTACCCAAACAAAAAAAAATTTAGCCAGGCATGGTGGTGCACACCTGTAGTCCCAGTTACTTCAGAGGCGGAGGCAGGAAGATTGCTTGAGCCCAAGAGGTAGAGGAAAAAGGCTGCAGTGAACCATAACTGTCTCAAAAAAAAACCCCAAAAAAACAGCTTGGACACTGAGTCTCAAGTGAGCTTTCCTGGCAGACAACATTGCACATATGTTATCAGAATTTGTTGCTGCACGAATGATGAATGTTTTGTGTGATTCCCCCTGGGAGAGGCCTCTTGGAAGCGTGCTGCTGGTTTCTCCTCGATTGCGCCCCATGTACCTTTTCCCTTTGTTGACCTTGCTTTGTATTTCACTGTAATAGATCAGAGGCCTGAGTACACCTGTATGCTGGGTCCCGTAAGTCCTCATAGCAAATCATCCAAACTGGGCGTGATCTTGGAGATCCCTGACAAAGATGTGTTATCCTTTTTATATGTCACTGGATTTCACTTGCTAATTTTGTTCAGGTTTTACGTATGTTCATGAGAGAGACTGGTCTGTAATTTAACTTTCTTTGTCAAGGACCTTCTCAAGGGTGGGTATCCAGGTTAAGGTGGCTTCATCAAATAAAGCAAGAGGTGTTTCTTCTCTTTCTATTCTCTGGAAGAGATAGTAGAAGCTAGGTAATATTTCTTCTTCAAAATTTGAAAGAATACACTGATGAAGCCATCTAAACCTAAAATTTTTGGTGGGCGGAAAGTTTAAAATAATGAAATCCCTGCACTATATATAAGAGCAGTCAGATTTTCTACTTCTCCAGTAAGGTTTGCGTGAATTTGTGTTTGGGTAAACCTTGAGTAAGGTTTGAGTAAATCATTTTGTATACATTTCCAGATGTATTGGCGTGAAGGTTTTCATAACATTCCTCAATTCTTTTTTTTCTTTTTTCTGTATTATAAGTCACTTGTCGGGCTGGGCACAGTGGCTCACACCTGTAATCCCAGCACTTTTTTTTTTTTTTTTTGCGATGGAGTCTCGCTCTGTCGCCTAGGCTGGAGTGCAGTGGCCAGATCTCAGCTCACTGCAAGCTCCGCCTCCCGGCTTCACGCCATTCTCCTGCCTCAGCCTCCCGAGTAGCTGGGACTATAGGCGCCCGCCATCTCGCCCAGCTAGTTTTTTGTATTTTTTAGTAGAGACGGGGTTTCACCGTGTTAGCCAGGATGGTCTCAATCTGCTGACCTCGTGATCCGCCCATCTCGGCCTCCCAAAGTGCTGGGATTACAGGCTTGAGCCACCGCGCCTGGCCTATCCCAGCACTTTGGGAGGCCAAGGCGGGCGGATCACTTGAGGTCAGGAGTTCGAGACAGGTTGTCCAACATGGTGAAACCCTGTTTCTGCTAAAAATACAAAAAAATTAGCCAGGTGTGGTGGTGCCTGCCTGTAGTCCCAGGTACTCAGGACGCTGAGGCAGGAGAATCGCTTGAACCCGGGAGGCAGATGTTGCAGTGAGCCAAGATCATGCCACTGCACTACTCCAGCCTGGGCAACAAAGTGAGACTCTGTCTAAAAAATAATAATAACTAATTAATTTTTAAAAATTAGAAAAGTCACCAGGCAGTCCTTAAATATTACTTAATGGATGTAAGAACTGCAGTGATGTCCCTTTTCTTTCATATTTTTTCTTCAATAGTTTTGATAGGTGTTTATCAATTTTATTAATGTTTTATTTTTGTTTTTTTATTTTTTTTTTATGAGACAGGATCTCACTGTGTCGCTCAGACTGCAGTGCATTGGCATGATCTTGGCTCACTGCAACCTCTGCCTCCTGGGCTCAAGCAATTCTCGTGCCTCAGCCTCCCAAGTAGCTGGGACTACAGGCATGCACCACCACACCTGGCTTTTTTTTTTTTCAGTAGAGACGGGGTTTTGTCCTGTTGCCCAGGCTGGTCTCGAACTCGTGAGCTCAGGCAGTCCACCTGCCTCAACCTCCCAAAGTGCTAGGACTATAGGCATGAGCCACCATGCCTGGTTTATTATTATTATTATTATTATTATTATGAGATGGAGTCTCACTCTGTCACCCAGACTGGAGTGCAGTGGCACGATCTTGGCTCACTGCAAGCTCCGCCTCCCAGGTTCACGCCATTCTCCTGCCTCAGCCTCCCAAGTAGCTAGGATTACAGGCGCCCGCCACTGTGCCTGGCTAATTTTTGTATTTTTAGTAGAGATGGGGTTTCACCATGTTGGCCAGGCTGGTCTCGAACTCCTGACCTCATGATCCACTCTCCTCAGCCTCTCAAAGTGCTAGGATTACAGGTGTGAGCCACCACGCTGGCCTTATTAATTTTTTAAAAAACAGCTTTTGACTTTCTTTTTCTTCATTGTATATTTGTTTTCAATTTTACAGATTTTGCTCTTTATAATTTCCTTCTTACTTTCTTTAAGTTTTTTGTTTTGTTTTTGTTTTTGTTTTTTGAGACAGAGTCTCACTCTGTTGCCCAGGCTGGAGTGCAGTGGTGCGATCTCAGCTCACAGCAGCCTCCACCTCCCAGGTTCAAAGCAATTCTCCTGTCTCAGCCTCCCAAGTAGCTGAGATTGCAGGTGCGTGCCACCACACCCGGATAATTTTTGTATTTTTAGTGGGGATGAGGTTTCAGCATGTTGCCCAGGCTGATCTCAAACTCCTGACCTCAAGTGATTTACTCACCTCAGCCTCCAAAAGTGCTGGGATTATAGGCGTGAGCCACTGCGCCCAGCCGGCTTCAAAGTGTTTTCTAATTTCCTTTATGATTTCTTCTTCGACCCATGAGCTATTTATAAGTGTATTTTGTTTTATTTATTATTTTATTTTATTTATTTTATTTTAAGACAGACTCTCTGTCACCCACGCTGCAGCGCAGTGGCGTGATCTTGGCTCACTGCCACCTCTGCCTTGCAGGCTCAAGCTATTCTCATGCATCAACCTCCCAAGTAGCTGGGGCTACAGGCGCGTGCCACCATGCCCAGCTAATTTTTGTATTTTTAGTAGAGATAAGGTTTTGCCATGTTGCCCAAGCTGGTCTGGAATTCCTGGGCTCAAGTGATCCCCCAATGTCGGCCTCCCAAAATGCTGGGATTACAGGCGTGAGCCACCATGCCCAGCCTTATTTAATTTCTGAATATTTAGTGGTTTCCTAGTATGGCAGTTATCAACACATTGCCTCAGCTCCAGATTCACTCTCAGTACCTGTTCTGTTCCATGATAACCAGGTGGACGCTAAGCATTTATCCCTTACAGTGAGTACAGTGTTAAGCTTTGTCAGCAGAGGGCACTAGAGGGCTATTGCAGAAACAAAGAGGATCTCGTCCGCGTTCCAGTGTGCAGCCTTCAGATTTTTCTAAGGAAACCATGGAGGTCAACTGTGACCGTGATTAGTTACAAAAATGATCAATTACAAAAATGAGGACTGTAGTAGCAACGCATATTCTTCTTTGCTTCTTACATGGATGGGTTTATTTGTATGTACTGACTATGTCTTCTTTTTGCCTCCCTTTGTTATTTTATGTACAAATTGTTGGAGGTCAACTTTACAGTCTAGTTTTTAGGTAATAGACTGTTTAATGGGATCATGACAAATTTGTGGAGTAATCTAACCAGCTATGGATACAGCGACTGTTTGGACTGTGTGTCTTATTTGGAGGAAGGCTGAGAACTTCACTTTTATAGAGGAGATATCTTGTTAGTAGGAATGTAGCTACTAAGGGAGTTCAAAGTTTGTGTAAAGAGTGCATATGGTAGTGGGTGGCCGGAAGAATGGTCTCTGCCACTTACCTGTTTTTTACCCTTCAGTGTCTGTTAAGCGATAATAACTGGACTCGAAGCATTTCTCCCTGCAGTGAGTACAATTTTAGGCCTTGTCAGCAGAGGACACTAGAAGGACATTGCAGGAAGGAAAGGGCTTGTCTTCTGGTTCCAGTGCGCTCCAGCTAGGGGCCTTGCTCCATCGTCCATCAGCAGGGCACGCCTTGGGAGATCTGCTGGTGCTCTGCTCCAGCTGCACGCCCAAAGCTGGCACTCCCTTGGCAACTTTGCCGATCTGGTCTCGGCCCCGTGACCCACTTGCTGTGGACTCCCTGTGATGGTTGCCGCTTACTCCAGGCCCTCCGCCTGGGGCAGCTCCCTAACTCTGTGCACCTGCCCCCTAGTCTTGGCTTACCTATGCCACGGATGGTTTTCCCCAGAGCCCCGCAGGCATGGACAATGTACGCCCAAGGCTGTGCCCCCAACTTCCTCTGTGCGTCTGCTCATCAATCTGAGTTCTTGTGCATCCCAGAGGGTTGATTCCCATCCTCCATACCCTGTGTGGACACCGTGCACTCCAAGCACATGGAGCACTCCAGCTCTTTTGATGCATCTGTCTGAGAGCCAGGGCTCACCTGTGACCTGGAAGGTTGTTTCCTAGGGGCCTCCCAATGCGGGTGCTGTATGCTCTGGGCAGGTGGTGTCCGCATGTGCTCTGAGCACCTGCCCACCAGCCTTAGCTTGCTTTTGGCCTGGAGGGTTGTTTCTTGCCTGGCAACCGTGAACCAGCTCTGGCCTGGGCTAATCAGTGAACTTCACCACCCACCCAGTGGGTGGCATAGAGTGAAGTCTGAACCCCAGCCTTGGGGGTGGGGACTCCACTGAGTTTGTCCTTCCTTGGGTACTTTCCTCTTTTCTTCCTTATAATTCCTCTCGTTATAGTTTAATACTTTTTTACTTTTTCTATTTTTGTTAAAATTTTTTGAGACAGGGTCTTGCTGTGTTGCCCAGGCTGGAGTGCAGTGCTGCAGTCATAGCTCACTGCAGCCTCGACCTCCTGGGCTCAAGCAATCCTCTTGCCTCAGCCTCCCAAGTAGCTAGGACTATAGGCACATGTCACCATGACTCGCTAATTTCTTCTTTTTAATAGAGACAAGGTCTTGCTGTATTGTCCAGCCTGGTTTCAAACTCCTGGTCTCAAGTGATCCTCCTGCTTCAGCCTCCCTAAGTGCTGGGTTCGGCTGGGCATAGTGACTCACTCCTGTAATCCCAGCATTTTGGGAGGCCGAGGCAGCCAGATCAGTTGAGGTCAGGAGTTCGAGATCATTCTGGCCAACATGGTGAAACCCCATCTCTACTAGAAATATAAAAATTAGACAGGTGTGGTGGCACATGCCTGTAATCCCAGCTACTTCAGGAGGCTGAGGCAGGAAAATCACTTGAACCCAGGAGGCAGAGGCTGCAGTGAGCTGAGACTGTGCCACTGCACTCCAGCCTGGGCAACAGAGCAAGACTCTATCTCAAAAAAAAAAAAAAAAGAAAGTGTTGGGGTGACAGGTGTGAGTCACTACACCCAGCCCTAGTAATTTTTTTTTTTTTTGAGATAGAGTCTCACTGTATTACCCAGGCTGGAATGCAATGGTGCCATCTTGGCTCACTGCAAACTCTGCTTCCCAAGTTCAAGTGATTCTCCTGCCTCAGACTCCCGAGTGGCTGGGATTACAGGCGTGCCCCTCCATGCCTGGCTAATTTTTGTATTTTTAGTAGAGATAGGGTTTCTCCGTGTTGGCCAGGCTTGTCTCCAACTCCTGACCTCAGTTGATCCACTTCAGCCTCCTAAAGTGCTAGGATTACAGGCGTTAGCCACCGTGCCCAGCCTATCTTTTGTTTGTTTGTTTTTGTCTGTTTGTTTGTTTTTGAGACAGAGTTCAGGCTGGAGTGCAGTGGCGTGATCTCAACTCACTGCAACCTCTGCTCCCTGGGTTCAAGTGATTCTCCCTCCTCAGCCTCCCGTGTAGTTGGGATTACAAGTGTGGGCACCAGGCCTGGCTAATTTTTTGTGTGTTTTTAGTAGAGACAGGGTTTTACCATGTTGGTCAGGTTGGTCTGGAACTCCTGACCTCAAGTGATTCACCTGCCTTGGCCTACCAAAGTGCTGGGATTACAGGTGTGAGCCACTGTGCCCGGCCTTAATGTTTCCTTTTTTTTTTTTTTTTTTTTTTTTT
>NC_045446.1:12381053-12389124 GCF_002776525.5 Piliocolobus tephrosceles
GACGGAGTCTTGCTCTGTCACCCAGGCTGGAGTGCACTGGCGCGATCCCGGCTCACTGCAAGCTCTGCCTCTGAGGTTCTTGCCAGTCTCCTGTCTCAGCCTCCCGAGTAACTGGGACTACAGATTCTCGCCACCTCGCCCGGCTAATTTTTTGTGTTTTTAGTAGAGACGGGGTTTCACCGTGTTAGCCAGGATGGTCTTGATCTCCTGACCTTGTGATCCGCCCGCCTTGGCCTACCAAAGTGCTGGGATTACAGACGTGAGCCACCGCGCCCGGCCCCTGCCTTAATGTTTCTTATAGTGCAGCACTGTTGGCAACTAATTCTCTTAGTTTTCTTTTATTTGAAAATGTTTTTGCCGGGCGCGGTGGCTCAAGCCTGTAATCCCAGCACTTTGGGAGGCCGAGATGGGCGGATCACGAGGTCCGGAGATCGAGACCATCCTGGCTAACACGGTGAAACCCCGTCTCTACTAAAAAAATACAAAAAACTAGCCAGGCGAGGTGGCGGGCGCCTGTAGTCCCAGCTACTCGGGAGGCTGAGGCAGGAGAATGGCGTAAACCCGGGAGGCGGAGCTTGCAGTGAGCTGAGATCCCGCCACTGTACTCCAGCCTGGGCGACAGAGCCAGACTCCGTCTCAAAAAAAAAAAAAAAGAAAATGTTTTTATTTCAGCTTCATTTTTGTTTTATTTTCAGTAGAGATGGGGTTTCACTATATCGGCCAGGCTGGTCCTGAACTCCAGGCCTCAGGTGATCCACCCACCTTGGCCTCCCCAAGCCCTGGGATTATAGACATGAGCCACTGCACCCAGTCCTAGTTCCAGTAAGAAGCCCTCCTGAGCATTCACATGAAAGCCCTGTGTGTTTGCCAATCCCTTTGCCTAGGTGGGTCCTAAATTCTAATCTTCATCACTATCAGTCAGAACTTCTACTCTGCTTCTCAGAGGTTTGGGGCTTATTTTCTTCTTATTATTATTATTTATTTATTTTGAGACGGAGTCTTGCTCTGTCACCCAGGCTGGAGTGCAGTGGCATGGTCACTGCACCTCCGCCTCCTGGGTTCAAGTGATCCTCCTGTCTCGGCCTCCCGAGTAGCTGGGATTACAGACACACGCCACCAGGCCCGGCTAATTTTTGCATTTTTAGTAGAGACAGGGGGCTCACCGTGTTGGCCAGGCTGGTCTCGAACTCCTGGCCTCAGATGATCCACCCACCTCAGCCTCACCAAAGTGCTGGGATTACAGGCGTGAAGCACCGTGCTGGGTCGGAGGCTTTGATTTTTATAACCTGTAGTTCTACACAGCTTCAGAATTTGGCAAATATCTTAAGGAAAAACTCTGTTATGATTTAAAGGCTCTTTTACGTCCCCATTTTCTTCCTCCACTGTTAGGAGATGACTCAGCTCAGCTGGCTTTTCTGCAACCTTGTCTAGGCAATGCTTGGATTCTTAGCCTCTTGCCCAATCGTAGAATTAGTAAATGCCCCGGGGAGGATTCTGTTGCAATTTTCAGCTGGCTTCTCTATGATTCTCCCTACTCTAGAATTTTAGGCCTGCTGGTCCTTCTTGCTTCACCAGCTCTCTGAGAATATTAAAAACATAATTTTTAAAAATTATTATTTAGGCCGGGCGTGGTGGCTCAAGCCTGTAATCCCAGCACCTTGAGAAACCGAGGCAGGCAGATCACCTGAGGTCAGGAGTTCGAGACCAGCCTTGCCAACATGGCGAAACCCCATCTCTACTAAAAATGCAATATATATATATTAAATATTTATATACATATATATCTCCCACGCCACTGCACTCCAACCTGGGCAATAAGAGTGAAACTCCATCTCAAAAAAAAAGCCTCAAACTGAAAATCATATATATATGATTTATTTTTTAATCTGGCTTTTGTAGTTCCTCACTGGAGTGTTGGTCAGTTAGAAGAATGGAAGTCTCTAAGGCCTTTCAAAATGCTTTTTTCCCACCAGGTGCAGTGGCTCACGCCTGTAATCCCAGTACTTTGGGAAGCCCAGGCAGGAGGATTGCTTTAGGTCAGGAGTTTGATACCAGCCTGGGCAACAGTAGGAAGGCCCCATCGCTACAAAAAAAAATTAAAATTACCAGGTATGATGGTATGTGTGGCTGTTTTCCCACACTGACAAATTATTCAACATTAGCTGGGTGTCCTAGAATTCGATTCAATTCTGACACTACATGGAGTTAGCATCAGAGCCCACGGGTTACGTAAGGCTCAGTCCCACAAGAATGCCCCCACTTCAAATGCTGATCGCAAGTCTGGCTCTGTAGTACTTCTGACCCACTGGCTATGAATCAGAGATTCCCACAGCCCTCTCCTTGGGTTCAGTAATTTGTTAGGATGGCTCATAGAACTCAGGAAAACAGTTGACTTACTAGATTGCTGGTTTATTACAAAAGGAAAGAACTCTAGAATAGCCAGATGGAAGAGACGCATAGGACAATGTATAGAAAAGAGCCAGGGAGCTTCCATGTCCTCCCTGGTGTAGACCAAAAGTAATATTCTAAGTTCCCTAACAGACTGAATGAACCCTCCTCTCGGCCAAGGGGATTCCAAACTAAACCTGAAAAACTAGTTCAGGTCATAATTGGAAGAGGTGTTTGGACATGCTTCATGATATTCTCTTCCCTTTGGAATTCAGGCACAATTGACCAGTGCGAAAGGAAAATAAATCTTGGATGGCCAAGTTAGTGTCAACCCAGAAAATTTGAGACAGTTCTCAGTTAATTTAGAAAGTTTATTTTGCCAGGTTGAGAACACGTGCCTGTAACAACACAGCCTCAGGAGGTCCTGACAACATGTGCTCAAGGTGGTCAGAGCACAGTTTGGTTTTATACATTTTAGGGAGACATGAGACATCAATCAGTATGTGTAAGATGTACATTGGTTTGGTCTAGAAAGGGACTACTCTAAGCAGGGGAGTGGACTTCCAGGTCACAGGTAGATGAGAGACAACCAATTACATTCTTTTGAGTTTCTGATTAACTTATCACTGAATGCACAATTTACATGTGAGAGGAGGGTAGAGGAATAGTCACGTATGCCTTAGTCTGGCTCAGTGAAACAATATGGCGGGACAACTCAAAGCAGGGAGGGGCTTACAGGTCATAAGTAGACAAGAGACAAATGGATGCATTCTTTTGAGTTTCTCATGAGTCTCTCTAAAGGAGGCAATCAGATACGCATTTGTCTCAGTGAGCAGAGCAGTGACTTTGATTAGAATGGGAGGCGGGCTTGCCCTAAGCAGTTCCCAGCTTGACTTTTGTCTTTAGCTGAGTGATTTGGGGGCCCAAGATACTTTACTTTCACATTTCCTCCTTTTTCTTTTTAAAAATATTTTAGAGAAAGCATTTTAGAAAAAAATGAGTCTATCGTCTCAGGTTTCATCTGATCTCTCATGGCTAGGATGGTTTATTTCTAGACAAGTAGGTCCTGAGTTATTAGGAAAATTCATTTTTAGAAAGTTGTGAAGTGTCATGTCCTATGAAGAGAAAATAGGGGGAGGAAGGGAGAACAGCAACAACAAACAAAAGCACAATCCTGGAAAATCGCTATAAGCCACATTACTCTGAAGTCCAAATATCGGTAGGCAGGTATGTAAGTGGCTTATGTATGTAAATAGTTGCTGTTATTTTCTTCTGAAGTTGTCTAGATTCAGTTTGCAGGGCTTTACGAAAGCACAGCTTAGTTTTCAGTGACTCTAAATTAGAAAAAAATGGAAAAAAGAAGAAAAAAATTGAAAACATTATTTTGAAGACTTGCAGCCAAGAAAAATGAGAATTCAGTCCACACTGTAGAAAATAATAAAATTGAAAAATATTAGGCCAGACTAGACTAACAACAGGTGTGCTCTAGTTCTTGAAACAATTTTTCTCTTTCCAGTTTTCTTTTGTCTTTTTTTTTGAGATGGAGTCTCGCTCTGTCATCCAGGTTGGAGTACAGTGGCATGATCTCGTCTCACTGCAACCTCCGCCTCCCGGGTTCAAGTGATTCTCCCGCCTCAGCCTCCTGAGTAGCTGGGATTATAGCCATGCACCACCACACCTGGCTACATTTTGTATTTTTAGTAGAGATGGGGTTTCACCATGTTGGCCAGGCTGGTCTTGAATTCCTGACCTCAGGTGATCCACCTGCCTCGGCTTCCCAGAGTGCTAGGATTATAGGCATGAGTTACCGTACCTGGCTGAATAATTATTTTTTACACAGGCTTTTACATTGGCTTTGATGAAACTTTGTTCCATAGAAAGAATCTCAGATAAGACTTTTTTAAAGCCGCGCCCAGCCAAGGATTTGTGCCATCAAATACCTATGAATTGCATGATCCTCTCCTCTTGAGGTTCCAAGATAAACTTGGGACTCCTGGGCCTGTCAGAAAGTGATGTTCTTTACTTGTCACAGGTCAGGAACCTTGGACAGGGGCTGTGTGGACAAAGGTATGGGGCTGGTTTTTCCAAGGGGCTTTTATTGGCTCCACAAAGTCAAATTTGATTGTTTAAAGGAAAGCACACCATTCCAGTAAAAGACTTGGTAAAATAACCAGTTTCTCCAATTGTGTCCTGTTACAAATGAAAACAGATTCTTATTGCACTTATGCAAATAACTGTATTTCATAAGTTAAGAATACTCACACCTGGGTGCAGTGGCTCACGCCTGTAATCCCAGCACTTTGGGAGGCCAAGGTGGGTGGATCGCCTGAGGTCAGGAGTTTGAGACCAGCTTGGCCTACATAGTGAAACACCATCTCTACTAAAAATACAAAACTTAGCCAGGCATGGTGGTGCATGCCTGTAGTCCCAGCTACTCGGGAGGCTGAGGCAGGAGAATGGTTTGAACTCGGGAGGCAGAGGTTGTGGTGAGCCGAGATCACACCACTGCACTCCAGCCTGGGCAACAAGAGCGAAAGTCCATCTCAAAAAAAAAAAAAAAAAGGCCGGGCGCGGTGGCTCAAGCCTGTAATCCCAGCACTTTGGGAGGCCGAGACGGGCGGATCATGAGGTCAGGAGATCGAGACCATCCTGGCTAACACGGTGAAACCCCGTCTCTACTAAAAATACAAAAAACTAGCCGGGTGAGGTGGTGGGCGCCTGTAGTCCCAGCTACTCCGGAGGCTGAGGCAGGAGAATGGCGTGAACCCGGGAGGCGGAGCTTGCAGTGAGCTGAGATCCGGCCACTGCACTCCAGCCCAGGAGACACAGCAAGACTCCGTCTCAAAAAAAAAAAAAAAAAAAAAGACTCACAAATAATGTCCAAATTCTGTAGAAATCAGATAGAGAAAAACAAATATGCTCCAAATTTTGTTCATAGGAGTATACTCAATTGTTAAAAGCTGTAAATAGCTTAAAAGTTTTCTTGACTTTGAAAAACAAAACACAGGATCAGCAACGTTTTAAGTGTAAAGTTAAAAAGATCACTTCAGACACCTATTAGTTTAGCCCATGCAATTAATTCCTGTTCTGCTTGATTTTCATGAACATTTCAGTTCTCCATGAGTCGTGAAAGGTTTTCCTCTATTCTGATGTGACAGTCTCTAAAGTTATCAGAAACCTGTATTCAAGAGTACCTGTTGGAGTTTGTTTGTTTGTTTGTTTTTGAGATGGAGTCTAGCTCTGACACCAGGCTGAGGTTCAATAGCACGATCTCGGCTCACGGCAGCCTCTGCCTCCCAGGTTCAAACAATTCTCCTGCCTTAGCCTCCTGAGTAGCTGAGTAGCTGGGATTACAGACACCTGCCACCACACCCAGCTAATTTTTGTATTTTTAGTAGAGATGGGGCTTCACCTTGTTGGCCAGGATGGTCTCAATCTCCTGACATCATGATCTGCCCACCTTGGCCTCCCAAAGTTCTGGAATTACAGGTGTGAGCCACTGCACCTGGCCTAGAGTTTTATAGCTGATTTTAAAACCACCTTCTAAAGAGGACCAAAACAAAACAATAATTGTCCATGGATAACAAAAAGTTTTAGGGCAGCTATAGTCAAAGACAAAATTGACAAGGATATTTGTTACCTCTGTGGCACATAATAATTTAACATAATAATTATAATTATTACTGATAATATACATTAAGTCATATCAGAATTATAGGAGTTTCCAAGGCCAGTGGCGGTGGCTCATACCTGTAATCCCAGCACTTTGGGAGGCTGAGACAGGTGGATCACCCAAGCTCAGGAGTTCAAGATCAGCCTAACCAACATGGTGAAATCCTATCTTTACTAAAAGAAAATACAAAAATTAGCTGGGTGTGGTGGTGGGTGCCTGTAATCCCAGCTACTTGGGAGGCTGAGGCAGGAGAATCACTTGAACCCCGGATGCAGAGGTTCCGGTGAGCTGAGATCGTGCCAGTGTACTTCAACCTGAGTGATAGAGCGAAACTGTCTCAAAAAAAAAAAAAAAAAAAAAAAGGAATGGGCGCGGTGGCTCACACCTGTAATCCCAGCACTTTGGGAGGCTAAGGTGGGTGGATCACCTGAGGTCGGGAGTTTGAGACCAGCATGGCCAACATGGTGAAACCCCATCTCTACTAAAAATACAAAAATTAGCCGGGAGTGTTGGCAGGCACCTGTAGTCCCAGCTATTTGGGAGGCTGAGGCAGGAGAATCACTTGAACCCAGGAGGCGGAGGTTGCAGTGAGCCAAGATGGCACCACTGCACTACTCCAGCCTGGGAGACAAGAGCAAGACTCCATCTTTAAAAAAAATAAAAAGAAAAAAGAATTATAGGAGTCTCTCATAATTTTAGAACACATCCAATAACATATTTATACAAATACAGCCCAAAGAAAACCAAACACCATTTTATATTTGACAATGTTTCCTGTATAATTTTTATACCCAGTAAGCCAAATATGTCATTTTTGGACTTTAGGGAACCTATTAATAATATCTTAAAGGATTAATTAGGTCTGAAAAAGGCATCATTTATAGTTTGATTTTGGAACGTTTGTCAAATATCAAAGGTTATCACAGGCCATTGTTAAATAAGTCATTCATTCAACCAGTGATAACTCAAGGATTTCAAAAAAAAAAAAAAGGTAAAAACCTTCTTTCTTTGAGGGAGCAGACTTAATTTTCCAAGCAATAAGCCCTAATAAAACAGCATGAAGTCAATTAAATATAACTTCCATAAGCCTTTATAACTTTTATAACCTTTATTAAGAAGTCAGTTACTGCTTCAAGAAAACCTTGTTGACCTGACACAGGGGCCCATGTGCTGGTCTTGCATCAGTGTGCCTTTGACATTAATAGTTAATTTATAGAGAAACTGGACTTATTTTCTCTCTCAAAATCAGCCTTTACAATCTCATATGTCCACCTCTTCCTTGAGAGTCCCTGGGCCTTGAGGAGTTGAATAGCTTTGATTTTCCAGCCCGGTGCTTGAGGAATGAAGTTTATTTTGATCGGCGTCTTCTACTGGGCCTGAAGATGGGGCTTTAATTGCTGTCAGTGTTTCACATTTAGCAGGACTTGGTGTCCTTCTTAGACCCAGGAGTCAAAGCCCTGTAACTCAATGTTGCAAGTATTTTAAAAGCGCATATAGACAGATACACAGATGTAATAACCTTAATTAAAAACTTTGTTTTAAATCTGTTTTTTCCCTAGACAAACCAAACTTAATGTGGCAACCTGATCATATAAAAGTTTTTGGCTTTAAAAAAAAAAAAAGTAGGCCGGGCGCGGTGGCTCAAGCCTGTAATCCCAGCACTTTGGGAGGCTGAGACGGGCGGATCACGAGGTCAGGAGATCGAGACCATCCTGGCTAACACGGTGAAATCCCATCTCTACTAACAAAAATCCAAAAGTCCAGCTGGGCGAGGTGGCGGGCGCCTGTAGTCCCAGCTACTCAGGAGGCTGAGGCAGGAGAATGGTGTAAACCCAGGAGGCGGAGCTCGCAGTGAGCTGAGATCCGGCCACTGCACCCCAGCCTGGGCCACAGAGCGAGACTCCGTCTCAAAAAAAAAAAAAGTAAATCCTCTTATTTCAACTTATACAGACTGTTAATGAAACCTCCCAAAGTGTTCAGATTACAGGCGTGAGCCACTGTGCTGGCCTC
>NC_045446.1:12389134-12426123 GCF_002776525.5 Piliocolobus tephrosceles
CCTCCCAAAGTGTTCAGATTACAGGCGTGAGCCACTGTGCTGGCCTCACCCTTTTTAAGAGGACAGTTTTTTTTTTTTTTTTTTAAGAAAGCATGTTTTCCAGCTGGGCATGGTGGCACATGCCTGCAATCCCAGCAACTCAGGAGGCTGAGGCAGGAGAATCATTTAAACCCGAGAGGCAGAGGTTGCAGTGAGCCGAGATCATGCCACTGCACTCCAGCCTGGGAGACAGAGTGAGACTCCGTCTCAAAAACAAAACAAAACTAAGAACCTTACCTTCTACACCCCCTTATTATCTTAACTGCAAACATTTCTGTGGACTTCAACACTTTAGGTAGAATTGAAGACTTCAACTCTTTAGGCAGAATTTAACCCTTTTTTTTTTTTGAGACGGAGTCTTGCTCTGTTGCCCAGGCTGGAGTGCAGTGGTGCAATCTTGGCTCACTGCAACCTCTGTCTCCCAGGTTCAAGCAATTCTCCTGCCTCAGCCTCCAGAGTAGCTGGGATTACAGGCATGAGCCACCATGCCTTGCTAATTTTTGTATTCTTAGTAGAGACAGGGTTTCACCATGTTGGCCAGGCTGGTCTTGAACTCTTGACCTCGTGATCCACCCACCTCGACCTCCCAAAGTTCTGGGATTACAGGTGTGAGCCACTATGCCCAGCCCAAATTTAACCCTTTCAACCAGTTGCCAATCAGAAATCTTTAAATCCACCTGACTTGCAAGGCGCTCCCTTTTGAGATGTCCTGCCTTTCTGGACGAAATCAATGTACACTTTGCATCTATTGATTTATGTCTCTGATTGTAACTTCTGTCCCCCTAAAATATATAAAATCAAGCTGTAACCTAACCACCTTGGGCATATGTTCTCAGGACCTCCTGAGGCTGTGTCATGGGTCACTGTCCTCACATTGGCTCAGAATAATACATCTCTTCAAGTATTTTAGAGTTCCACTTTTTTTTTTCTTTTTTATCAATATAAGCATCATCAGTGTGAAATCTAACAAATTCTTACTTGAGGAGCTAGACTTAGATTTCACACCTAAAGTAACAATTGGCATGTCCTTGTTTTATAGGAGAATATACATCTTGAAAGGGTTCAAAGCCAGCACAGAACAATTTCTGAGGGCAATCATCTAAGGATGCCTGAGGCCTTTTTCCTTCCCCTGGGGGTCTGGGGTCTGGCTAATGCATAATGCTTTGACACAAGGCTGTGAAGTAACAGAAATTCATCTGGAGCTGGGCCCAGTGGCTCACTCCTGTAATCCCAGCACTTGGGGAGGCCGAGGTGGGCAGATCATAAGGTCAGGAGATCGAGACCATCCTGGCCAACATGGTGAAATCCCATCTCTACTAAAAATACAAAAATTAGCTGGGTGTGGTGGCACGTGCCTATAATCCCAGCTACTGGGGAGGCTAAGGCAAGAGAATCGCTTGAACCCGGGAGGCGGAGGTTGTAGTGAGCCAAGATCGCGCCACTGCACACCAGCCTGGTGTCAGAGCTACACTCCATCTCAAAATAAAATAAATTCATTTATTTGGGAAAGTGGGGCGGTGTTGCGTGACTCAGTCTCCACGCTGAACTTTCCTCTGGCATAATGAGTTTGAGGGTCCTGAGATGTTTGGGGGCCCCCAGCTGAGGTTACTGCAGGCTAGCCAACTGCCAGTGGATCCCAAGGCCATCACAGCTGCCTAGCTGACCTGCAGTTGACACACAAGCGAGCCCAACTGAAACCACCCACACTTTCCCGTTACCTATGTATCCTATAGTCTATGGAAGCTTTCATGCTTCAGTGTCATGGTTGAGTGGTTGTACCCTCAAAATCTCAAATATTTACTATCTGGTCCTTCTCAAAAAAAGCTTACCAACCCTGCCAAAGCATCGCTGAAGAACAGGTTTCACAGAGCAGCCCTCTGGCGTGAGAGACTGGGTGAATTAACCACCCCCATTCTTTACTCTTCCTGTATTTATGCCTTTGGCCTTGAAACTTTGTAGTGTTTTTCTTCCTTTCTTTCTTTTTTTTTTTTGAGACAGTCTCGCTCTGTCGCCCAGGCTGGAGTGCAGTGGCGCAATCTCGGCTCACTGCAAGCTCCGCCTCCCGGATTCACGCCATTCTCCTGCCTTAGCCTCCCCAGTAGCTGGGTCTACAGGTGTCTGCCACCTCGCCTAGCTAATTTTTTGTATTTTTAGTAGAGACGGGGTTTCACCATGTTGGCCAGGATGGTCTCCATCTCCTGACCTTGTGATCTGCCCGCCTCAGCCTCCCAAAGTGCTGGGATTACAGGTGTGAGCCACCACGCCCGTCTGAAACTTTGTAGTGCTTTTGAGACAGAGTAGAGACAGGGCGTGGCTTCAGCTCACCCCCCCACTACAGCATCCTTTCATGCATCCCCACTGACCACAAAACCCACACCTCTACCTTGCTGATGTATCCACTATTGCCAATGCGTTAGTCATACAAAGTAAATTGCCATTTTGTATTCATCTTCTGTGCTCTCACAATGTTTACCCAGGCCTTTTACTTAAAGAATTCCGGGAACTGGCCTTAGGAGGTCCAAAATATCAAACCAACATTGTGTGTGGAGTGTCCCTCCTCAGGAAAGAATACAGATTTGTTGCAATTGGCCAGACCACCTGGTGGTCCATTATTCAAGATAACCCTCACCAGATGCTGACCTGCACACCCTACCCCTCATGTGCTGGGCCTGCCTACCCTACCTGAGGTCAATTCCAACACTTTGCCTAAGAGAAAAACCCTGCAGGCTTTTTTCGGAGTCAGTCAGGGAACTCTCTCTTTCATTTGTGTTGTGTCCCTTATGCCCAGGCATAAGCTCCAATGAAGCCTTCTTGGCAAATTCTTTTAGCCTCATGTCAATTTCTATAGCAATGAGAGTCTAAGAACTTGTGGTTGGCAACCATTTCCCACTTTGATTCTGGGCTTAGTCGCATGACTTGCCCTGATCAATAGGAGTCTAAGACATACAAGACAAGCACAGGCTTGAAATGGGGTTGCACACGGGACTTTCCTGCTCTGCCACTGGCGTGTGAGCAGATACAGGCTAGTCTGTGGGAAGTGAATCCTGCAAACCAGAACTGAGTAACCCCAGTCACTCCAGCTGAGGTCATGGTAGGCTAGCCAACTGCCAGTGGATCCCAAGGCCATCACAGATGCCTAGTTGACCAGCGGCTGACCAGACACGTGAGCGAGCCCAGCTGAAACCACCCACACACAGCCTTGATCGGCTGAACCCAAGACAGAGAGCCAGGCAGCTGTTGATTGCTGTATGCCCCTGAACTTTGGTGGTGGTCTGTTACACAGTATTCCGGCAATAGAAAACTGATACTATGAACACATGAATTTTAAAAGTTGCTTTTGCCAAAACTGGCTAAGGAATATTTTTATTCTTCTGAGGGCAGTTAAGGTTTCTGATAAGGACAGTTGGAACAGAGCACAGAAATCTGGAACTCCAGGAGTGGGGGATGCAGCATCAGATTCCATCTTGAATTTCCACTAAAATACTTTGTACTCATAGTGGAACTCAACAAAGATCTGTATTTCATCTGTGGCTCAATCTTCCCTCTGGGTCAAGTAGATGCTAAGCTGGACCTTGGCACACCTCTTAACCATGAAGAGATCTAGCTAGACAGACAGACTCCACCATTTATGGAACAAGAATTCAATTTATTCTCTATAAAACATTTTTTAAAAGTGCCTTGGGTATAAAAATCTAAATGTCTGTGGTGTGATTGGTCAGGAGCATGTAACTATCACTCTTCGCATCCTTTGGTCACTGGGAGATCCTTTGGGGCTGGGAGGTCCTTCTGTCCCAGGCTAAAGGAAGAGCTTCACAAGGGTAAGAGCCACAGAACCCTCAGCAAGAAAGGCGGGTCAGGGAGAATGAATGGTACAGAGGAAAGGAAGGAAAGGGGGTGGAACGGAGGTAGGAGGCAAGGAAGGGATGCCGCACTTGAGACCGATGGGGACACTCTGATTTGCAAGAGGGAAGATCTTCCTTCTTGAATGCTGAACACAGCTGGTCTGAACCTTCCTTGGAAAGTCCAGCTGCTTCCCCATGCATAGGGCCAACTCTCCCCGCAGAGCAGAAAACGTAGCTTCTATCAGGAAGGAAAAGTATCCATCAGTGTGACAAGAGGTCACCTTCGAACTTGCAAGAACTCCTTGCGCAGCCACAAAGAGTCCTGGTAGAAGCGAGGGTCGCCTAGTCTTATGGCTGTCCGTTTATAGAAGTAGCAGTACAACACTGCCGCTGCAGGGAGGAAGCAGAAGAGAAGCCTCAGCGGTGCTCCTGAGTATCATTTCAGGTTAAGAACAGAACCTAATGAGGCTGGGCAGCTCTGCCTCCTGATTTCCCATGGTCTTCCAGCAAGGGCAGGGGCAGTAATCCTTCCTTTCCTGGTGTGGCTGTTGCAACCATCCCAAACCAGCTGGGACAGGGCTGGGAAGCCAGAATCAAGGGCCTTACTGAAAGAGACACATGTGGGACAAGAGAGGTCTGATCTTGCTCTGGTCCTTACCTAGTCTCTGGAATACAAACAGCGTTTGAAGTCCATCTGTCCATATGAAGCTGTTGGAGTTTTTCCAGCGTAAGTTCTGAAGGAGATGTGAGACACACAAAAGTTAACGGCCACAAGAGGCCCTAATGTCTCCAACTTGGTTAGCTGCAGATGCCAGTTGGTTTAAAATCACGCTAACCTCTCCCTCCTTTCTACAACCCCAACGAGTGTTTCTCGAGGGAGCCTCAAGTTCCCTTTTTTGCTGCAAAGGGAACATCCTTTTAACTTTGAGGGAGGAAGTATGAACTAAGTTATTTATCCTCTTTCATTCCATAACCTTTGCCAAGGAGAAATGATATACTCATTATCTCAGGAGTTCAGCTGTCACTGTCTTGCCTTGAAAAACGCTGGCTCAGCTCTTGTCAGATAAAGACTTTGGTGCACTCAGGGTTTAATGAGATTAACGGCTTTTATAGTACAAAGCTAGGACCTATTTTGGCTCCAGGAACCAGAGCACAGAATCCTCTTCAGGAAGCGCCCAGAGACTCTGGTGTTGCTTTGCTTCTTTCCTGGGAGTTCTACTTCTCTCTGTGGAATCACAAGCGCAACCTAACAGGGGGTTCAGGTGTGAAAGTGGCTTTAATAATGAAGTGACAACTAGAGAACCCTGAGGTTTTAAAGAGCTCAATTCAATTGAGTGCATGAGAAACATATAAGATATTAAAAGGGCTGGAAGAATTTGTGAAGCAGAAGAAATCTGAAACCATGGGCACTGGATCCGATCTGAGGCCTATGTTACAACCAAAGGGAGGCATCTTGGAGGCCGGTTCTCCTAGTTAAAGTGATGGGAGCTCGGCAGAGGGCATGGGGCACTCAAAGGCAAGCAGCAATCCTGCCTGGCTACTTCCCAGATACAGCCACTGCCTACAGCATTTGCCATGGGGCACTGATGCCTAAGAATAACCTGTATCGACATCCACCTGCCCAAATAACTAATGATGAAACACATTCAACTACCTGTTTTAGCCCTGGTAGGCCTGTTTGGGGCAAAGGTGAATTGCATGTTCTGGAAGAGTCCGGTGACTCTTGGACAAGGCTGTTTTTCAACACCTAAGGTTGGTCAAGAGTACCTTATGAAACTCTCACATGCCCAGAGCTCCAACCCAAACCACTTTCATTTCTCCTGTTCTCTATGAAGGATTGTGTGAGATGTCAAAGAATGAAGCTGAGTTCCCAGAGAAAAGATATCCCAGTGGCCGGGCATGGTGGCTCATGCCTGTAATTCCAGCCCTTTCGGAGGCTGAGGCGGGAGGATCACGAGGTCAAGAGATTGAAACCATCCTGGCCAACATGGTGAAACCCTGTCTCTACTAAAAATAAAAAAATTAGCTGGGGCATGGTGGTGCGTGCCTGTAATCCCAGGTACTCGCTTGAACCTGGGAAGTGGAGGTTGCAGTAAGCTGAGATCGTGCCACTGCACTGCACTCCAGCCTGGTGACAGAGCGCAACTCTGTCTCAAAAAAAAAAAAAAAAAAAGGAAAGAAAAGTTATCCCTAGCCCTTTAGGGATTCAGGAATTCAGAGTTCAGGCTGGGCACAGTGACTCATGCCTGTAATTTTAGCACTTTGGGAGGCAGAAGCAGGAGAATCGCTTGAGCTCAGGAGTTCAAGACCAGCCTTGGTAACACAGTAAGACCCCATCTCTATTTAAAATTACAATTAAAAAAAGAATCCAGACTTCCACTCTTACCATGACCCAGACATGAAGGGAGATGCTGAGGGCAAAGTACACAGCTGTCAGGATGATGGTCCCTTTGAACTTATGGAATAGGAGGTTGACCAGGCCAGCCTGGAAGACGAAGGTGTTGAATAACATGAGGAAAATGATGATGATGTTGAAGAGGACTGCAATATCCTGGATGCTGTAGACATAAAAAAAGTACAACCAATGGAGGCCTGCGTGAGGACCCAAGAGCAGGTACTATGTCCTGAGGGACACCACGAGGCCTGTCCTTTCCTGTGAGATAGGCATCTGACATCTTAAACCCTCACAGAGATAACATGGGTTTTGGGACCTGAATGACATGAAGCTAAAATTACCTAAAATTACCCACTGGCCCCATCAGTTAGATTGCAGTCCATAGTCAAGACTTTCCTGCTCTGATACTCTTTTTATTTTTAAAATTTCTTCCATACATAGTCCTATAGAAGATTCTCTGAGACTCTTTTTTTTCAAGACACGGTCTCGTTCTGTTGCCCAGACTGGAGTGCAGTGGTATGATCACAGCTCACTGCAGCGACTTCCTGGGCTCCAGTGATCCTCCTGCCTCACCCTCCTGAGTAGCTGGGACCACAGGTGTGTGCCACTATACTCAGCTAATTAAAAAAAAATTAGCTCATGCCTGTAATTCCAGCACTTTGGAAGGCTGAGGAGGGTGGATCACTTGAGGTCAAGAGTTTGAGACCAGCCTGGCCAACATGGCAAAACCCCATCTCTACTAAAAATACAAAAATTAGCTAGGTGTGGTAAATTAGCAGGGTGTGGTAGCGTACACCTATAATCGCAGCTACTAGGGAGGCTGAGGCAGAATTGCTTGAACCCAGGGGGTGGAGGTTGCAGTGAGCTGAGATTGTGCCATGCCACTGCACTCCAGCCTGGTGACAGAGCTAGACTCCGTCTCAAAAAAAAAAAAAAAAAAAATTATTTTTTAGTAGAAACGAGGTCTCACTATGTTGCCCAGGCTATCTGACACTCTTAACATTTTTTTTTTGTTTTTTGAGATGGAGTCTTGTTCTGTTGCCCAGGCTGGAGTACAGTGGCATGATCATGGCTTACTGCAACCTCTGCCTCCTGGGTTCAAGCGATTCTCCTGCCTCAGCCTCCCAAGTAGCTAGAATTACAGGCACGTGACACCATGCCCATCTAATTTTTATATTTTTAGTAGAGATGGGGTTTCTTCATGTTGGTCAGGCTGGTCTCGAATTCCCGACCTCGGGTGATCTGCCCACCTTGGCCTCCCAAAGTGTTGGGATTACAAGTATGAGCCACCGTGCCTGGCTTTTTTTTTTTTTTTTTTGAGATAGAGTCTTTGTCACCTGGTTGGAGTGCAGTGGCATGATCATGGCTCACTGTAGCCTTGAACTCCAGGGCTTAAGCAATCCTTCTACCTCAGCATCCTGAATCACTGGGATTACAGGTATGTGGCACCACGCCTAGCTAATTTTAAAAATTTTTATTAGGTAGGGACAGGGTCTTGCTATGTTGCCCAGGCTGGTCTTCAAACTCCCAGTCTCAAAAGATCCTCCTGCCTTGGTCTCCCAAAGTCCTGGGATTAAGGGTGTGAGCCACTGTACCCAGCCTACTAATAACTCTAAGACACTAAATCACCACTGTCAGGGCCTTTGAATTGCTTGGGTTCAGCTTTCAGAGTGCCTTACTGCACGCACATGAAGAGCACAAGCTGGATGACAGGAGCCTTTCGGAGCAGTTCTGAGAAGGAATTGACAAAGAGGTCATAGGACAGCAGCAGGAACTGCAGAGAGAGCACCAGGCTGTAGTTACTGGTCTGGAGCATCTTCCTTCTGTTTTCTTGGGCCCCCAAGGGCACATCCCACAGTTCCCCAGAAAACAGCTCCTGGCTCTCTCCCTACCACTAAGGGAGATGCTTCTAGTTCCTTTGAATCAGAGCTGTTTCCCTTGCTCTAAGGCAAGCACCTGTTGGAGTGAAAAAATAAGCAGGGTTAGAAATGTATTAATACCATAAACATTTACTGACGACCTACTGTGTGCCAGGTACCACTCCAGTTGCGTGGGATACTTTAGCGAAAAAACCAACAACCAAAAGTCCCCAAGAAGTCATTTATTCTAGGACCTTCACCAACTTTTCTCCATGCCTGGAACCTTCTAAATGCAGAGCTGTCTCTAACCAAAGGAACCTAGTAGTATTACTGAGAAGAATGACTGCCTGGTCATGTAGTAGCAGTGGTAACAAAAATGGCAGCAAATCCTTACACATTGCTTACAATGTGCCAGGGAGTGTTCTACAAGCACTAACATTATTTAAACCTCACAAGGTAGATGATATAATACATTATTACCTTCTCCATTTTACAGATGAGAAAATTGAGGCCAAGAGAGGTAAAATAATTTGTCCAAGGTCACATCGTTAGTAAGTAGCAGAGATGGTATTCGGATGCAGGCTGCCTGGTCCACAGTCTGTGCTCTTAACTACTAGACTTAAGCTGTCTCTTACAGAACTAATAGACCAAAACTTAACTAGGCAGGAAAAATGCCGGCACAGAAGTGTGAAGTGCGGTAGGCATAAAAAGCAGAGAGGAAATAGGGGTCTCCCGGAAAGCTTTATCTTTAGGGTTATAGTAGCAACACAGTGGCAGTTGTTTCTTTTCATCTATTCCAAGACCCACAAGTTGCTCTGGGGGTGTCCTATGACCCTGCTGCTGTGCCAAATCTATAAAGAAATTTCAAAATGCTTTGGAGTGTTAGCGATAAAATTAGCATCGGTAAAATGTTTTGCAATTTATAAGCTCTTTTCACATTTCTAACCTTACTTAATCCTACAACCATCTTGAGAAGTAGCCATTATAATGTATATTATCCCCATTTTACACAGAGGCTCCGGAAGGTTAAGACACCTCCTCCACCTCAGCTGGTGAAGTCCCACCTTACTGGACGTATGTACGCGGTTTCCTCATTCATTATATATATATAATGAATATATATACACACACACATATACACACATATATATATAGAGAAAGAATATATATACACACATATATATATGGAAAGAGAGAGAGAGTCTTGCTCTGTCGCCAGGCTGGAGTGCAGTGGCATGATCTCGGCTCACTGCAACCTCCACCTCTCGGGTTCAAACGATTCTCCTGCCTCAGCCTCCCGAGTACCTGGGACTACAGGCGCGTGCCACCACGCCTGGCTAATTTTTTGTATTTTTAGTAGAGACGGAGTTTCACCATGTTAGCCAGGATGGTCTCGATCTCCTAACCTGGTGATCCGCCCGCCTCGGCCTCCCAAAGTGCTGGGATTACAGGCGTGAGACACCGCGCCCGGCCGCATTAAATAATACTGATAGCTACTAGCTAGGTACCCACACCACGATAAACTTGTCAACCAAGATCATTTCCTTTAATCCTCCCTACAACTCTGCAAGGTGGGAATTATTCCCATTCTACAGGAAACGACACAGGAGTCAGAGTTCAAGGCATTCCTCCAGGTCTCAAGTCAGCAGAACCAGGCTTCGTAACTGTGACGCCAAATCCGTGCTCTTAATCACTACTCACAGGCCACCATCCAGGGCTGTTTTGAGGATCCATTATGCAGAAACGCCCATGGCTGTCTCTACGTACGACGATCCCCTCCAGTTTAGGGCAGTGGGGATTCGCAAGCTCATGAAGCTCTTTAATTCGTCCACTGCTACCTGCCGCCTTCCCTTTGTACCTAGGGCAGTATTCTTCACGCCTCCCAATCCATTTAAAAACGAGGCTTCCTTGGCAAACAACAACAAAGCATAAAACCCAAGCCCAAAACAACAGCACCAAAAATTCTAACTTCTGGTCTCTTAAACCACTTCTCGTCAATCACTCTCACCTCCAAACGCCAACGTCCGTTGTCACGGGGACACCGTCCCGGCTTCCGGAAGCTGGCTTTAAATTCCGGAAGTAAATGGAGGACGCTGGCCCCGTCTGCGCCGTGCTGCTTGCTAGTCCCCGGCTTTCTCTTCCCGCTCTATGGCCAGTCCGGCCGCCATGTTGGAGCCTTCGCCGTTCGGGGCGCGGCCTGCTCCGGGCCCTCCCAGCTTCGCCGCTAGCTGACTTAGGGCTCCCGCCCACACTGCGCATGGCCTTGCTTAGGGCCGGCTCGTGGTGGGAGGCTTCGCGTTCACCTGAACATTTCCGTCCCCTCTAGATGCGGGATGAGAGGCGAAGCTGATGAATCACAGCAGTCCTGGATCCTGACTTCGGACTTGGAGAAGAAATGCTGAGGAGGAACGGGAGTTAGGGGGCTAGCACCTTGGCGCGCTGGGAGCCGGCCACCCCGGGCTTCTGGACTTCACTTCCCAGGAGGCCTCGCGCGCGACTGGAAGTGCTGCGAGCCTATAAGTAGGCGAGCCAGCGCCAGCCGGCTGTAGGCATTCGGGGCAGTGTCTTCTGCGTCTCCTAAGAACCTCGGGAGCTGCAGCTCCAGCGCCTGGTAGCGAGAGGCGGGTTCCGGAGATTCCGGCCCCACTTCGTCCCACTGTGGTTAGGGGTGAGAAAGATCCCGGGCTGGGAGTTCAGGGACCTGGGTTCGAATGCTGGCTCCGCTGCTGTCTCGCTTCGCACTGTCGCGACCCCCTTGCTCGGTCTCAATTTTCTCTTTTAGAAAGTGGGCACCTTTCTCCGCGCTCTTCTTTCCAACGTGGTGGCTATAAAGGCACGAAAGCTCTTCAGAGGGCGCAGAAAGCAGCTGGAGCTCCTCGCCCCAATTTTCACCCATTGTTAGCTGGCATGAGCACCCAGCAGAGGAGTCAGGGATCACTCCTCGGGCGCCTGGAACGGTTCTTTGGTCACCTGAGCCGGACCTAGGCACAGGCCGAAGTCCGGGTCTGTAATGGAATATTGAGCCCCTCACTCCTGATGTTCCGCCTTTAACAGAAGCTACCTTTGAGAATAAGGAATCCTCAGAGCTGAGAGGGAGTGGACCCGAATTCCTGTACCAGCCCTGCCACTTACCTTGGCAAAGTCATTTTCTCGTTTTGGGCCCCAGTGTCACAGTGTTTTTGATTTGTAAGATGAGGGTTTCGGACTTATATCCTAAGTCTGGTGGTCCTCAAGATTCTTGAAGTACCCCAGTCCATCGGGGAAGGAGAGCAGCAAACTGATTTTCTATCCCTTTATTTATTTGTGGTTCTAAATTATAAAAGTAACACTGCAAGAGTCTGGAGTACAGCCTTTTTCTTTCTTTTTTTCGGAGACGGAATCTCACTCTGTCGCCCAGGCTGGAATGCGGTGGCATGATCTCGGCTCACTGCAACCTCCGCCTCCCGGGTTCAAGCGATTCCCCTGCCTCAGCCTCCTAAATAGCTGGAATTACAGGCGCCCGCTACCGCGCCCGGCTAAATTTTGTATTTTTAGTAGAGACAGGGTTTCCCCTTGTTGGCCAGGCTGCTCTTGAACTCCTGACCTCAGGTGATCCGCCCGCCTGGGCCTCCCAAAGTGCTGGGATTACAGGCATGAGCCACCGCGCCCAGCCTGAGTAGAGCCTTTTTCAAAGACTAAGGGCTGGATGGGAACTAGCATTTCTTTTCTTTTCTTTTTTTTTTTTTTGAGACAGAGTCTTGCTCTATTGCCCAGGCTGGAGTGCAGTGGCTCAATCTTGGCTCACTGCAAGCTCCGTCTCCCGGGTTCACATCGTTCTCCTGTGTCATCCTCCCAAGTATCTGGAACTACAGGCGCCCATCACCATGCCCGGCTAATTTTTTGTATTTTTAGTACAGACGGGGTTTCACCCTGTCGGCCAGGATGGTCTCGATCTCCTGACCTCGTGATCTGCCCGCCTCGGCCTCCCAAAGTGCTGGGATTATAGGCGTGGAGCCACAGCCCCCGGCCGGGAACTACCTTTTCTTACCCCTGGACCTGACCTGTTTTAGCTCAGCCAGGAGAATCCTTTTTCGCAAGAAATTAATAATATTTTGTGGCATGAAAATTATGTGAAACTCAGACTTCGGAGTCCATAAATAAATATTACTGGAACACAGCCGTGGTGCTCATTTGTTAAGATGTTTATGTGGCTGCTCTTGCACGGGCAGAGTTGATGACATAGTTGTGACAGAGACCATGTGCTCTACAAAGCCTAGAATATTTACTACCTGGACCTTTACAGAAGAGCTTGCTCACTGCTCCCTTAGAATGGGACTCTGCAAAGTGAGGGCACAACAGGAGGCCGAACCATGGTGAGCGCACCCTGGGATCACAGCCCAGCCTGCCCTCTTAGAACAAATGAGAGGATATTTTCAAGCATTTGCGTTGCAGTTTTCACTGGTTTCCTTTGTTTTTTGAGACAGGCTAGCTCTGTCGCCCAGGCTAGAGTGCAGTGGTGTGATCTCAGCTCACTTCAGCCTTCTCCTGGGCTCAAGCCATCCTCCCACCTCAGCCTCCTGAGTAGCTGAGACTACAGGCACATGCCACCACACCCAGCTAATTTTTTTTTTTTTTTTGTAGAGATAAGGGCTCACTGTTGCTCAGGCTGGTCTGGAACTCCTGGGTATTTATTTATTTATAGACACAGAGTCTATCTCTGTTGCACAGGCTGCAGTGCAGTGGCGTGATCTTGGCTCACTACAACCTCTGCCTCCTGGGTTCAAGCAATTCTTGTGCTTCAGCTTCCTGTGTACCTTGGATTACAGGCGCATGCCACCGTGCCAGGCTAATTTTTGTATTTTTAATAGAGACGGGTTTCACCATGCTGGCCAGGCTCGTCTCGAACTCCTGACTTTAGGTAATCTACCTGCCTTGGCCTCCCAAAGTGCTGGGATTACAGGCATGAATCACTGCTGGTCCTTTACTGCATTCTTCCTTTTCTCCTGTTTTGCTCTATTTCAGGAAGTAGGAGGGCTTATCTGTGTATTATGAGCAGGGCAATATAACTCTGCAGCTCTCTGTCAGGAAGGTGTGCCCAGGGTCTATTCTAAGTCTGTCACAGAGCAGTAAACCAGGACCTCTTCTAGGGTATGGCTTCAGATCCTTTTGGACTACATTTACTTTTTACTTTTACAAAGAAAAAAAAAAACAGTTGTGGAAGTAGATACTGTCAGATGAGTGAGCCTGCTGATCAAGATCTGTTATATTTCATTGAGGGATGGACAGTGTTTTAGGTGAACATCTGGTGACCTGAAATGTCCTCTGCCCTTGGAGGAATTGAAGAGGCAGTTCTTTTTTTTTTTTTTTTTTGAAACGGAGTCTCGCTCTGTCGCCGGGCTGGAGTGCAGTGGCCGGATCTCAGCTCATTGCAAGCTCCGCCTCCCGGGTTCACGCCATTCTCCTGCCTCAGCCTCCCGAGTAGCTGGGATTACAGGCGCCCGCCACCTCGCCCGGCTAGTTTTTTGTATTTTTTAGTAGAGACGGGGTTTCACCATGTTAGCCAGGATAGTCTCAATCTCCTGACCTCGTGATCCACCCGTCTCGGCCTCCCAAAGTGCTAGGATTACAGGCTTGAGCCACTGTGCCCGGCCGAAGAGGCAGTTCTAAGGCTGGGTAGTAAATCTCTGAGTTAAGTAGTTGAGTCACAAAGCTTCTAGGAAGCTGGTGGCATGATTTTCTCCTGCCAGCTTCATGGAAGCTTTTCCCCCAGTCCTTGGACTTTCTTTTTTTTTTTTTGAGACAGTCTCGCTCTGTCCCCCAGGCTGGAGAGCAGTGGCATGATCTCGGCTCACTGCAACCTCCACCTCCAGGGTTCAAGCAATTCTCTTGCCTCAGCCTCCCTAGTAGCTGGAATTACAGGTGAGCGCCACCACACCCAGCATATTTTTGCATTTTTAATAGAGACACGGTTTCACCATGTTGGCCAGGCTGGTGTTGAACTCCTGACCTCAGGTGATCCGCCCGCATCAGCCTCCCAAAGTGCTGGGTTTACAGGCTTGAGCCACTGTGCCTGGCTAGACCTTCCTTTCTCAGAGATTACTGCCAAGTTGGGTCACCTTGTGAAGTCCAGCATTTTCACCTAAGTAGGTGGACCCCTAGCATGGGGAGAGTTGGTATGGCATGACTGAGGGCCACTGAGAGGCCTGGGGAGGCACAAGGAACATGAGTTGCATGTTTTTGTTAGTAGTTAGGATGAAGTGCATGGCAGCAATGACTAATAATTCTATTTTTTTTTTTTTTAGACAGAGTCTTGCTCGGTCGCCAGGCTGGAGTGCAGTGACATGATCGTGGCTCACTGCAACCTCCGCCTGCTGGGTTCAAGTGATTTTCTGGCCTCAGCCTCCTGAGTAGCTGAGACTACATGTGCCACCACGCCCAGCTAATTTTTTAGTTTTAGTAGAGATGGGTGTCGGGGTTCACCATGTTGGCCAGGATGGTCTTGATCTCTTGACCTCATGATCTGCCCACTTCGGCCTCCCAAAGTGCTAGGATTACAGGTGTGAGCCACTGCATGCAGCCTATTTGTTTATTTATTTATTTATTTATTGAGATGAAGTTTCACTCTTGTTGCTCAGGCTGGAGTGCAATGGGCGCAATCTCAGCTCATTGCAACCTCTGCCTACCTAGTTCAAGCAATTCTTCTGCCTCGGCCTCCTGAGTAGCTGGGATTACAGGTGCCCACGACCACGCCCAGCTAATTTTGTATTTTTAGTAGAGATGGGGTTTCACCCTGTTGATCAGTCTGGTCTCGAACTCCTGACCTCAGGTGATCCACCTGCCTCAGCCTCCCAAAGTGCAGGATTACAGGCATAAGCCATTGCGCCCAGCCAAGAATTCTAATACTTGACTTCTACAATGTGCTACATTCATTTTCTCACTTGATCTGCCAACCTGTGGTCAAGGAAGTGCGTGGGCCTTGAAGCTAAACATACAGGATTTGGAACTCCCCACCCACTCACTGGGTCCACATACTAATTACTTTTCTCTCTCAGCCTTAGTTTCCTCATGGATAATATGCCTCCCAGGGTTAAGAGGAATAAATGGGGTCTTGTGTGTGAGGCTCTGGCGCTCGTAGCTGGTGTTCGTTATTCTTACTGTTCAAGTATTCTTTTTGCCATGTCTTTCTTGCAGGTGAGTCCTGCAAATAAATGTTAAGCGATTTGCTCAAGGTGCCCATTTCGCAGGGATTGGAGCCCAGGCCAGTTCTCTGAGCCTATCTTTGGGGCTAAAGGTGAGCAGTCAAGTGTTTTACTATGGGGGCTATTGGCTATTTCTTCTCTCTGTTGGCTGGTTCTGAGTGAGGGGCCTCAATGCAGGAAGCCACATTGTTGCCTTCTTGGTGTGAGTCCATGGGACAGGGTGACTACCTTGATGCCTGGGCCTGTGCTGCCTACATATTAGCTGAAAGCAGGGCCAGTCCTGCGGCTTTGCCCACTTGTCTAGGGTTTAAGAGCAGCTGCTCAGGGCTTTAAGCATTTGCCATGCCTGAAACCAGAGTTGGTTTCTGGGTTTATCAAGGACTTGCGGAAATCTCAAAATAAATCTCTTGCTTTCTGGACCATGAGTTGTTGCTTCCTCTTTTCTTCTCTGGACTTTCCCCAGAGGAAGAGAAAGCAGAAGTCTCAGGGCTGGAGACAGCTGAGGGGCATCAGCTGGTACAAGGTGTGGCGTGTGGGCAGTGGAGTGAAGGCCTGGTTACCTCTCCAGTGAAGATTAGCCCTGTAGAGCTCACTCTCTGGGGAAGAACTTTTCTGACTTCTTCCTGTCTAGTGTAATAGTGGGATGTTTGCTCTTTTCAGATTGTAATTTTTGCCTTCTTATGTTAGAACCCAAGGCCTGGGCATTTGCGTGATTTAGCCTGGATTTTGATTCCTGTCCCTTTTTTCCTGGGGGGGTGTGGGGTGGTAATTCTTTACCTTCTGGTCCTGTGAGGGGAGAGCAATCCCAGGACTCTGGGTCTTGGGGCTTGGCATCTGGGTCTTGGGGCTTGGCACTGCCAGGTGCTGGGGTGGGGCCTCAGTCATTGTGACTGAAGATCAGGCCCAGCCAGACATTGAGGCCTCGGGGGGGTGGCGCCCAGGCTGATGCAAGGGAACTGAAGCAAAAAGATTCCGTCCCACAGGTCAAGAGCGAAATCAGTGTTACCTCCTTTAGCCAGAGAACTGAGTGCACCTGAGCCAGTGGAGACTTGTGACTTCTCCTTCTTCCAGGAGTGCATGATCAGAATGGCATCGGGATGGTTCTACCTGTCCTGCCTGCTGCTGGGGTCCCTGGGCTCCATGTGCATCCTCTTCACTATCTACTGGATGCAGTACTGGCGTGGTGGCTTTGCCTGGAATGGCAGTATCTACATGTTCAACTGGCACCCGGTGCTTATGGTTGCTGGCATGGTGGTATTCTACGGAGGTGGTGAGTAAGAGGTCAGGAAGGGAGGCGGGATAGGGCCCAGACTGGACAAAGCTGCACTTTCCCTCTCCAAGGCTGGCCTTTGTTAATGTTGGGTTTGGGGCCATGTGGGTAGGGTGGGTTGGGCTGTCTCTGGGCCCAGCTGTCATTTGGGGGAGGAAGGGATTAAGACTGGGGGCATCTCAGAAGGATGGCTTCACAGATACTCTAGGGCAGGAGTTGGCAAACTTTCTGTAGAGGGTCAGATAAATATTTCAGTTTTGCAAGACATAGAATCTGTGTTGCAGGTACTCAGCTCTGCCACTGTATTGTGAGAGCAGCCATAGACAACAGATAAACACTAGTGTGGCTCATGTGTTCCCATAAAGCTTTATTTGCAAACATAGGTAGCGAGCTGGATTTGGCCTTTGAGCTGTAGTGTTTTTTTTTTTTTGAGACAGAGTCTCACTCTGTTGCCCAGGCTGGAGTGCAGTGGCGTGATCTCGGCTCACTGCAAGCTCCACCTCCTGGGTTCACGCCATTCTCCTGCTTCAGCTTCCCGAGTAGCTGGGACTACAGGTGCCCGCCACCACGCCTGGCTAATTTTTTTGTATTTTTAGTAGAGACGGGGTTTCACCGTGTTAGCCAGGATGGTCTCGATCTCCTGACCTCGCGTCAGGAGATCCACCCACCTCAGCCTCCCAAAGTGCTGGAATTACAGGCGTGAGCCACCACGCCCGACCTGAGCTGTAGTTTTTAACCAGCTCTAGAGAAAAGGAGATTGAAGCCTCTCATGGTTTAGTCAGGCCACCGAATGAGGAACTTGCTTGCTTTTCCGGGATCTTTTTTTTTTTTTTTTTTTTTTTTGATGGAGTTTTGCTCTTGTCACCCAGGCTGGAGTGCAATGGTGCGATCTTGGCTCACTGCAACCTCTGCCTCCTGGGTTCAGGCTATTCTCCTGCCTCAGTCTCCCAAGTAGCTGGGATTACAGGTGCCTGCCATCATGCCCAGCTAATTTTTGTATTTTTTAGTAGAGATGGGGTTTCACCATGTTGGTTAGGCTGGTCTCCAACTCCTGACCTCAGGTGATCCACCCGCCTCTGCCTCCCAAAGTGCTGGGATTACAGGCGTGAGCCACCATGCCCAGCCTGGGATCCATCTTTGTAATCTTTGTCCCATGCTTTCAAATCTATGCCTTGGGGCCCCAGTGAGCCTCATTTTCCCCACTTGCAAAATGGCAATACAATGCCATTGATGATAGCAGCTTATCATGTGCAGTTCACATATATCATCCCATTTTGTTCTTATAAGTTTGTGAGGTGGGCTCTGTTATGTTCCTTTTACAGATGAGGAAATTGAGAGTTAGAGAGGAGAGGCCAAACAGCTAAGAGGCAGAGCCTGGATTTGGACCTATGTTGCCTGACCTTAGTACCTGTATTCTTGACAGCCAACCTCAGTTGTGACAATTCAGTTTGATGAAATAATGATTGTCACAATGCTTTTTAGCCTAGAAACCGCAAACAAGCTGAATTTATTATTGTAAAAATAGAATGAGAGGTCTAAGAAACCTGCTTCTCCCCTCCACTTTTTTTTTTTTTTTTTTAGGAGACAGGGTTTCCCTCTTTTTCAGGCTAGAGTGCAGTGGGATGATCATAGCTTGCTGCAGCCTTGAACTGTTGGGCTCAAGTGATCCTCCCACCTCAGCCCCCCAAGTAGCTGAGAGTACAGGCATGTACCACCACGCCGGGGTAATTTATTTTTATTTTTATTTTTTTGTGGAGACAGGATCTTGCTGTGTTGCCCAGGCTGGTCTTGAACTTCTCGCCTCCCAAAGTGCTGACATGAGCCCCTGTGCCCAGCCCTCCTCCCTTTTTAATTTGAATCTATTTATTTATTTCTCTCTGTGGCCCAGGCTAGATCGCAGTGGCATGATCATAGCTCACCGTAACCTCAAACTCCTGGTCTCAAGCAGTCCTCCCACCTTGGCTTCCCAAAAAGTGCTGGAATTACGGGCATGAGCCACCTTGCCCGACCCCTCCTCCCTTTTTAACTGGCCCTTCTCTCCTCCCTTCATGGCTGACTGTTATCCCACAAATTACGGGAGGATAAAAGATGCCAAGGAGTTGATACCAGTGCCCTAGCATTTCCTGTTCTCTTGTTGGGAAACCGTGTAGGATCCTATCAGGGTTATTCCCTGATGTCTGGGTGAGCATGAGGGGAGAGGCTGAGCCCTGGGACTGCCCTCTCCTGGATGCTGAGCCCTGGGACTGCCCTCTCCTGCAGCGTCACTGGTGTACCGCCTGCCTCAGTCGTGGGTGGGGCCCAGACTGCCCTGGAAACTCCTCCATGCAGCGCTGCACCTGATAGCTTTCATCCTCACTGTTGTGGGGCTGGTTGCTGTCTTTACGTTTCACAACCATGGAAGGATTGCCAACCTCTACTCCCTGCACAGCTGGCTGGGCATCACTGCTGTCTTCCTCTTCGCCTGCCAGGTGGGTTCTCTCTGCGCTTCTCCTCGAGGTTCCCAGAGCCGTGAGCTCTGGTTGGGGGTTCACTTGCATGAGCACCAAATATTCCTTCTGCTCACTGCTTGGAGAGAACCTTGGAGGTTGTATCCTGTGGAATTGACAGTTTATTCAAGGGCTGTGGGAGGTCAGTGGCCTCAACTTACTCTGTTCCTTTTATCCCTCCCATTGCCCGTCTCTTGTCCCAGAGCCCTCTCTGCTAACTTTGTCATGGCACGTACCATGCTGACTCTAATCAGCCATCTGGCTTCCACTTTCCCCACTCCCACCTCTGTGAACCAAAAGAATTCTAGAAGTGCTTCCCATATTCTGATCTCAGGCCTGTGCAAGTGAGGAGTTTTATGAGCAAGGACTGGAAGGAAGCAGAGACAAACAAGGTGGTTAGGTTTGCTAGGAGTGGGATAGTAGCTAAACATGTCATTTACTGTTGCTGTTGCTTGGGTAATAGGCCACATTGAGGAAGCTAGCATGGTGGTGGGCAATGCCTGGTGGGAGGGTCTGAGTTGTGAAAGAAGATCCAGGGAGTAGAGATGGGGAGGAGGCGCTGCTGGAGTGGGTTGTACTTTGGTCACACACAACACAGTTGGGTGCGTCCTCCCTTTTGTCCACAGTGGTGCCTGGGCTTTGCTGTCTTCCTCCTGCCCTGGGCGTCCATGTGGCTGCGCAGCCTCCTGAAACCCATCCACGTCTTTTTTGGAGCCGCCATCCTCTCTCTGTCCATCGCATCCGTCATTTCCGGCATTAATGAGAAGCTTTTCTTCAGTTTGTGAGTGCAGTGGGGTCCCCAACTCTAAGGTGAAGAGGAGGGAATAGGGTCTTCAAAAGATACACCCTGTGATCACAGGATTCACCCAAGGGAGGAGAGCTTTTGGGGTTGGGCCCATTCCTGATCTGGAACATAACAGAATTGATCTTTCTTTAGGTTGAAATCGGTAAGTCAGCAGATATTTATTGAGCATCAGTTTGATTTAGCACCTGCTGTGTGTCAGAAACTGTCCTAAGCACCTTACATTCAATCCTGTCAATCACCCTACATCATTGGTATTGTTGTCATTGCTATTTTCTTTTTTTTTTTTTTTTGAGACGGAGTCTCGCTCTGTCGCCCAGGCTGGAGCGCAGTGGCACAATCTTGGCTCACTGCAACCTCCACCTGCCAGGTTCAAGCAATTCTCCTGCCTCAGCCTCCCAAGTAGCTGGGTCTACAAGAGCGTGCCACCATGCCCGGCTAACTTTTTGTATTTTTAGTAGAGACAGGGTTTCACCATGCTGGGCAGGCTGGTCTCAAACTCCTGACCTCGTGATCCGCCCGCCTCAGCCTCCCAAAGTGCTGGGATTACAGGCGTGAACCACCGTGCCTGTAATGCCATCATTGCTATTTTCTTTTTTTTTTTGAGACCGAGTCTCGCTCTCTCACCCAGGCTGGAGTGCAGTGGCCGGATCTCAGCTCACTGCAAGCTCCGCCTCCCGGGTTCACGCCATTCTCCTGCCTCAGCCTCCCGAGTAGTTGGGACTACAGGCGCCGCCACCTCGCCCGGCTAGTTTTTTGTATTTTTAGTAGAGACGGGGTTTCACCGTGTTAGCCAGGATGGTCTCGATCTCCTGACCTTGTGATCCGCCCGTCTCGGCCTCCCAAAGTGCTGGGATTACAGGCTTGAGCCACCGCGCCCGGCCTCATCATTGCTATTTTCAATTGAGGGAACAGATTCTGCAATAGGACTGTTCAGGTAAAAAGGAAAAAACAAAACAAAACAAAACAAAACAAATGAGGGAACAGAGGGGTTACGTAAACTTACCCAACAGCACACAGCCAGTAAGTGGCAGAGCTGAGACTCGGGTTAGGCAGTCTGAGCCTTGCATGCCTGACCACTACTGTCCATTTTTTTGAGGCAGTGGGGTATAGTGAAAAGCAACTAGGACTTAAGGTCAGACTGTGGTTTCGATCTTGGCTGTGCCATTTACTAATTATGCAACTTTGGGCAAGTTAATTTCATTGCTCTGAGCTTCAGTTTCATGGGTAAAAGGATTATTACAGCTGGGTGCAGTGACATGCACCTGTAGTCCCAGCTACTAGTGAGGCTGAGGTGGAAGGAGTCCAGCCTGGGCAACGTAGGAAGACCCTCTCTCTCTCCTTTTATCCCCCCTACCAAGAGATAGCATCTCGGTGTCATCATAGCTTACTGCAGCATCAAACTTCTGCACTCAAGTGATCTTCCCAATTTAGTCTCCTAAGTAAGCTAGGACTACAGGCATGGACCACCTCACCCAGCTAAGCTTTATTTTTGTAGAGACAGGATCTCACTATGTTGCAATGTTGCACAGGCTAGTCTGGAACTCCTGGGGTAAAGCAATCCTCATGCCTTGGCCTCCCAAAGTGCTGGGATTACAAGAGTGAGCCACTGTGCCTGGCTCATTATCAAATATTTGCAGGGACTTAGAAAGGGTGTTAAAATTCTAGATCACATGTGGCTCTGGGAAGGTTTTCTCACCCTCTCTTAGTGACATCGAGTCTCCCACTAGACAAAAATAGGTGGAAAAATCTCTCGAGGGCTCACATTGTTTTGTCATCTTCAGGAAGAACACCACGAGGCCATACAACAGCCTGCCCAGTGAGGCGGTCTTTGCCAACAGCACCGGGATGCTGGTGGTGGCCTTCGGGCTGCTGGTGCTCTACATCCTTCTGGCTTCATCTTGGAAGCGCCCAGAGCCAGGGATCTTGACCGACAGACAGGTATGGGTTCCAGTCCCACATTCCAGGGTGAGACAGGGCCAGGTCTAGAGAAGGATCTCCCACAAAAGACTGGGGCCTTGACAAGAAGACTAACCCTGTGGCACAGTGGGAAACTAAGTAACTTGAGGGTGGAGTTAGGGTGGCTGATGGGGAGCACTGGTTCCAAACCAGCGCATCCCAGCGAAATGCTGGGACTCCCCAGCATCTGTCCATTGGGCGACAGAATTTCCCCCCAAATTACTGTGGTTCTGTGGGGTGAAGTGTGGCCTTATCTTCTTCCCCAAGGAAGGGCTTGCCTATGACAAGGGTGTGACAAGGATGTGTATGTTCTCCTTTACCAGCCTGGGGGCTAGTCTAGTGGGATGGGTACGTGGTGACCAGCTGAGTGCTCAGAGCAGGTCTTGATGGGATGTAGGGAGATGGGCTGTGTACCAGGCTCAGGGACTTTGGGGCTTCCCTGAGGGATTTGGTGGCTTGGGTGGGGACCACCCTGCAGGTTGGGGGGTCTCTCTGAATAGCTTGGGCCTGGTGTGACTCCTGCATCATGTCATTAACTCCTTGGCATCTGCCTGTCTTTCCAGCCCCTGCTGCATGATGGGGAGTGAAGCAGCAGGAAGGGGCTCCCAGGAGCTCCTGGTGGCACAGCCTGTGTTCCCCAGAAGCTCTGCTCTTCCCAGGGCTCCCAGCTGGTTTCAGCAGGCAACTTTCTTCGAATGCTGGGCCCAAACTTCTTGCCTGGGTACTGGGCCCGTCTTCTCCAGCCGCTTGCTGCCTGTCTGCTTTTCTTGGTGGCTTTGGCTTCTGTACTCCTTGCGTCAGCCTCAAGGTCCTCCATTCACACGAGGTCCTCCTTGCTCTGGCCACTCTTGCTGCTCCTGTCTGAAAAAATCAGACTGATTTCCTCTTAAGACTCCTAGGGATGTGGTGAAGAGCTGGGACTCAAGTGCAGTCCACGATGTGAACCATGAGGGAGGTGAGGTATCTGTCCGCTTCCCCCTAAAGGCGTGCATTTCAGTTAGGCTGCCCCGCCACAGAGCAGGCTTCATCTGCTCTGCCATCCAGCCCCGTCTGGATGTGAGGTGGGGTGGAGACATCATGGGGTGATTGCAGAAGCGGGGAGTGGTGGCCCACACAGCTTCTGCTGAGGAGCTGACTGCTCTGAGCTGTTCTGTTTCGTACTGCTGCTCTGTGTCTGCGTGTATTGTGACCATGCGGCTCCACCTCTTCCAGCTGCTGCTACAGCTGAGGCCTGGATCCCGGCCTTTCCCTGTGACTTATGTGCCTGTCACCGGCAGGCAGCCCTACGAATCCTGGTAACCTGCTCTCCCAAGAAAAGAGCCTGTCCCCAGATGTCCCAGTAGCGATGAGTAACAGAGGTGGCTGTAGACTTCCTTTACTTCCCCTTGCTGGATCAGGGCCTTCCTTCCTCCTGCTGGGCAGATCTGGCCTTGCTCTCTTGGCAGGGCCCCAGCCCCTCTGATCACTCTGCAGCTCACCATGCAATTGATGCCAAAGTTGTGTCCTGTGTGCAGCAGCCCTGGGAGCCACTGCCACCTTCAGAGGGGTTCCTTGCTGAGACCCACATTGCTTCACCTGCCCCCATCATGGCTGCTTGCCTAGCCCAACCCAGTGTTCTGTGCCATGTTAGAGCTTGAGCTATTTTTCTTCTTCAGAGGAGGAAATACAGTGGGGAGGGCGAAGGGTCTTGCTCCTCTCCTAAGTGTTGCTGCTGTGGCTTTTTTGCCTTCTCCAAAGACGCACTGCCAGGTCCCAAGCTCCAGACTGCTGTGCTTAGTAGGCAAGTGAGAAGCCTGGGGTGTGGAGCCCACCTACTCTCTGGCAGCATCAGCATCCTACTCCTGGCAACATCAGGCCAACTGTCCGCCCCAGCCTCACATTGCCAGATGTTGGCAGAAGGGCTAATATTGAACGTCTTGATTGGCTGGAGCCTTCAAAGCCACTGGGACGTCCTCCGGGCACCTAGGTCCCATGACCAGCTCCCTGTCACCATAGGGGTAGGCATTTCACTGGTTTATGAAGCCCGAGTTTCATTAAATATGTTAAGAATCAAGCTGTCTTTGTTCAGGCTGCTATAACAAAAATATAATAGCCTGGGTGACTTAAACAACAAGCGTTTCTCTCTCTCAGTTCTGTAGGCTATAGACATCCAAGATCAAGGCACTGGCAAATGTGGTGTGTGGCAGGGGCCAACTTCCTCAGAGACCGTCTTCTCACCATAACTTCACATGGTGGAAAGGGCGTGAGAGCTCTCTGCGGCTCCACCCTCATAACCCAACCACCTCCCAAAGGCCCCATGTCCTAACACTACCATAGTCGGGGTGAGCCTTTCAACACAGGAAAGTGCGGGGGGACACAAACATTCAATCTCTAATAACAGCCCTCTGATGAAATGATGCTGTGGTTAAATGAGTTCTGGGCCAATGTGTAAAAGCCTCAGGACAGGTCTGACCCTCACAGACCTAGGGAGGGGCCAACCGGAAGGCACCAGAGATCCACATGATCCTCTGTCTTCATGGAATGGCATGTGTGGATTCACATGCAGCTCATTTATGTGCGGATGTCCTTAATTGCTAATGGCACTTGCTTATCTTGCGAGGAAGGAAATTTTTCCTATTTCATAATCTGAGAAAACAAGACTCAAAAAGGTTAAGTGACTAGGTTGAGGTCACCCAGCCAGGAAGTGACAGAGCTGGGATCCACATGCCACTGTCTGAGGCCAGCCTCCTTTGCAGCTGCTGGGCACACACCCCTGTGCAGGATGCCTTGTGATCGGGGACATATGGTGCAGCCAACAGACAGGACCCTGGGTAGAGAAGCCCAGGCACTGGGGGAGCCTACAGCCAATTTGGGCGAAGTAGGTGACAGGGGTTGGCGGGTGCAGGAGGCTGTTTCCTGCCAGCTAGTGGTGGAGCAGATGACCTGGGAGGGGCTGGGGGCCCAACCCTTGTGATAACTCCCAGTGAGTGAGCACTTGGACTGTGCTGGGCTTCATCTTCATCAGTTCATTGGAATCCTTTCATGTCCCCGTGAGGTGGGTACCATTCTGATTTTACAGATCCCAAGGGGCTAAAAAATAGGCCTTAGCTCATGTAACCAGGTTAAAGCAGAACCAGATTTCAGATCATGTGTATGAGTCAACAGCCAGTGCCTTTAACCACTCCCTACCCTACATGCGTGCCAGGCATGTGCTATTGGTCTCCACATGCACAGAATGCCCCTGCTCACCCTGGTGCCATCAGCGATTGCTCTAGAAAGAGACCTAGGGGCTGGCTTGGCCACAGCCCTCCTCTCCCCTCCCCTCCCCTTGCTTTGTTGCCCAGGCTGGAGTATAGTGGCATGATCATGGCTCACTGCAGCCTCGACCTCCTGGGCCCAAGCCATCCTCCCAACTCAGCCTCCCAGGAAGTTAGGACTACAGGCACACACTACCATGCCTGGCTAATTTTGTATTTTTTGGTAGAGCCAGGGTTTCACCATGTTGCCCAGGCTGGTCTTGAACTCCTGAGTGTAAGGGATCCCAAAGTGCTGGTATTGCAGGTGTGAGCCACCATGCCCAGCCTGGCTGCATTTTCTGATCTACAACTGAACCTTAGACTATGATTTATTTTCCTTCTGGTGTCCCAAATGCCCATTTGACCCACGAGGAGCCACTGAATTGTTAATTCGATGCTGAGAAAAGCCTTTCTACCATTCTTACACAAATCAAGTGTGTGTACTGGAAAAGGGACAGGTCGGGGGTCTCGGGGAAGCAGCCCAGCTGAGGAGACACTGATTTAGGGGCTCAGGTAATAAAGATCTGCCTGGTAGATGGGTCATGATGCCTGCAGCCAGCACTGTGGGCCCCTTTGTTTACATGCACGGGAAAAGGTCCCTCAGAGGAGGCAGTGGCTTTCTTGCTTCCATGTATTATAGTTTATTAACTTTCTTTTCCATGCTCATTGGGATTAAGGTGCGGAAGGCATTTCACAGGGAGTCTTAAAACCAAAATAGGATTGCCAAATAAAGGCTGCACAAGGAAAATGCCTTATCTCTGAAGCCCAGAACTGGCAGGGGAGGGCATGACCCAGGGACTCCACCCTCTCACAAAGGGAAAGGGCGTGCTGGAGAGGCACAGGGACCCACTCCAGCTCACTCTGGGTGCTGTCTGTAGTTCTGGAAGCTTGGTGGAGGATTTCCTGCTCAACTTAGAGGGTGGGCCAATGGAGCCAGGCCAGGGGAAGGTGACGGTTGGAAGGCAGAAAGAAGTGACAAAGGCCACCTCAGCACAGCAGTGAGAGGAGCTGAGGCCAAGGGAGGCAGTCACACACCCTAGCTCTGCAAGACCTCCAGGATGGCCCGGAGGATGGCAGCAGCTGCCACTGCCCCGGGGTCTGGCTGCTCCAGCCGTGCTGAGCTGATATAACTGGCTCTTCCGGCTCCAGCTTCCATATTCTTGGTGGCCTCTGCTGCAGCTTCAGCACTCTGGGGGATGGGTTGTGGGAGCAGGTTCAAGGGCAGGCCATCAGGCCTCCTCCTTCCTGCCATGGACAGAATGTCTCTGCCGTGCAGCCTGGCCCTGCACGCTCTTGCCCTGGCTCTGCCAGCACCCTCTGCTTTGTCACCAAATGGAAAGTTACCTCTCATCTACTTCCAGCAGGGAAAAGGGTCACCATTCACTGAGGCCCTGTCACATCCCAGGCAGTGTGCGGGGCTCTACATGTTTCCTTAGCCACATAACCACCTTCTGAGAGAGGTGCTCATCTCCATTGTACAGAGAAGGAAACTGTGATCCAGGAAGGTTATTAACTTGCTCAGGGTCACATGGAGACAGGAGTCTGGTGGCTAGAAGCCTGTCTCCCTGGGTGGCTGGGCCCAGCCTCACTCACCTTGACTGCTTTGTTCAGGACTTGCAACAGATCGGCTCCTGGGCTCTTCCAGGCTTGGAGCTCCTGCCCTGCTGCCCACAGAGAATCCAGCTGGACAAGGTGAGGGAAAGGGGGCTGAGCACAGGTCCTGCAACTGAGGGTGCTCTTTAGGGCTTACAGGCTCAAAAGGAGAAAGGTCTAGGGCCACAGCCTGAGTACACACCATAGTCCTGTCCCCTGGGGCAGCCTTTCCATACCTAGCAGGGAGAGAATGAAAGAGGCTCACTATAGGGAACCAAGGGAATCACTCCTGGCGGGGGGCAGATGTCACCAACCACCTCCCCCAGCCCACCCCTGGTCTGATGCACAAGGCTCCGGCTCACTTCTGCATGGCTTCCAGGCCGGCATCCATGGCAGCAGACCAGGCTGGGAGGCTGGTCTTGACCTTGAGGGGCTGGGCAGCCGCAGTCAGGAACAGGCCATAGAGCTGGGGAGGATGAGAACATTGAGCATGTGGTGCTGGCCTGGACCCCAGCCGGCCCAGCCACCTCCCTGTCAGCCTTTCAGCCCCCAGGCACCCACCGCTCCAGATGAGCCTCCCATTTTCTCCAGGAGCAGGACAGACAACTTGGAGAGCAGCTGGGCAGGGCTGGCAGGGGGTGGGCCCTCCTTTAGCCACTCCCGGATTGCTGCAGGCACAGAGAGGCGGGGAGGAATTCAGAGACCCTCCCGCCATCTGCCAGACTTCCAGCCAGCACCAATGACGGCTGGAAAAGGCTGACAGGGAGGTGAAATGAAGGCTTCCCAAGATCCCTTTCCACATTCAGTGTGCAGTCTAGAGAGGGGTGGACTGTATAACCGAAAGGGGCCTGGGGAGGTGAAGCCTGCCTCGAAGCCCCTCCACCTGACACTGTGTACTCCGCTTCCTGGCTTGGTTTTTTCTCCTTAGCCCTTTGTGCTAACATCCTCTGTTTTACCGATTTATCTTGTTGACTATCTTCCATCCAGAACATAAGCCATGAGGGCAGTGATTTCTGTCTGCTCTGTTCACTACTGTATCCACAGCTGAGAGCAGTGCCTGCCCCATGGCAGACACCAAATACCTTTTTCTCAAATGAATGATGCTGGACAGTTAAGAGCTTTTCACTGGTCTGGGTAAACTGAGAAAAATAAGGACAACAGAGTAAGTTTTGCTTGAGTTGTAAGTTATTCACTGTGAAGGATTTCATTTAATTCTAAGATAATAACCTCGTACATTTGTGCTGTTAAGAAGGTCACTGTTGGCCAGGTGCAGTGGCTTATGCCTGTAATCCCAGCACTTTGGGAGGCCAAGGTGAGCGATGGCTTGAGGTCAGGAGTTAGAGACCAGCCTGGCCAACATAGTGAACCCTGCCTCCACTAAAAACACAAAAGTTAGCCAGGCGTGTTTGCGCACGCCTGTAATCTCAGCTAGTCAGGAGACTGAAGCAGGAGAATCGCTTGAACCTGACAGGACGGAGGCTGCAGGGAGCCGAGATCACGCCATTGCACACTCCAGCCCAGTGACAGAGTAAGACTCCTTCTTAAAAAAAAAAAAAGGCGGCCGGGCGCGGTGGCTCAAGCCTGTAATCCCAGCACTTTGGGAGGCCGAGACGGGTGGATCACGAGGTCAGGAGATCGAGACCATCCTGGCTAACACGGTGAAACCCCGTCTCTACTAAAAAATACAAAAAACTAGCTGGGCGAGGTGGCGGGCGCCTGTAGTCCCAGCTACTCAGGAGGCTGAGGCAGGAGAATGGCGTAAACCCGGGAGGCGGAGCTTGCAGTGAGCTGAGATCCGGCCACTGCACTCCAGCCTGGGCGACAGAGCAAGACTCCGTCTCAAAAAAAAAAAAAAAAAAAAAGGCAACAGGTGGAAGGGGGGCTAGGGTTTTGTGGATGACCTAACTTGGAAAAGTCCCTGGCACCAACCTCTGGCCGCACGGCTGTGGGTGGTGCCACAGTCGCCATCACCAGCAGCCCGGTCCAGGGCATTCAGGTGTTCCTCCAGGCCCAGGAGGGTGCTGCACACCCGTTCCAACACCAGCGCCATCCGCTTCGAGGCCGAGCCTAGAAAGGGAGGATGGTGAAGAATAGGCCCACCAGGCCCTTCTCACAACCACACTTGACTGGGGTGGGAGATGTGGGTGCCAGGGCCCCTACCCACCCCACCGCATACCCCTGCATCCTTTGGGAAGCCTGTCCCTTCCCCAGAGGCAGGAGTTGGTACCTCCTACAGCAGTGGAATCAAGGGCCTCCTGGGGCTTGGCAGGGGCTACCCGGTTCCGCTTCCGCCCAGTAATGGAGACTGCGGCCACGTTAGGCCAGGCTACTGCAGTGGTTTCAGCATCTAAGTGCAGCAAGATAACTCTCTTAGACATGGCTGTCCAGCCAGGGATTCAGCAGGGCTTGGACCCCCCATCCTGGCCCTGGTGGACTGGCTCCCTCAGCAGCCCTGGAGGAAGGGAGTCCACCTCAACAAGCATGGACTGAGTGCCTACTGTGTACAGGGGTATGGAGAGAGGGTCCCTGGGGAAAGGGTCAGGCCTATCTGAGGAGGATCCTAATACCAACTCCTCCTAGTACCAGTGACAGCTGGAGAAGGCTGGAGAAGCCCAGAAAGGTCCTTCTTCACAGGCTGCAGAGCCCTGATTGTCACGGTCAGCCCTGATGGAGTCTCCAAGTCTCCCTGGCTCCTTCCAGCTACAAGGAGCCCTGGCTTGGGTGACCCCAGGTTCCAAGTCTCACCTATCAGTTTCAGGAGAGGCTCATCCACCAGCAGGAGGGTGAGAGAAATGCCAGGCATCTCCAGTGCTGACATGAAGGTGCCCACCAGGGCACGGGCAATCTTCACCCCGCGGCCCTCTGCAATACCACAGCATGGCGGTCCAGAAGGGAAAAATGGGCATCAGGGAAAGAAACAAAACAACAGAAAAGCAAGGACCTTGGAAGCTGGGGCACTGAGGTCAGGACGGGGATGGCCTGATTTCCTCCTGGCAGGCATCCCTCAACCCCACAAATGACCATGTTCCCTGGAGGTGTCCCCTACTTCACGGCAGATAATTACAGGTCTCATTTACTCAGTTTGTGCCAGGTGCTGGGTGCTGTGTTGAGTGTCTTACATATGTTTAATCTCACTTAATCCTCACAACAATGGTATAACGCAGGTACCATTATTATTACCCCCAATTTGCAGACAAGACAACAAACAGGCCGGGCACGGTGGCTCAAGCCTGTAATCCCAGCACTTTGGGAGGCCGAGACAGGCAGATCACGAGGTCAGGAGATCGAGACCATCCTGGCGAACACGGTGAAACCCCATCTCTACTAAAAAATACAAAAAAACTAGCCGGGCGAGGTGGTGGGCGCCTGTAGTCCCAGCTACTCAGGAGGCTGAGGCAGGAGAATGGCGTGAACCCAGGAGGCGGAGCTTGCAGTGAGCTGAGATCCAGCCACTGCACTCCAGCCTGGACGACAGAGCGAGACTCCGTCTAAAAAAAAAAAAAAAAAGAAAACAAACAGAGGCTCAAGGTATCCGGCAATTAGGTGGCAGAGAGACGATTTATTTTTTTTTTTTGTATTTATTTACTTTTTTGTTTTTTGAGACAGAGTCTCGCTCTGTCACCCAGGCTGGAGTGCTGTGGCTGGATCTCAGCTCACTGCAAGCTCCGCCTTCCGGGTTCACACCATTCTCCTGCCTCAGCCTCCCAGGTAGCTGGGACTACAGGCGCCCGCCACCTCGCCCGGCTAGTTTTTTGTATTTTTTAGTAGAGACGGGGTTTCACCGTGTTAGCCAGGATGGTCTCGATCTCCTGACCTTGTGATCCGCCCGTCTCGGCCTCCCAAAGTGCTGGGATTGCAGGCTTGAGCCACCGCGCCCGGCCTCAGAGAGATGATTTAACTCAGGCTTATCTGATGCACAGTCCGTGTTCTCTGCCATCACAAGGTCCTCCCTCAGCCCTTTCGAGAGGGCTGCAGACTCCCCTTCCCAATGCATGGCTCACCCAGGGAGCGAACGGCAGCATCGGCTATGATGCCCAGTTCCAGGAATGACAGGCCACCCAGGTTGTTGACCAGCATCACAACGGAAGAGCCTGTGGGTAGACATGACACCCCAGGTGAGACCCTCTGGGCGTCTCCTGCCCAGAGGTGTAGGAAGGGTTGGGAGACGTGGGCGAGAGGCTACCCACCGGGCTGCACAGGCACATGGGATGCGTTGGTGGTGTCTGTCATGTGGTCGAGCATGAGTTTCACAATCTCATCAGCAGTTGCCATCTGTCACAGCGAGCCAGGAATGAGCTGCATCTGGGAGGCTTTGACCTTAGGGTGGCCTGTGCCAGGGCGACCACTTACCTTTATCCGGCGCACACCAGCTTCCCCGTGGATCCCTGTGGATAGATGTGGTCACTGCTGACCCACTCAGGGCCTGGGGATTTGCTCATCGTTTTTATCAAGGGCCCACACGGTGCTGGACTCACACAGTAAGTGGGCGGGAGTCGGGGATGGAAATGGACAGAATAATGAAAAACATGGTCTCTGTTCTCTGGGAGCTCGTAGCTTGGTGGTGGAGATAGCTTTAATTAGAGGTAGTCAAGGTGGAAGCACAGGGGAGGAAGCAGAAAGCTTTGCAGCCAGGTGATCTTTGAAGAGCCCTTGAAAGAAGGGTGTATTCTGGCAGGGACAGGAGGGCCTGGGAATGGTAGGCAAAGTCAAGGAGGTGGGCAGCGTACAGAGCTCCACGCGGCCAGAGCCCTGGGTATAGACGGCAAAGCAGGTAGGAATCGGGCAGGTTGGGCCAGGCTGGGCCTCAAATGCCCAGGTAAAAATGCTAAGACCACCTGGGGAGAGGACCAGGTTGATGGCTCTCAGGGTATACAAGGTGGGCAAAGTCCAGGGCTAAGGGGCAGGCAGGGCTGGGATGGGTGGCCACAAGCTTACCCAGGCCCAGCTCCACCTCATCGGCTGAGAGCTCGAAGGTGGGTTTGGAACCAGGGACGCTGCAGGAGGATAAGCTCACCCCCAGGGTACCTATGAGAAACAAGGCATGAAGGGATGACTGTTCTACTCTCAGCACTGGGCATCAGGAAGGGCGGCAGCAGCATCTCAGAAGCCCTGCCCACAGACACCCCCTTCTCTGAGAAAGCCTGCCGGACTCTCCACTCAGCCATGGTACCCAAGGCCACCAGTCCCCAGGAGCTCCCCCAGGGATACCTTCCCTAGACCCCTGGGAAATAACCCGGGGAGCGCCACTAGACAGCCAATAGGAACCTGCTCCTCTTCCCAGGGCTGTTCCAACCTTCCCCACTCTCCTCCCCAACTCCCAGGCCGGCACTCACCCATGGCCTTGGCGACCACGTTCACCTGCTTTGTGATCTCCTCCAGCCCCACACCTGCCTCGGCCAGAGCACCTGCCACCTGCAGCCACACAGAGTTAAAAGCCCCAGCGGGGCGCGTATCACTGTACCACATGGGGTAGAAGACAGGCAGGGGGTGAGTTTCTTGTTGGGAAGGGGGAACCTCTTAGGATTTCCACAGTCAACCTGGCCCATCACATTTAGGGCAGAAGAGCAAACTCCCGCCATTCACATTGTACCTGCCAGAGATCTTCAAGAATTCTAGTCTGTTGGAGTCAGAAGAGACTTTACAAATGGGGAAATGGACCCAGAGAGGGGAGGTGACTTGTCCAATGTCACACAGCCAGTGGGTGGCCAGTTTCCCAACTCTAGAGTTCCAGAGTTCTCTCTCCCATAGCCTTGCTATTGTGGGTCACTTTACCCGTCTACCCATCCATCCATCCAGCCAATTTTTACCAAGCATCTAGTATATGCTGAAAAGGAAAAAAGGCAACGAAGTCACAGTCCCCACCTTCAAGAACTCACAGCCTGGAGAGAGGCTAGGGAAGCAGACACGCACAGATGGAAAATTTATGTGAGGTGGTAATTACAATTACACTAGGAGGGGCTGCCAGCCAGCTCAGGGTAGTGGGGAGATGTAGATCAGGGAGAGCCTTCCAGGTGGGGAGACATCAGAGCTGGGCCTCTGCAGAATGGTAGGAGTTAGCCAGGCCAAAAGGAGGCTGGACAAGGAAAGAATTTTCCAGGCCACAGACACTGCATAAGCAAAGCCAGAGATGATCCACAGCCTGGCAGGTACAGGAGATAGCGTGAATGGACCATAAGAGGAAGGCAACGATGGCCGGGTACGGTGGCTCACACTTGTCATCCCAGCACTTTGGGAGGCCGTGGAGGGCAGATCATTTGAGGTCAGGAGTTTGAGACCAGCCTGGCCAACATGGTAAAACCCCATCTCTACTAAAAATACAAAAATTAGCCAGGCGTGGTGGCAGGCGCCTGTAATCCCAGCTACTGGGGAGGCTGAGGAAGGAGAATCGCTTAAACCTGGGCAGCGGAGACTACAGTGAGCCAAGATTGTGCCACTGCATTCCAACCTGGGCAACAGAGTAAGACTCTGACTCAAAAGATAAATAAACAAAAAATAAATAAATAAAAGAAAATTTAAAAAGAGGAAGGCAGGGATGATGGGAGATGAAGGTGGGGAGTCAGGGAGCTGGGGTGAGGGCTTGTGTTGATTCCAAGGACCCAAAAAGGCTTTCAGTGGATGAACCTAGTCAGATACACATTTTTTTTTGAGACAGAGTCTGGCTCTGTCGCCCGGGCTGGAGTGCAGTGGCTGGATCTCAGCTCACTGCAAGCTCCGCCTCCCGGGTTCACGCCATTCTCCTGCCTCAGCCTCCCGAGTAGCTGGGACTACAGGTGCCTGCCACCTTGCCTGGCTAGTTTTTTATATTTTTTTTAGTAGAGACGGGGTTTTACCGTGTTAGCCGGGACGGTCTCGATCTCCTGATCTCGTGATCCGCCCGTCTCGGCCTCCCAAAGTGCTGGGATTACAGGCTTGAGCCACCGCGCCCAACCCAGATACACATTTTAAAAAGACACCTCTGGCAGTAGTGTGAAGAATGGATGAGCAAGGCCAGAAGGCAGGAAGCAGGCAGGGGAGCCCAGTGAGGAGGTGGCTGCAGCCATCAGGCATGAGCAGATGAGCCCCGAACCAAGGCAAAGCAGGAGGGCGGGGTTGGAGGAGGATGTCTGTTACATACATTTGGGAGTAGAAGCGCCAGAACTGGACAACTGATTGGGTGTGGAGAGGAGAAGGGGACAAGTTTGGGAAAATGCCTCTATCTGGGCTTAGGTAGCTGAGGGGATGGTGGGGCCTTCTGAGATCAGGGAACACTGGAGAAAAAGAAGCAGCTTCTTGGGGAAGGGCTGGAAAGGTCCAGTTATAGGGTGCTGCCAGGCAAGGGAAGGCTGAAAGGGGCTGGCCAGTCTGCGTCTCCGGTGGAAGCCCACCTTGTGTATAAGCACCGTGCCACACAGCCCCCGCCGGCCTGCCTTCTTCAGGACGGTGAAGGCGCTGTCATCCCCGATCACCACCATCTCCACTGGGATACCTTCAGCGCGGGCCTGCTCCCGGGCCAGGCCAAAGTTGAGCCGATCCCCAGTGTAGTTCTTCACGATGAGGAGGGTCCCCACTGCGGGAGCAGCCGGCAGGGCTCAGCGCGCTTACTGTGCCCTCCCCGTCGCAGCCCCTCCTGCATGCCAGGCTTACCTGTGCCGGCCTGGGCCACTGTCCTGATGGCTGCCAGGATGCTGCCCACTGCTGGGGAGGTGAACACGGCTCCTGCGATGACCCCGGTCAGCATCCCCTTCCCTATGAAACCTGGAGGTGGAAGGGCTGGAGTGAGCATGCCAGGTGGGACTCACGCCTGTAGTCACTGGGGCTTCCCACGCTCTGGGGTTCATGGTTTGGTGAGCCCTACTGTGTGCTTGGTGCTCAGAGATCCCCCAGGTCTTCAAATGGCTGACTCCTTCCTAGGAGGCACCTTAGAGAGGCCGTCTGTGACCTCCCAGCTTGAAGCAGTCACCAACTCCCTCCCCAGGGACTCACTGTTCCCCTGCCCTGTTTGACTGTCTGTACTAAGTCACTCAGCACCCTCTGAAATGATCTCATTTACTTTCGTGTTTACCTGGCTATTGTCTATCTCCCCTAAGTAGAATAAAAGCTCCACAAGGGCAGGGACCTTGCCTGTCTGGTTCATTGCTGTATCCCTAGTGCCCAGTACAATGCCAGGTACACAATGGGCTCATGAGTGTTTGCCAAATGAATGGATTTTGCTGAAGGAAGACAGGAAGGGGACAAATGATGTGCATCCTAGTCCCTGCCCTCCAGCAGCCCTCAAGGAGAGTTCGCGTCCCTGGCTCCACGTGTGGGGCACGGCAGGTGGGAATTCAGAAGAGGGGTGCTGCTCTAGGCTGGAAGAGTCAGGAAGCCTTCATGGAAGAGGGGGTGGGTCTGCTGGGCCTGGAGGGTCCAGAAGATTCATGGAATCACCGACTCTCAGAGCTAGAAGGACTTGAGGGATTGTTCGGCCCAACTTCATACTTTTGTAGATGTAGAAACAGATTCAGAGAGGCCATGATGGGCCCCTGATCCCAGCTGGAGGGAGTGGGAAAGTGGGAATCGGCCCCAGTTCCTGACTCTGGGCTGGGGTCCGTCCTGCACCTCATGGCAGCACTGAGGATCTCACAGGAGGCCCTGTCCACTCCACCAGTACCCCCTGCCCCACCCCAGGGTACTCACCAGCATGGGCAGGCTCATGGCCAGAGCCCCCACCCGACAGCAGTGCCACCCGGCCCTTGAGGCTGTCCAGGTCAGAACGGAGGGCCACGCGGTGGCCCTGCAGGAGCTGCAGGTTGGGGTTGCAGGCCACCAGGCCAGCAAGGGCGTCATCAGCACAGCCAGCCACCGAGTTCACCAGCTTCTTGGAGGTCTGCAGGGGAGGAGTGAGAAGGATGTCAGAATGTGGTCAGCACAGACACCTCCATCCTGCCCAGCCACACTGCTGTGGTGTAGACCCCTCTCCCACATCCACCTAGGAACTCCAGGAGCGCAGGACTTCCTTGAGTTGGGCGACATCTTAGGTGGATATTTCTGTGAGTTTTCAATAATGTGTGACTTTCTATTCAGTACCTAATTTATGATGTGTCTTGCACCATACCTTCAATTTATTCGAAAAAAATGGCTGCAATACAAAGAAAATGGGGGAGTTGCTGTCTGCAGTGTAAAATATTTTAATAAAACTGGGGCCCAACACCTTCTTCTGTCAAAAGGAAGAAAAGCCACAGGCTGAGGCTCCAATGCTGGGGGAGGAGCTGAGCAGGTTTCACAGCCACCGCTGCTCCCTGGTGCTCCAATGTGGGACAAACATTTCCCCAGCCTCTTGGCATGCCAGGCCCAGCGCTAGACAGTGTGTAGAGATAACGGCCCAGGTGCAGTGGCTCATGCCTGTAATCCCAGCACTTTGGGAGGCTGAGGCAGGCAGATCGCTTGAGCCCAAGACTTTGAGACTGGCCTAGGCAACATGAGACTCCATCTCTACAAAAAATATGAAAACTGATCCAGGCATAGTGGTGCATGCCTAGAGTCCCACTACTGGGAACGCTGAGGTGGGAGGATCGCTTGAACCTGGGAGGTCATGGCTGCAGTGAGCTGTCATCGTGCCACTGCACTCCAGCCTGGGTGACAGAGTGAGACTCCATCTCAGAAATAAAAAAAGAGATAACAACGCTGTTCCTGCCCTCAGGGGAAACACAGCAGAGGTCACAACCACCTGTGGTGGGCACTGCTACGCGAGGAGTGCACGTGCACCATGGGAGCATGGAGGCGGGGCCGCAGCCTCCTGAGGGGCCTGGAGGTCTCTGTGAAGGATAAGCAGGATCGGGGTAGGCAAAAGGGCGCAGGAGGCATGGGGGGAGGGAAAAGGGAGGCTCTTCCAGGCAGGGGGAGCATAAGCCAAGGCCTGGATGAGTGAATAGTGTGGTGGTGCCAGGAAGCATGGTTGACCAGCAAGGAGGGGTAAGGAGGAGAGGGCTGGCCACAGGCAGCCTCAGGAGGGGTTGTGGGCAGGCTGGTGGAGGGTTGCAGAGCAGCACCGCCAGGCTTGACTGAGTGGATACGGGGTGCAGATACAAGTGAGTAGCGTGGGGGCCAGAATGGAGCGTGGCTTGAGCTCTGCTGTTACAGGGACTTGGGTTCAAATCCCACTTCTGCCTCTGATTAGCTGCAGGAACTCAGGGAAGATAACATCATTGTTGGGAGCTATAATTCTTCCACTGTAAAATAGGCATTTACTAGAACAGAGTATATGCCCGTGATATAGTGGAAACTCAATCACAGGAAGCGACTCCCTTTTTCTTTTTTTTTTTTTTTTTTTTTG
>NC_045446.1:12426223-12435711 GCF_002776525.5 Piliocolobus tephrosceles
TTTTTTTTTTTTTTTTTTTTGAGACGGAGTCTCGCTCTGTTGCCGGGGCTGGAGTGCAGTGGCCAGATCTCAGCTCACTGCAAGCTCCGCCTCCCGGGTTTATGCCATTCTCCTGCCTCAGCCTCCCGAGTAGCTGGGACTACAGGCGCCCGCCACCTCGCCCGGCTAGATTTTTGTATTTTTTAGTAGAGACGGGGTTTCACCGTGTTAGCCAGGATGGTCTCGATCTCCTGACCTCGTGATCCGCCCGTCTCGGCCTCCCAAAGTGCTGGGATTACAGGCTTGAGCCACCGTGCCCGGCCTTGCGACTCCCTTTTTCAAACAGGCTGTGAAAAGCCTGAACAAGGGCTGCAGCCCCTGGTTTTGTCCTGAAGACAGAGACTGGGGCGCAACCTGGACTCAGGGCTGGGCTCCCACCGCCACCTGGTGGCCCAGTGGGAACCTGCAGCTGAGCCAGGTCCTGGCAAGGTGAACTTCTGGCTGTGGTTTCTTCCTGACCCGGCTAGCACCAGCTCCTTTGTACAAAATTTGGCTCTGCTGCCTCCCTGCCAACCTGTCCTGCATCTAGCCAGGGCCAGGGCTAAACCACCTGCTTCAGAGTAGCCTAGGTCTATAGGGAGCAAGAAGAAGAATAAGATTGGTTCCATTTGCCGAGCAGTGACTAAGCGCCAGGCTCAGTTCTAAGTGTTTTTGAGCATGTCTCATTTAATCTTCCCAACAAGCTGGGTGTGGTGGCTCATGCCTGTAATCCCAGCACTTTGGGAGGCTGAGGTGGGTGGATTACCTGAGGTTGGGAGTTCAAGACCAGCCTGACCAACATGGAGAAACCCCATTTCTACTAAAAATACAAAGTTAGCTGGGCATGGTGGTGCATGCCTGTGATTCCAGCAACTCGGGAGGCTGAAGCAGGAGAATCACTTGAACCTGGGAGGCAGAGGTTGCGGTGAGCCGAGACTGCGCCATTGCACTCCAGCCTGGCCAACAAGAGCAAAACTCCATCTCAAAACAAACAAACAAACAAACAAACAAACAAAAAAACAAACTTCCCAACAACCCTATGGAGGAAAGATGAGCCCAGTGAGGCAACTGAGGCACAGTTAAACGATTTTGCCTGAGGTCACACAGCCAGCAGGTGTCCAGGTCTGCCTGGCTCCAAAGCTGGTTCCCTTTTGGCCATATGCTGCTTTCTTGAGGGGCTGGAGGGAGCTGGAGGGTGACAGAGGTTGCCCTAGAAAGGGCATGGGCTTGTGGCTCTCAGAGCCTGTCAGGGACTGGAACATAAAATGAAGTTGTGAGTTGGCCTCACTCCAAGCCCAGCCTCCAGCACCACTACCCTCCAAGAAAGTGGCCTGCTCCCCATCTTGATAATCTGTCCTGCCTGAGATTTTCAACAATCCCTCTGCCAGAGCCAGAGGAGGGTTTAGGGACCAGTGCTATCCCTGGTTTCAGTGGCCTGAGAGGATGGAAAAGGAAAGGAGGTCAGGTGAGGCCTCCAGGACTCTGCTTGATCAACACCACACAACCACTAGAGGTAGGCCTTAATTTGCCTTGTAATGCAGATGAAGAAAAAGAGGCTCAGAGAGGTCAAATCTTCTGCAAAAGGTGATGCAGCTGGTCAGTGGCAGGCTGAAATTTGAATCCAGATATGTTCAAGGCTTGTTTTGATTCAAATCAGTGGGCCTGGAGCAAAGCCCAAGGACATGACCAGCCTCCCACACTGTAGATCCCAGCTCCAGACCAGCCCACATAAGCCCCAAGGTTAGGAACAGTCACATGATCATTCTTCATGGTTCCTTCTGTGACTGGTACAGTATCTATTACAGAGCAGGTAACTGTTACTGTTTCACTTTGAATGCAAGACCCAGATAGGGGGCACAACGGCTCTGAAGGGACTCAAGAGGCTGCAGCCCCAGGCCTGGCTGGGACCAGTGGCCTCCAGGAAATGAAGAAAAGCAGGGATCAGGCCCTGGGAGAGAGGATGACCCTCTCTCTTCACCCGTGAGCCTCAGGAGGTAGTAGGATCTCTCAGTCAAGGTGTAAGGAGCTCTAGCATGCCCAAGGCCGGGATCCTGCTTTGAGACCATGCTGCCATTCCCCTGCCCCGGCCCTGTATGACTCACCATGGTGGGGAGGCTCTGAAACAGGCTGAGTTCACACCGTTGCACTGAGCTGCTGAAGGATGGACAATCCTGTGCTACCGGGGTCTGAGTACAGTGGAGGCAGCAGCAGCACCTGCAGGAGTGGGTAATGATATAAGCTGCAGAAGGCACTCATGGCCGACTGGCACAATCAACCTTCAGCGCCCTAGTAATTAGGGAGCTGCCCCAGACTTCGGTCCAAGTCCAAACTCTAGTACATGGGATATGGATGGAGAAGAGTGTGGGGTTGACCAAGGTTCACACCTGCACTTGGCTGCCAGAAGACAGATCAATCCATGTCAAGCACAGGGCTGCCTTTATGCCAGAAACAGCACCCACTTCATCACTAAAGAACAATGATCCTCAGAATAACTGTCTTTTACACGGGCATCACATGCAGTGAAAAAGTTAACGAAGCTCTTCACACGCTTGCCCTCACTGTCCTTGGCACCAAAAGGGCAGGGAATGGGGGGAGCTAGCCAGGTTTGTGACCCATTTTACTTCTAGGAAACAGACTCAGAGAGCTCTAGGGACTTGTCCGAGGTCGTACAGGTAAGAGCCAGGATCTAAATCCCTGTCTAGTTTTTGTACCAGGAGTGTGTTTACTACTGATAATTCCATGCCTCCAAAGTCAGGCAGAGTCTCTGCTGTGGGAAAGGTAAGACATAAACCACGATGACGTTCTAGCTTTCCTCAGTTCAGCCTGGTTCAGCTGCGTGTTGGCCTCTGTGTGGGTGCACAATAGGAAGAATCAACATAGCTCTGCCTCAGCCTACTTGGGGTTGGGGGGAGGGTCTTAGGTAAACCAATTCCTCCCTAAGCCTTAGCTTCCCCATCTGTAAAATGGGGGTTGGCTCCTCTCTGGCATTCTGCGAGTGTGCCAAGCCACTTGGTTCTCCTTTTGTTCCCGGGGAGCCTGTTTGATGTGGGGCACCCTGGAAGCTGCAGGGCTGACTGCCCTCCTGGCTCATTAAGGTTCCCTACGGAGAAATGTTGGTTTTGTGTTTGAGGTTCGAATTTGTAGAGTAATAGAGGCACCAATCACGTTGGGCAAGCAGACCAGTGGGCCCTTCGAAGTCTGAAGTATCAACGCGCAAAAGGGAGGAGGTGAGCCGGTGGTCGTTCTAACGTCAGGCGAGGGCACCAGCTGGATCTGGAGGAACTGAGAGAGTGAAAGGAAGGCAGGCAAGGTTCTAGTCTGGGATGTGCACGAATAGCGGTCGTCTCCCTTCCCTCTCTAGGCCTCCGCAGTCCTTCCCGTTCCAAAAGGAGGAACAGCCCCGAGGGCTCCTGGAGCAACGGAAGGAGGAGGACTGGATGCGGGGAAGGGCAAAGGGCGCGGAACCGGGTGGGGAGTCCGCGGGAGAGCTCCGAGGACACTGGCGCACCTCCCCCCGCCAGCTCACAGCTGCATCCGCCACCTCCGCAGGCTCCGCGACTTCCCGGGGACCCCCAGTGGTGCGCTCTCATCCGGGTCCTGCGGGCGCTGGCGGAAAGAGGCGAGGCGGCGCCTCCGGGGGCGGGGCCTCCTTCGGTTGGCGGCCTCGGGCTTCGGGAGTCCTCCAAGAGGCCAGGTGAGGCCGTCCCGTGATGCCCCGCGCCCCGGCCGCTCTGGGCTGCAACGTGTCTCTGGGGCGGAGGCAGCGGCAGTGGAGTTCGCTGCGCGCTGTTGGGGGCCACCTGTCTCTTCGCTTGTGTCCGTCTCTCTAGTGTCGCGCTCGCGTCCCGACGGGCCGCTCTAAGCCTCGACATGTCGTACAACTACGTGGTAACGGCCCAGAAGCCCACCGCCGTGAACGGCTGCGTGACCGGTGAGGCTGCCGGGGCCGGAGACCCCGGCGAGGGAGGGAGCTGGGGGGAGCCGCGGCCTAGGGAGGCCCGCGGCCCCCGGGCGGCCGGGCAGGAGTCGGCCCGGCTAATGGAAGGCCCTAGCGGCCGAGGAAACTCCCCAACCCCGCGACCTCGAAAGAGCCGTCCCAGTACGCGCTTTTTGGGGGTTGGAAGCCGCTCTCAAGGGTCTCCTTTCGTCCTGGGGAGGTCACTCGGCCTCGAGGACAGGGCGGGCCCAGTGAGACAGAGGAGTGTGAGTTGGTTGTGCGGTGTTGTTTGGGCCGGAAGATTGGCCTCCTGTGGCCGGGAAAAAGGGAGGTGGTAATTGCGACTTTGGGGTCAGGATTTTCCTGTGGGGAAGTCTGGGGGGCCCAGGAGGTGGAGGGATGTGAGGAATGCCCGCATTATCCCACAGAGGGAGAGGAGCCCTCTTCAGGCTAACCCCTTTGCCTGGGGCAGTTGTTTACCTGAGGGCGGTGCGGGAGAAGAGGGTTTGGTTTGCCTGGCCCAGTGCTGGGTTTTCCTTATTGACGATGCGCTTGGACTCTTAAGGACACCGAAGTCCAGAACCCGGGAAGAGTCCTCTTGACCCACATTCTCAGCTGAATATGCAGACCCCAAGCTTGTATGTTTATATACACCCTAATCACGATTCCAAAACAAAACTGTCTTTCAGAGTTGGAGGTAGCTGAGTGTGGGTAGGGGTATTGGTAGACTACCAGGAGGGCAGGGGGTGTGGACAAAACAGTGTTTTCATGTAAAGCTCTGGGACTTTTCATTTGACTTGGTCTGTCAGATAAAAGTTTTGTGAGACTTTAGATGAAGACTGGAAGAAATGAACACTTTCTCCGGCATTCTCAATTAGAGCCTGCCACTGTAACTGTAATAGGAAGAGTAAAATTTGAGGGACGAGAGCCATGAGAAGGGATTACGCAGTCATTGTCAGTTGGAGGACACACGGCTCTTAGGTCCAGTCCAGTTTTCTTAGTCTGATTAAGAAAGTAGCTTTGTCGAATGCGTGAACTGAGACTCTTTGAGGTGCCGGGTATGATGATAAGGGGAGTACCTGGAGGGAGTTGGAGAAGTATGTGAAGTAAATGAGAATTTTGGAGGTATTTAGACATAAGTGATAGAATTATTTTGAAGGGATGGGAGGCCCTTCCCCTGAGTTCAAAAGTTAGAGGGTCTGTTCTTTCAGGACACTTTACTTCAGCCGAAGACTTAAACCTGTTGATTGCCAAAAACACGAGATTAGAGATCTATGTGGTCACTGCCGAGGGGCTTCGGCCTGTCAAAGAGGTGGGCATGTACGGGAAGATTGCGGTCATGGAGCTTTTCAGGCCCAAGGTAAGTGTTGCAGTTGGGACAAGCAGTGGAGGGAGAACTGTTGGTTGTAGGTTGTTTTATGTTATTTTTGTTTATTTATTTTCTTTGAAACGGGTGTCTCGCAGTGTTGCCCAGGATATCTTGAACTCCTGGGCTCAAGCAATCCCTCCGCTTCAGCCTCTGGAGTAGAGTAGCTGAGGGATTGTAGGCATGTGCCACCGTGCCTGGGCTGTGTTACGTTGTTTTGCGAATTCTTGAGATGGGTGGAATATACCTTAGGAGAGAAACTCTCTTCTCTTTTTTCTCTCTTTGGATGGCAAATTTCAGTATGTACTCTTGACCAAGCTTTCTAAAAGTAAAAGGAGAGATTTATTAGGAAACATTTATGAAGTTGACTTCTTTAGGAGACAGAAATTAAAGCAGTTTGTTTCAGAGGATAGGCTACAGAGTGGGGCAGTCCTGGCTTCATTCCTTGTTAATTCTGACTTTAGGTGTCACTTAAGGCACCTTTCAGATCAAGTCCCCTGGGTTATTGTGAAGATGAAATGATTCAGTAACACAGGGCCTATCATATAGCAAGCATTTAAAGTTATGTTAACAATTACCAGGCTGGATGTGATGGCTCACGCCTGTAACCCCAGCACTTTGGGAGGCCAAGGTGGGTGGATCACCTGAGGTCAAGAGTTGGAGACCAGCCTGGCCAACATGGTGAAACCCTGTCTCTACTAAAAATACAAAAGTTAGCCAGGTGTGGTGGCAGGCGCCTGTAATCCCAGCTACTTGGCAAGCTGAGGCACGAGAATTGCTTGAACCCAGGAGGCAGAGGTTGCAGTGAGCAGAGATGGTGCCCATTGCACTCCAGCCTGGGTGACAGAGCGAGACTCCGTCTCAAAAAAAAAGAACCAGACAACAACAACAACAAAAAAATTACCATCAGTATTTTTATTATTTTAGTGCAAATGTATTCACCCAAATCACCACTACATTCCTTTATGATGTCTTAACTGAATCTGGCAAGAAAGCAGTGGGTTCAAAATTTTAATTATAACCCTTTGAACAAAACAGTAATTTTTTGGAGTCTGTGTTAAATAAGTAAGACTTTGTTGATCCATTTTAGCTTCCGTTGTTATTCCCACATTTTTTTTCTCTTTCTTCAAATACTTGGAGAGGAGTGGAGGAGGCATTACATTCATCTTTCAGAATTTGAATGGGATGATTGAGATTAGCTTGAGATTGAAATAGATGAAGACTTTGTATATAGAGCAGAGAGATGGAGAATAATGAAAGTGAGAAATAGATGTTTACCAGCTTCAGTTCTGGCTTTTTGTACATGCCCTTAGGGTGTATGTGTACCTAATGTGGGTTACGAGCTCACCATGTATTTTCTCTTTAGGGAGAGAAGAATTTGGAAAATTCTTAAAGAATTTGGTGTGCTTAAAGACTGGACAGGTTGTTCCTGTTTTAAAAAGAATCTCTTTTGATAGCATAACATTGGTTTCCAGGGGGAGAGCAAGGATCTGCTGTTTATCTTGACAGCGAAGTATAATGCCTGCATCCTGGAGTATAAGCAGAGTGGCGAGAGCATTGACATCATTACACGAGCCCATGGCAATGTCCAGGTGAGGTGGCTGCTTTAGGCCGACAAAAGTTTTCTAAGTAGGACTGTCATGATTCATGGAAAAAAATTAAAATGCTGGGGGCAGCTCGCTATTTGATCAGAGAAGTGAGGAGAAGACACTATGGGTTTGAGCTTTTTGGGGAAAAGACTCCTGTAGTTCACTCAAGGCCCAAGGGACAGAGCAGTAATTCATTGAGATTCAGTGTTTCATGAAAAAGACATGCACTGACATTGGGGCTCCAACTATTTGGCCTATCAAATAGATCCGTTAGTTTTACTACCTCTCCTAAAGTTTTTGTTTGGAAGTGGTGCCCAGTGTCCTCTGTTGCTCTCTGGATGTTGAGGTTCTTCCCTAATCCCAATTTTGTTTCTCAGGACCGCATTGGCCGCCCCTCGGAGACCGGCATTATTGGCATCATTGACCCTGAGTGCCGGATGATTGGCCTGCGTCTCTATGATGGCCTTTTCAAGGTTATTCCACTAGATCGCGATAATAAAGAACTCAAGGCCTTCAACATCCGCCTGGAGGAGCTGCATGTCATTGATGTCAAGTTCCTATATGGTTGCCAAGCACCTACTATTTGCTTTGTCTACCAGGTACTGGATCGGGAGGAGAGGGGGAGAAACTGTGAGGCTGATGTGATAGGAGTTGTTTTTGCTAACTGGAATGTCTGGGTTTGGTAGGCTAGAGAGAACCGTTTACTGTGTTTGTCCTGAAATGTTTTGAACAACACAATTAATATGGGTCAGACTTTTGTTGCTTCTTGAGTGCAGTAGTACTTATTGTGGAGGCAGCAAGCTCTCTGGGGCTTGTAGCAGGTTTTAATCCTGAGATTACACTCTGGTTGTGGGCCTTGGGAGATTTCACAGGATGACCTAGTTTATACTTTGATTCTCTTACTGGAGTGCTAGGGGATTATTAAAACTTAGCTGTCGAGAAATTATCTAGATCTTGGCCTTTATATTAAGTAAAGAGAAATTGTCTTGGTGATGCCTTATATGTGTTTTTTAAGAAGAGGTTTACATTTTGTCCAGCAATCACTTGTGACTTGCTGACTTATTTTCATTTTATTTTATTATTATTTTTTGAGACAGAGTCTCACTCTGTCGCCCAGGCCGGAGTGCGATGGCCTGATCTTGGCTCACTGCAACCTCTGCCTCCTGGGTTCAAGCGATTCTCCTGCCTCAGCCTCCTGAGTAGCTGGAATTACAGGTGCGCGCCACCCGCCCAGCTAATTTTTGTATTTTTAGTAGAGATGGGGTTTCACCATGTTGGCCGGAATGATCACGAACTCATGACCTCGTGACCCTCCTGCCTTGGACTCCCAAAGTGCTGGGATTACAGACATGAGCCGCTGCACCCGGCAACTTGCTGGCTCTTAACTTCTATTTTAGTCTGTGCCTAAAACTTTAGCAGAGCTGATCCTGGGCAGCTGTTCTCTGGTCCAGATCTGTTAAGCGGGGGTGGGGTGGTAGAGCACCAGACTAACATGCCAGTATCTTGGTAAAATCTCCGCCCTTTAACAAAGGGCTATGCAGCGTTAAGATCAGTTCATTTGCATGTGGCTGAATGAGTGAGGGAAGGAGATGATAGTCTAGTCCCACACAGACAGCTTGATGGCCTTGTTAGGTGTTGGAAGTGTTGATATCTTTTTGTATATTTCTTAGTGTTACTGTAGTTCTGAGGCTATTGAAATAAGGCCCAATTGAATAAGGTTGAAACCAAGAGATTTTGTTTGGTCTTACTAAGTATGAGTTAAAATAAAAACTTAGAATTTCTCTCTGTTTAGTTTTGTAAATATTAGGTCATTAAAACTTTGATGTTGTTGATTATTCAAGGTTGGTTGTTCTCAGCTTCAGGGCTGCCAGTTGTGATCAGATCTTCATTTCTGCATGTGTGTCTCAGAGGCCCAAATCCACACTTGAACTTTTTGCGAAGCTGTGTCATAACCCTACTCATTGATGGGAAAATGTTTTCATCAGCCAAAAATTACTATCTCCTGTTATACGCCAAAAATTCAATTTGACAAATATTTAGGTGCTTAATGCTATGTGAAAGGTATTCATGCTTCAGTAGCTATAACAGTGACTAAGATGTGATCCCTGCCCTGAAACACATTGCTGAATTCCTTCCATAACTTCTTTGTTGAAGCCGTCTTCCACTGGCTGAGTGTAGCTTTCTTCCCGTCCGTCCCTGCTCTTTAGCATCTTAAAGGTGACCTTGGCAGTCCCAGGACTGACATGAGTCCTAATTCAGAAAAAGGAGGGGAAAGTGGTGTTGACAATGGCAGGACTGAAAGTTTTGACTTAACGGAGCAATCAATTGTGTTCTCTACTGTTACTCCATCAGAATGCTTTTGAGAATTGTATCAATTTAAAAAAATCTCAGCCGGCGCGGTGGCTCAAGCCTGTAATCCCAGCACTTTGGGAGGCCGAGACGGGTGGATCACGAGGTCAGGAGATTGAGACCATCTGGCTAACACCGTGAAACCCCGTCTCTACTGAAAAAAATACAAAAAACTAGCCAGCTGAGGTGGCGGGCGCCTGTAGTCCCAGCTACTCGGGAGGCTGAGGCA
>NC_045446.1:12440711-12492102 GCF_002776525.5 Piliocolobus tephrosceles
TTTTTTTTTTTTTGACGGAGTCTCGCTTTATTGCCCAGGCTGGAGTGGAGTGGCGCGATCTCAGCTCACTGCAAGCTCCGCCTCCCGGGTTCACGCCATTCTCCCGCCTCAGCCTCCGAGTAGCTGGGACTACAGGCACGCACTACCATGTCCGGCTAATTTTTTGTATTTTTAGTAGAGACGGGGTTTCACCGTGTTAGCCACGATGGTCTCGATCGCCCGCCTCGGCCTCCCAAAGTGCTGGGATTACAGGAGTGAGCCACCGCACCCGGCTTTTTTTTTTTTTTTTTTTTTTTTTCCTGAGATGGAGTCTTGCTCTGTTGCCTAGGCTGGAGTATAGTGGTACCATCTTGGCTCATTGCAACCTTCGCCTCCTGGGTTCAAGTGATTCTCCCGCCTCAGCCACCCGAGTAGCTGAGATGGTAGGCATACGCCACCACGCAGGGCTAATTTTTGTATTTTTAGTAGAGACAGGGTTTTGCCATGTTGGCCAGGCTGGTCTTGAATTCCTGACCTCAGGTGATCCACCCACCTCAGCCTTCCAAAGTTCTGGGATTACAGGAGTGAGCCACTGTGCCCGGCACACAGTATCTCTTATGGTACCTAGTGCAGTGTGACAAGTTCATTTTTCTAATTCTTTAAACCTTTCTTGGTTGGTTGAATGGTTAGGAATGGTAGATCTCAGATGCTGCAGTCTACCTAGGAATTAATCCCAGGCTCAGCTGGTGATTGTCAGTATACTGATGGATGAGGATGGGAGGGCTGATGTGACGGGACTGTCAGAGGCTGGGTGGTGGTAGCTTGTCCCTTTCAGCACCTCTCTTTAGCCCAAGGCTTACCCTTCCTAAGGGCTAACCATTTCACCTTTCCCCCACCCAGGACCCTCAGGGGCGGCATGTAAAAACCTATGAGGTGTCTCTCCGAGAGAAGGAATTCAATAAGGGCCCTTGGAAACAGGAAAATGTTGAAGCTGAAGCTTCCATGGTGATTGCAGGTTGGTTGGGGGTTTAGGAAATATGCCTCCACCCGGGTCTCGGCTAGTTCCCTATTCTTGTTTTCTCTCTCACCTTCTCTTCCTTTCGTTTTGGCGCTCAGTATTATTGAAGGTGTGCATTGTTTACCACACCTTTATGTCTGCTTTCTCTAAATTGTGCTTTGTTTTTTTCTGTCTTTGAAATTTTCTGTTTTTCATTCCTCCCCCCAAAAGTATAACTTCTCTTTTACTTGGGTGGAGGGATTGACTATAAAACACTGAGATTGATTTGCACAGTGGCATATGGAAATGAGTCTCATTATTTTATTGCTGGGCATAACATTTAAAATTGAAAGGAAGCCAGGATCTATAGTCCCAGCTACTCAAGAGGCTGAGGTGGGAGGTTCATTTGAGCTTAGGAGTTTCAGTTTAGCCTGGGCAGCGTAATGAGACCCCATCTCTTTAAAAAAAAAAAAAACCGAAAGGGAGCAATAGAGCTTATCTGATTTCTTTACCTCATAGATGAGGAAACAGGGCCAGAGGGACCTGCCCGTGTCTGTCCATGATCTAGCCTGGGCTAGAATCCAGGCCTCTTCACTCCTTGTCCTAACTGTGCCCTTACATTATGTTTGTCTCACTCAGTAGGGAAGTTTTAAAATTCTTAAGAGAAAATTGACTCTTCTAAATGGTGGCCCTGATAATGGGGGGAAGTTAAGCTAAGGAACAAGAGTAGAGACCAGGAAAAAAAAAGTAAAAGCTTTTACTTGGAAAGGATTAGAAGTTGAGAAGAAAAGTGGGGGAGAATGCACGGGGAAGAACATGGAGAAGACTCCCCACCCATAGGAATAGTCAAACACCAGAAGAGTGGCAGTAAAAATATTACCAGGATTAGATAATGGCCAGTCAACAAATTCTAAGAATCTTGTAAAGGCTATCATGTTCCCTGGGTTTTGATGTCCTTTTTAAAATAATGATCTTAAAGTTTGTCTTGGGGCTAATTAGACCTGTACTCTTGCCAGTCCTGGTTTGGCAGACCCAGAGTGCTGAGCTTTCTAATTTTGCTGTCTTTCCTGCAGTCCCAGAGCCCTTTGGGGGGGCCATCATCATTGGACAGGAGTCAATCACCTATCACAATGGTGACAAATACCTGGCTATTGCCCCTCCTATCATCAAGGTGAGCAGCAGTCCTCTACCTTTTTTCCTTTCATCTTTTCTTTCCTTGTCTTCACCTTGCTCCTCCCTTTCTCTCGTGTGTCAAAAGGAGATTCACAGATGCCTGTTACACCATTTTCTGTTTATACAAGATATTGTGTTGGCCATTGGGAATACAGAAAGAGATTAGCCTGGATTTGCTTACAGAGAGCTTGGTTGCTAGCTTAGATAAATGATAATCAAAACAGGCTTCCCCTTTTCATTGACTGGGGCAACTTTTTTTGTCAAAGAGACAAGGTCTTACTCTGTCGCTCAGGCTGGAGAGCTAGAATGCAGTGACAATGATTGTAGCTCACTGTAGCCTTGAACTCCTGGGCTCAACTGATCCTCTTGTCTCAGCCTCCCGAGTAGCTAGAATTACAGGCATGAACCACCACATGGGGCAACTTTAAGTAGGGAAAATTTTGGCAATTCCTTCCTTTTGAGATTGAGTTTTGCTCTTGTTGCCCAGGCTGGAGTGCAATAGCACGATCTCGGCTCACCGCAACCTCTGCCTCCCAGGTTCAAGCGATTCTCCTGCCTCAGCCTCCCTAGTACCTGGGGTTACAGGCATGTGCCACCACGCCTGGCTAATTTTGTATTTTTAGTAGAGATGGGGTTTCTCCATGTTGATCAGGCTGGTCTCAAACTCCCGACCGCAGGTGATCCACCCGCCTCGGCCTCCCAAAGTGCCAGGATTACAGGCATGAGCCACCGTGCCTGGCCGTAATTTTGGCAATTTCTGTTGCATGTAATGTGTTCAGGGCTCAAGTCATATAAAGTAATATATTGATAAATTATAAAGGCTAAAAAAGTCAAAAATTTCACGGACTTAGAATATGAAGTTGTAAAAATTTAGCCTTAAAAATTTCATTTTACTTTCTTTTTGAGAAAAAAGAACAAAATCTAGCTGGCTACAGTGGCAAGTGCCTGCAGTCCTAGCCGCTTGAGCGGATGACTTGAGTCCAGGAGTTAGGCTGCAGTGCACCGTGATCATGCCTGTGAATAGCCACTGTACTTTAGCCTGGGTGACATAGTGAGACCCTGTCTCTAAAAAAGAACAAAATCTGTGGTAGCATTGCCACAGTGGTGGGGGTAATTAGTGGTATTAAGAATAAATAACTACATTTGTAATAGCATGCATAGTTCAGTGAATTTTGGCAGCAGCTTCCTATTCTGTGTATTTCTATTTTCCTGCAGAATGACGACATATCAGTAAACATATAAGATATATTGATGGAGCTCCTCAGAAAATTATCTTCAAAATAAAAAAGCTCCCCATTTTGTATTAATGGGGAATAGGATCTATCCTCATTTTCATGTAATGTTATCTGAGCGATTTGTCTGCCGGTAAAATGGCTGGGTTTGGTAAAGGGAGTGGTCCAGTAGGGTTTGTTTTCTGGTGTGGAAGATGCTGAATCTCTAATGACTGTTTCCTCCCCATTGGCAGCAAAGCACGATTGTGTGCCACAATCGAGTGGACCCTAATGGCTCAAGATACCTGCTGGGAGACATGGAAGGCCGGCTCTTCATGCTGCTTTTGGAGAAGGAGGAACAGATGGATGGCACCGTCACGCTCAAGGATCTCCGTGTAGAACTTCTTGGAGAGGTAGAACTTGTTCTCCCTGTTCCTCTACAGTGTTCTCTTAGGTTCCTAAAGATCCCAAGTGTGTGGTCCCACACCTCAACTCTGGGAATTATGTTACTTAACACCTAACAACAAACAGTTGTTCTTGCTGTGGAAGTTGACTATTGAATGAGTTAGGTATTGGAGAATCTCACAGGATCCTGTGAGAATCTACCCAAGCTGCCCGTGAGAAAAGGAAAAGAAAGGGAAACAAAAGGATATAATCTGGAATTAAATGTCAATCTAGCTGGTTTCAGTGGCTCACACCTGTGATCCCAGCACTTTGGGAGGCCGAGTCAGGCAGATTGTGTGAGCCCCAGGAGTTCGAGATTAGCCTGGTCAATATGGCAAAACCCCATCTCTACAAAAAGTACAAAAATTAGCTGGGTATGGTGGTGTGTGCCTGTAGTCCCATCTACTTGGGAGGCTGAGGTAGAAGGATCACCTTAGCCTGGGGAGGTCAAGGTTGCAGTCTGTGAGCCAGGATTGTACCACTGCACTCCAGCCTGGGTGACAGCGAGACCCTGTCTCAAAAAAAAAAAAAAATTGCCGATTTCAGTTCTGGGAGGAGGTTCCCAAAAAGTTTAATATTAATACTTAGAGCTGGGCGCGGTAGCTCACGCCTGTCTGTAATCCCAGCACTTTGGGAGGCCAGGGCAGGCAGATCACGAGGTCAGGAGATCGAGACCATCCTGGCCAACACGGTGAAACCCCGTCTCTACTAAAAAAATACAGAAATTAAAAAATTAGCCAGGTGTGGTGGCGGGCACCTGTAGTCCCAGCTACTCGGGAGGCTGAGGCAGGAGAATGGCACGAACCCAGAAGGCGGAGCTTGCAGTGAGCAAGATAGCGCAACTGCACTCCAGCCTGGGTGATGGAGCGAGACTCTGTCTCGGGAAAAAAAAAAAAAAAAAATAGGAAGTATCTTTTGGAGCAGGAATATATAAGACAAAATGATAGTTTTTTTGAGTGTAGGGATGCAACAGATGAAGAATCACAAACCAGAGATTTAGAAATGTTTGCTTAGTGTGACCTGGGAATTTGAAACAGAACTGTCCTGAATTACGGCTGCAGTTGGGAGTTTTTTCAGCAGATGTCTGAGATGTGGGTAGTATCTGGATCCCATGTGGAGTCCATTCTCATTTCTTTCACGTTGCTTACTTTCTTCCAGACCTCTATTGCTGAGTGCTTGACATACCTTGATAATGGTGTTGTGTTTGTCGGGTCTCGCCTGGGTGACTCTCAGCTTGTGAAGGTGAGAAGACACTTGTTTCTGGTTTCTTTTTTGCTATCCTCACTGTTTCCTCATCAAATTTCTCCTATGTTTGGTGCCTCTCAGAATCTCTCCATTTTATCCACATCCCTACTATCCAGCTTTCTACTTGGTTAATTTAACATCCTACCTCTGACTAGCTCTTTGTCTTTGTGGTTCATTCAGCAAATTTGCCGGGCAAGGTGCTAGGTGCTGTGGATACATTGACGTATAAGACCCAGCTCCTACCTTCAAATAGGTTATAGTTTAATGTAATGGACTTCTAGAATATGAAAATTTTGGACCTTCTTTGCAGGAAAATGCATGCAAACATTTTACATTAATTTTCAAACATTCACTTCTTCTCTGAAATCCATCCATGGACTCTAGGTCAGCCATCCTTCTCTGATTCATGGGTCACCTGTAGGACAACCGTATTCCTTAGTCAACAGTCCCCTTCTGGAATCATCCCTTGGAACACGAGAATGGCAGATCTAGAAACTAGTTATTGAGAGTTTCTTTTGGACAATAACCATCTCTTTTGGGTGGGTCTGTTAGGGTGTTCTAGGACTAACATAACGTTGTTCTTTCTTCTTAGCTCAACGTTGACAGTAATGAACAAGGCTCCTATGTAGTGGCCATGGAAACATTTACTAACTTAGGACCCATTGTGGATATGTGCGTGGTGGACCTGGAGAGGCAGGGGCAGGGGCAGGTAAGGGCCATTCTGAAAGTGGATAGTTGGTATATGCCCACTCAAACTGTGTCCTCCTAGCTATGCTTATCTAGAATGGGGAGGGTGCACTGAAAATACTTTTAAGAGCCCCCTCATGAATCCGAATGATATAAGGATAACTACTGTTTATTGAGTGCCTATCTTGGTCTGCCAGGCACTTTATATATATTATCTCTAATTACACAAGTACGCTAGATAGGGATTTTTGGCTATCTCAGAAGTGAGGAAAATTAGGGCTGAGAAAGATTAAGTAACTTTTTCCAAAGTCACCTAACTTAGTAAGTGGCAGGTGTATATAAGTCCAGATCCTTTGCTCATTCTAGTAAACTAGGTCCCAGGGATCTAAGCAAGCTTGCTAGGAGCAGTGGTAGAAGCTTTTTGCTTCTTGCACTAGGATGTCCTGTCTGCTCCATAAATTTGAAAAACTTTGGAAATCAACCTCTGCCAAGTCTGCATCCTCAAACCAGCCCCACAATAAAGGTTCTTGGATTTAGGTATACCGTGTTTGCTTTCTGGGCATCAGTATGACTGGCCCAGTATTTTGAGGGGGTTCTTTAGAAATGTTTTCTCTGCTTGCAGCTGGTCACTTGCTCTGGGGCTTTCAAGGAAGGTTCCTTGCGGATCATCCGGAATGGAATTGGAATCCACGAGCATGCCAGCATTGACTTACCAGGCATCAAAGGTAGCTTTTTTGGTGAACACAGGATGCAGATCTTATATGAGGGACTTTGGCCTTGTTATATGTTGTGAAGGTGTTTTGGTGAGAGCCAGAGGAAAGCAAATCAAATGAAGAGTGAAAGTCATAACAACAGATCAGAAGCTTAAACATATCTGAAAGTATAGAAGTAAACTTCAAAAAAAATACTACTAATCAAAATTGGTAGTAGAACATAGGACAAGGGGATTAAAAGATTATAAATTAAATTTAATGTTTTTATGAGGGAACTGGTAGAATTCATAAAGAGACAGGATATTTTATGGAGATATATGTATAAATGTAACTTCTAGATAAAAAATGTAAATCTTCCTAAATTCCAGGAGAATTTTAATAAAAAAAAGATCAGAGGCTAGGCGAGGTGGCGTGGCTCATGCCTGTCATTACAGTACTTTGGGAGGCCAAGGTGGAAGGATTGCTTAAGCCCAGGAGTTTGAGACCAGTCTAGGCAATGTAGACCTCATCTCTATAAAAAAATTAAAAATTAGCCAGGGGTGATGGTGCATGCCTGTGGTTCCAGCTACTTGGTTCTAGCCTAGGTGTTTGTAGCCTTGAGGCTGTAGAGAGCCATGATTATGCCACTGCACTCTAGCTTGGGCAACAGATCTTGTCCCCCCCCCTACAAAAAAGAGGCTACACAGTGAAAGACATTTACAACGTATAAGCGTAACCTAAAACAATATGACACAATTGATATGGAACATAGTTGTCATGTCAGTAAATGTAAATGTCCTGTTTGAGGACAACATAAATCAGATCAAATCATAAAACAAAACCACCTTAAAGTTGTATATAGGAGGCACATCTTTAAAAGAGTAATTCTGAAGGCAGGTGCAGTGGCGTGTGTCTGTAGTCCCAGCCACTTGGGAGGCTGAGGCAGGAGGATTGCTTGAGTCTAGGAGTTTGAGACCAGCCTGGGCAGCGTAGCAGGATCCCATCTCAATTTTAAAAAGGGAGTAATTCAGAATATGAAAAAAAGTATGGGAAAAGGTGAATAAAGAAATAGAAGTAGGCCAGGCGCGGTGGCTCAAGCCTGTAATCCCAGCACTTTGGGAGGCCGAGACGGGCGGATCACGAGGTCAGGAGATCGAGACCATCCTGGCTAACACGGTGAAACCCCGTCTCTACTAAAAAATACAAAAAACTAGCCGGGCGAGGTGGCGGTGCCTGTAGTCCCAGCTACCCGGGAGGCTGAGGCAGGAGAATGGCGTGAACCCGGGAGGCGGAGCTTGCAGTGAGCTGAGATCCGGCCACAGCACTCTAGCCTGGGTGACAGAGCGAGACTCTGTCTCAAAAAAAAAAAAAAAAAAAAAAGAAATAGAAGTATGGCCAGGCATGTTGCCTGATGCCGGTAATGCCAGCAGTTTGGGAGGCTGAGGCAGGTGTATCACTTGATTTCAGGAATTCGAGACCAGCCTGGCCAACATGGTGAAACCCTGTCTCTACTAAAAATACAAAAAATTAGCCAAGCATGATGTGGGTGCCTGTAATCCCAGCTACTCGGGAGGCTGAGACAGGAGAGGCACTTGAACCTGGGAGGCAGAGGTTGCAGTGAGCTGAGACTGTGCCACTGCACTACAGCCTGGGCCACATGATGAGACTCCATCTCAAAAAAAAAAAAAAAAAAAAAAAGAAATAGAAGTATATGAAATTGCAAAGGAAGAGATCATGTAACTATAAACCCAAGATAATCAACTAAAAAACTACTATAGACAATAAAAATTCACTAAGGTAGCAGGATATAAAAGTAATGTACTAACATTAATAGCTTTCATGTAAACACAATTAGAAAGTATAGTAGAGAAAAGGGGGCAATTTACAATAACAAGAAAATGATAAAGTACCAAGGACTACATTTAACAAAATTGTGCAAAACCTATTCAAGGAAAACTTAAAAATACTCCTAAAGGATGAAAAGAACAAGTTGATCAAATGAAAAAGACACACCAAGGTCTGCAAATCAATACAAAGTTGTTCTCTCTTTATATATAATGTACCTCAATATGTATACATTTTTTCCTTGACTTAGACAAGTCCAAATGGAAGAAGGAAGAAGCAGGCATAACCAGGAAAACTTTAAAAAGAGCAGTGAGAGGCAGGGCGTGATGCCTCATGCCTGTAATCCCAGTACTTTGGGAGGCCGAGGCGGGCAGATTACAAGGTCAGGAGATTGAGACCATCCTGGCCAACATGGTGAAACCCCGTGTCTACTAAAATACAAAAAATTAGCTGGGAGTGGTGGCGCGTGCCTGTAGTCCCAGCTACTCGGGAGGCTGAGGCAGGGGAATCGTTTGAACCCGGGAGGCGGAGGTTGCAGTGAGCCGAGATTACGCCACTGTACTCCAGCCTGGCGACAGAGTGAGACTCCATCTCAAAAAAACAAAGCAGTGAGACAGGTTAACCCTACCAGATACTGAAACGTACTTTTAAGCCTCTATAATTAGAAGTGTAGTATTGCTGATGAATAGGCAGAGTCTAATGGGCAGATTCAGAACTCCAGAAATGACAATTACATGTGGAAATTCAGTGTATGATAGTGGTGGCTTCTCAGTTCAGTGAGTAAAGTTGGGACTTTTAAAATTTTTATTTTTATTTTTATTCATTTTTTGAGAAAGGGTCTCACTGTGTCACCCAGGCTGGAGTACAGTGGCATGATCATGGCTTACTATAGCCTCAGTCTCCTGGGCTCAAGTGATCTTCCCTGTCTCAGCCTCCCAGTAGCTGGGACTGCAACCATGTGCCACCATGCCTGGCTAATTTTATTTTTTTGGTAGAGACAGGGTCTCCCTATGTTGCCCAGGCTGGTCTCAAACTCCTGGGCTCAAGCGATCCTCCCTCCTTGGCCTTGTAAAGTGCTGTAATGACGGGCATGAGCCACTGAGCCTAGCTTAAAGTTGGGACTTAATAAATGGTGTTTTTGGGATAACTGATAGTCATTTGGGAAAAGACAAGTTTGGGTTCCTACTGCCTGCCAGATGTACACTTGGCTAGAATCTAAATGGATGAAAAACTTAATGTAAAAAAATGAAGCCATAACTATGACCCAAAGTACAGAAGCCGGAAAGAAAGATTGATAAATTCAACTATATAAAGATAAAACACTTTATAGCAAAAGCAAAACAAAACACTATTAGCTAAGTCAGAAGAAATGACAAACTGGATAAAAATATTCTGTAGTTCATCTTGTAGACAAAAGGCCCAGTCTTCCTAATTTATAAAAAATGTATAGGAAGATCACTAAATTTTCTGTCCCCAGACTAGCAAAGGACATGAATGGACAGGCAGCAGTCCTGAGAAATGCACATTAACACCAAACAACTCTACTAGTTGACCAAAATCCAGAAGTGTGACCACATGTGATGTTGGTCGGGCGTGAGAAAATAAACATACTTGTGCATCCTCTATAGACGAGAATTGGGCAACATCAGACACAGCATTTAGCAGTTTACTTAGTAGTCCCAGTTCTGAGCCTCTACCTGAACTTCATATGTGTAAAGTGACATAAAGATACAAGCTTATTTCTTGTGGCATTGTATGTTATAGCAAAATACTGTGTAAATGTCATGAGAAGGGATTTGTTAATCTGCATAATTTAATAATAATTGTATGGATAAATGATTTACACAAATAACTGTGTTCTGATAAGGGCTTTAAGCATATATTGTTAAATGAAAGAACAAGGTGCAGAATAGTGCTTGATAAACTATATTATATTTGTATTTGCTTGTAATACTCTATTTCCTTAAATTAAAAAAAAATTAAGCTTGGTGTTGAGTGGTGGGCTTGTAGTCCTCACTATTCAGGAGGCTGAGGTGGGAGGATCACTTGAGCCCCGGAGATGGAGGCCAGACTGGAGCAACATAGTAAGATCCCCCCACACCCCGTCTCTTTACTAGAAGGCTAAACAAGATGCTTTTATTGATTACTTGTTTGGGGAATGGGTTGGAGGGAGATATGGAAATGAGACTTTTCTGTGTACTTTTAAAAAATATATTTAGGCCAGGTGCAGTGGCTCACACCTGTAATCCTAGTACTTTGGGAGACTGAGCCGGCGGATCATGAGGTCAGGAGATCAAGACCATCCTGGCTAACATGGTGAAACCCTGTGTTTACTAAAAATAGAAAAAATTAGCTGGGCGTGGTAATCCGCGCCTGTAGTCCCAGGTACTCGGGAGGCTGAGGCAGGAGAATTGCTTGAACCCGGAGGCAGAGGTTGTAGTGAGCCGAGATCATGCCACTGCACCCACGCCTGGGTGACAGAGCAAGACTGTGTCTCAAAAAAAATAAAAAATAAAAAAATAAATTTAGACTTTGGGTCATGGAAATGTATATAATCCAATCCCAAATTTAAAATAGGCTCAAAACAGCTTTAAAACTAACTTTTGGCCGGGCATGGTGGCTCAAACCTGTAATCCCAGCACTTTGGGAGGCTGAGGAGGGCGGATCACGAGGTCAAGAGATTGAGACCATCCTGGCTAACACAGCCAAACCCTGTCTCTACTAAAAATACAAAAAATTAGCTGGGCATGGTGGTGGGCACCTGTGGTCCCAGCTACTTGGGAGACTGAGGCAGGAGAATGGCATGAACCTGGGAGGCAGAGCTTGCAGTGAGCCGAGATCGGGGCACTGCACTCCAGCCTGGGCGACAGAGCGAGACTCTCTCACAAAAAAAAAGGCCAAAAAAAAAAAAACCTAACTTTTTAGAGCCTTAAAACCAAGAAGGAGCGGAGAGGGGGTTTCAGCTCAGGGCTCCAAGTTCCAGCCCTTCCAGTGGTGTCAGGCTGCCCTATCCATATATATACCTTTTTTTTTTGAGACGGCATCTTGCTGTGTCACCCAGGCTGGAGTGCAATGACATGATCATAGCCGCAGCCTCTTTCTCCTAGTCTTAAGCAATCCGCCCACCTCAGTCTCCCATGTAGCTGGAACTACAGGTTTGTGCCACCACACCTAGCAAGTTCTTTTGTATTTTTAGCAGAGACAAGGTCTGTCTCTCCATTTTGCCCAGGCTGGTCTAGAACTCCTAGTCCCAAGCAGTTCTCCTGCCTCAGCCTTCTCAAGTGTTGAGATTACAGGCATGAGCCACTGCCCCTGGCCTGCCCTGTCTGTAGATATGCACGCTAAGTGTTGGTGTGTCCTATGCAACTAAATCCTTGGTCCTTGTTCCAGGATTATGGCCACTGCGGTCTGACCCTAATCGTGAGACTGATGACACTTTGGTGCTCTCTTTTGTGGGCCAGACAAGGTAAGGATGGGTATAGTCCCAGCTGTTGGTGCTGGTGAGAAGGTTGTGAGGTGGGGAAGCTGGTCCCAGGCTGACCCAGGCCCTCCATTCTGCTGCAGAGTTCTCATGTTAAATGGAGAGGAGGTAGAAGAAACCGAACTGATGGGTTTCGTGGATGATCAGCAGACTTTCTTCTGTGGCAACGTGGCTCATCAGCAGCTTATCCAGGTGATAACTGAGAAAGGGGCAGGTGTTACCATGTACTTGAATTGACCTAGAGTGCAGTACAGAGCACCACTGGATTTTAAAACAACCAATTTTTATGGCTCCAAAAATAATGTAAAAATTCTAGGGGAAAAAAATTATAGATAAACCACTACTCAGAGATCACAGCTCTTAACCTTAGAGTTGCTCATTTTAGCTTTATTTTTTTCTGCAAATGTATGTGTATTTATTTACATTTTCTTTTATAGACTCGAATTGTTGTATACATAAATAAAAAAATATAGTTTCGGATCCTGTTTTAGCACTAACTTTATTTTCCGAGACACTCAAATTTTTTCCCTTTGTTAAAATAGTGATACATCCTTATTTAAAAAATTGGAAAATACCAAAAAGCACACAAAAAAAAATTTATCATGATGCTACCATCCAATATGACTCTTTCCACATGTTAATTATAACCGAAGCTTACCCTATTCTGATCCTTACTTTCAATCTATCTGCGATATGGGGACAGATAGCCTTCTGGCGTTTGTTATCCACGAGAACCTCATTTCTGACATCCTTCCACCCCTCAGCAATTTTTTGAAGTTTGGTGTGTCCCTGACATCCTTTAACTTTTTGCACTCTCTCCTAACTTTTTGAGCTATTCTTGACTCTGTGGCCAGAGTCCGTCTTGCCATTGGTGGGTAGGGCGCTGGAGTGCCTAAGGATTAATGAACTGTCTCCATCTTTTTACCCACCCGATTTTCCTTGTAGCCACCTGGCAGTGGTAGATTGGTAAAACTGGAGGGAAATTCTGTCAGTTTGCAAACCAAGTGTGGGACATGCCCAGATACTGAGTCATTGCTTTGTCAGTGTTATCTAACTATTGGCCTGAAGACTGGCACCAGCTCACCTATCTATTATTAAAGAGCTTTCATCCTTAAATATAAACTCAGATCATGCTAGGTAAGATGAATGAATAGAAAACAGTGTCACCGACCTACTTCCTGTTTTATTTCAGTGATAAATTTATACAATATATTTCTATACAATTTTGTAACCTTTATTAAGGAACTTTAAATAATTTAACTGGCTCATACACAGTAAAGAACTTAGATATTTTAGAGGTCTGATTTGGAGGTTGAGAAAAACTGCTAAGACTGGTGGTTACATCCAGGCACGGTGGCTCACGCTTGTAATCCCAGCACTTTGTGAAGCCAAGGTGGGTGGATCATGAGGTCGAGAGTTCAGGATCAGCCTGGCCAACATGGTGAAACCCCGTCTGTACTCAAAATACAAAAGTTAGCCAGGTGTGGTGGCATGCGCCTGTAATCCCAGCTACTCGGGAGGCTGAGGCATGAGGCATGAGGCATGAGGCAGGAGAATGGCTTGAACCCGGGAGGTGGAGGTTGTGGTGAGCTGAGGTTGAGCCACTGCACTCCAGCCTAGGCGACAGAGCAAGACTCTGTCTCAAAAAAAAAAATAAGCCAAAAAACTGGTGGTCACAGGGTCTTACTGTATTCACATCTTCCCACAGGATGCAGTTTGTAATACCCAAGTAAGCCTCAATTAGAATGAAATAGGCCTTTTCCCCACTGGCTGTAGGTTTGGAAGCTGTAAGCTACTTTTAAGCTGGCCTTCTTCAGGCGTTCATCCAAAAATGACGTCTTTTGTAATCATTAGCAGGACTTTGGGGAATAAGAAATAGAAGCTGCATGTAGCTTATTCGTAGGGCTTTATTAGGGCTGTATTTACCACCTTTCCACTCCTGTGTGGACCCTGGCAGATGCTTGGAGACATTTGCTCATCTGCTTTTTATCTAGATCACTTCAGCATCGGTAAGGTTGGTCTCTCAAGAACCCAAAGCTCTGGTCAGTGAATGGAAGGAGCCTCAGGCCAAGAACATCAGTGTGGCTTCCTGCAACAGCAGCCAGGTGGTGGTGGCTGTGGGCAGGGCCCTCTACTATCTGCAGATCCATCCTCAGGAGCTCCGGCAGATCAGGTGTGTGTTTTTTTTTCTGTCTGCTTGCTTTCCTTCTCTTTTCTCTAGGACTTCTTTGATCCTTGGATTCCTTCCTTTGCCATATTCTTCTTTGTTCAGCCACACAGAGATGGAACATGAAGTGGCTTGCTTGGACATCACGCCATTAGGAGACAGCAATGGACTGTCCCCTCTTTGTGCCATTGGCCTCTGGACGGATATCTCGGCTCGTATCTTGAAGTTGCCCTCTTTTGAACTACTGCACAAGGAGATGCTGGGTGGAGGTATGTGTCATTTAGGGACCTGGGTTGGGACAGAGTCAAAATGTGGAACAAGAACATGATGTCCCTGTTTCTCACAGAGATCATTCCTCGCTCCATCCTGATGACCACCTTTGAGAGTAGCCACTACCTCCTTTGTGCCTTGGGAGATGGAGCGCTTTTCTACTTTGGGCTCAACATTGAGACAGGTGAGAGTAGTATTTTGAGTGAGGGACTTGTTCAAAATTGGAGTCTTAGAATTACACAGAATTCTTAGTCCCAGGGTTCTGCTTTTGAACTTTCACAGGCCAGCTATTTGTCCTGTTTTCTTTCTTCTTTTCTCCTGATGTCATTCTCTCTGTAGGTCTGTTGAGTGACCGTAAGAAGGTGACTTTAGGCACCCAGCCCACCGTATTGAGGACTTTTCGTTCTCTTTCTACCACCAACGTCTTTGCTTGCTCTGACCGCCCCACTGTCATCTATAGCAGCAACCACAAATTGGTCTTCTCAAATGTCAACCTCAAGGAAGTGAACTACATGTGTCCCCTCAATTCAGATGGCTATCCTGACAGGTGAGTCTCTTTTTCCTTATGTAATGAAAGCTATTGATTGAGGGGATCATGATGTTTTCCTCAAACCCTTACCTCAAAGCCTTTTTCTGGTGTCAAAGTCATAAGTAACTGAAATGGGAGGTATAGTGCAGAGGTTCTCAAATCTGGCTACCCACTAGAAACACCTGGGAAGTTTTTTAAAACTGCAGGGTTTTTGGAATCCTCCTCAGAGTCTGATTCAGTAGGTCTGAGGTTGAGCTCTGGAATCTGTATTTTCAGAAAACTTACCAGGTGATTCAGATGATTGTTTCATAACCCCTGATTTAGAGATCATTTTGTGTCCCTCTAGAGCAGGAGTTCTCAAAGGGTGGCCCCAACCAGCAGCTACAGCACTACTTGGGAACTTGTTAGAAATACAGATTCTCTGGCTGGGCACGGTGGCTCATGCCTGTAATCCCGGCACTTTGGGAGGCCGAGGCAGGAGGATCATTTGAAGTCAGGAGTTTGAGACCAGCCTGGCCAACATGTTGAAACCTTATCTCTACTAAAAATACAAAAATTAGGTATGGTGGTACATGCCTGTAATCGCAGCTACTTGGGATGCTGAGGCAGGAGATGCCCTTGAAACTGGGAGGTTGCTGGGTGCTGTGGCTCATGCCAGTAATCCCAGCTCTGGGAGGCTGCGGTGGGTGGATCACCGGAGGTCAGGAGCTCGAGACCAGTCTGGCCAACATGGCGAAACCCCATCTCTACTAAAAATACAGAAGTTAGCTGGGTGTGGTGGCAGGCATCTGTAATCCCAGCTACTCAGGAGTTGAGGCAGGAGAATCGCTTGAACCCAGGAAGCAGAGTTTGCAGTGAGCTGAGATCCCACCATTGCACTCCAGCCACAAGAACAAAACTCTGTCTCAAAAAAAAAAAAAAAAAACTGGGAGGTGGAGGTTGCAGTGAGCTTACTTAGATTGCACTGCTACACACTCCAGCCTAGATAACAGAGCTGAGACTCTCTCTCAAAAAAGAAAGAAAGCAAGAAAAAGAAATGCAGATGCTCAGGCCCCATCCTGACTCACAGAATCAAACTCTGGGAGGGGACCCAGCAGACTGTTTTGACAAGCCCTCCAGCTGACTCTGACACAGGCAGTAGTTTGAAAGTCACTTTCCTGGAGCGGTGATTTTTTTAACTGGCTACACGTTATCATTAAATGGAAAGCTGTTGAAAATCTCAGCCTAGGCTCACCCAGACCAATGAAATAAGAGTATCTTGTGGATGGGACCAGGAATCAGAATTGTCTGTCTCTCCAGGTGATGTTTAGCATGGAGTCAAAGCCGGTGTAATCCTGCCTTGTTTTTCTTTTTTTTTCTTTTTTTTGAGACGGAGTCTCTCTCTGTCGCCCAGGCTGGAGTGCAGTGGCGCAATCTTCACTCACTGCAAGCTCTGCCTCCCAGGTTCACGCCATTCTGCTGCCTCAGCCTCCCGTGTAGCTGGGACTACAGGTGCCCACCACTGCGCCCAGCTAATTTTTGTATTTTTTTAGTAGAGACGGGGTTTCACCGTGTTAGCCAGGATAGTCTTGTTCTCCTGACCTCGTGATCCTCCCGTCTCTGCCTCCCAAAGTGCTGGGATTACAGGCGTGAGCCATCGTGCCTGGCCCCTGCCTTGTTTTCCTTCCTCTGTGGAGTTGCCTCATAGAATCTTTGCCTTCCTTGAGTCTCCACAGTCTAAACCCAGACCCTTCTTTCCAGCCTGGCACTGGCCAACAATAGCACCCTCACCATTGGCACCATCGATGAGATCCAGAAGCTGCACATTCGCACAGTTCCCCTCTATGAGTCTCCAAGGTGAGGCCCGGGTTGGGAGAGTGGGATGTGGGAGTTGGTGTAGGGCGCTTCTGACTTTGTAAGTGACGCTGTTGTTCCATACTTGTTCTGCAGGAAGATCTGCTACCAGGAAGTGTCCCAGTGTTTCGGGGTCCTCTCCAGCCGCATTGAAGTCCAAGACACGAGTGGGGGCACAACAGCCTTGAGGCCCAGCGCTAGCACCCAGGTAAGGGCAATGGACAAAGAAAGATGACATTAGAGCAGGGGCCAGCAAGCTTTCTGTAAAGGCCAGGTAATAAAGGCTTTCAGCTTTGCAGGCAATGTGGTCTCAGTTACCACTGACTGTTCAACTTTGCCATCGTAGCCTGAAAGCAGCCGTAGGCAACAGGTGAGCATAGCTGACTTCTATAAAAGTATATTTATAAAAAACAGTTCCTACTTGGTGGCCTTGCAGCATGAATAATTCCTTTTCTGTCACCATCAGTTTGGGTCCTTTGTAGGGCAGAGTAGTAGAATAGGGGAGCAGCATGGGGTTTGGAGTCCGACAGAACGGGCTTCCAGGTTTTTTTTTTTTTTTTCTTTTTTAAAGACAGAAACCAGCTTTTCAAAAGTGCCAACTGGGTTTATTTTATTTTATTTTATTTTTTAAATTTTATTTATTTTATTTTATTTTTATTTTTTTATTTTATTGTATTTTATTTTTTATTTTATTTTATTTATTTTTTTGAGACGGAGTCTCACCCTGTCGCCCAGGCTGGAGTGCAGTGGCGCGATCTTGGCTCACTGCAACCTCTACCTCCCAGGTTCAAGCGATTCTCCTGCCCCAGCCTCCCAAGTAGCCGGGATTACAGGCGCGTGCCACCATGCCCAGCTAATTTTTGTGTTTTTAGTAGAGATGGGGTTTCACTGTGTTGGCCAGCTTGGTCTCAAACTTTTGACCTCGTGATCCACCTGCCTCGGCCTCCCAAAGTGCTGGAATTACAAGCGTGAGCCACTGTGCGTGGCCTGGCTTCCAGGTTTATTGCTAGCTGTGTGACCTTGGGAAAGCCTAAACTTCAGTTTTCTTACCTGCAGAATGAGGCAGGTAACAGGACAGTCTGGAGGTACACATACTAGGCTCAGTGGAGATACCAGCTGGTCATTTTCTTCCATGTATTCTCTGCCTTTCTTGTTTCCATACATCTGCGATAGGACCTCCCTCTGTAGTCCAGAGTTGAAGTCTTCATGGCTTCTGTTTTTATTTGAAGTGCTCCGCTCCTCTTCCCATTGAGGGTAGTGAAGTCTGTCCCTTTATTAGGTCACCTAAGTTCCTTTTTAGCTGTGTTTGATTGACTTGCAGCATCACCGCTTTGTCTTTAATGACCCTTAGAGTTTTACTGTGTTTTGGATTGATGTTTCAACTACATGTTTCCTCTGAAACATTCTCCTCAGACACCTTGAGCTGCCAGCCATCGGAGTTCTTGCCTGCTGCAGCCTCCGTCCTGATCTGACGAGTCCCCTCACAATGATGTCTCAGCGCCTCTTCTGCGTTTGAGAAGGATGATGTGCATTCTCTCTTTTTGCAGGCTCTTTCCAGCAGTGTCAGCTCCAGCAAGCTGTTCTCCAGCAGCACTGCTCCTCATGAGACCTCCTTTGGAGAAGAGGTGGAGGTGCACAACCTACTTATCATTGACCAACACACCTTTGAAGGTGCACATGAGCTCTTTCGATAATTTTTATCTGTGCCCTCCCTAATCCAGCTGTTCTGGGCTCTGTTACCTACAAAGCCTGACAGATGTGGCAGACTATCCCAGGAGGAGCAGAAAGGAGGGGTGGGAGCTCTTTGAGATGGCAGTGAGTTTGGAGGCTTGGGCATCCTCTCCTTAGCTTAGGCTGGTGGGGGACGGATAATCTGATGAGACAGGGACAGCAGGTGGCACACGCTTTGTCACTGACTAAGCCGCAGGCCTCACAGAAATACATGATTACGTGTGTATGCAGACATGGATAACCTATCGTCACATAGTCATCTCTCTACTCTCTATTTAGTGCTTCATGCCCACCAGTTTCTGCAAAATGAATATGCCCTCAGCCTGGTCTCCTGCAAGCTGGGCAAAGACCCCAACACTTACTTCATTGTGGGCACAGCAATGGTGTATCCTGAAGAGGCAGAGCCCAAGCAGGGTCGCATTGTGGTCTTTCAGTATTCAGATGGTAAGGGGGCGCAGTCTCCGGTTTCTGAGGGAGGTGAAATGCTGAGAAAGTCAGTAGGCCATTGTGAGGTTTCAGAGAGCCTCAGTTAAGCAGTAGAAGTTGGGTTCATTGCTGTAAAGAGCGGTTCTCTTCTTTATTTGATAGAATTTTGGAGCGTGTGAACAGTACACAGTAAAATTTAGCTTACATTTCTTTCTTTGCTACTCTTTGAAAGGCCAAAAAACAAAAGGAGGGGTGGGAGAAGTGAATGATGGGTAAGGGAATCTAGTGACAACAGGTATAAAAATTAAGAATCCTAGATTTGTTTTCCACTTGGTTGCTCAGGCATTTAGGTGCTCTTTCCAGCTCCAGCACTGTGTTTATCTTTTAATATCTTTTATCATTACTCCCACCCAAGAGGGCTCTAAAGACTATCAGCCCGGAAATCTCAGATAGCTGAAATGGGATTTGGTTTCCATCTTGAGAGAGAGATCTAGAGTTTCAGGGCGGGAGGCAGATCCTAGACGCCAAGTGTATTTCTCTGCACTTTATCTTGGGGCTCATACTTCAGGTGGTGGTTAACTCCAGTAGATACTGAGTCTGTGTTGTTTTTTTAGACGAGTGGCTTTGTGGGGCAAGAACTAATACCAGAGGGGCCACCAGAGGATTGTTTTGACAAGGTAAAGTATGGGCTCATAGAGAGACTCAAACATATTTTTTCCACCCCCAGGAAAACTACAGACTGTGGCTGAAAAGGAAGTGAAAGGGGCCGTGTACTCTATGGTGGAATTTAACGGGAAGCTGTTAGCCAGCATCAATAGCACGGTGAGGCCTGGACCACTTGGTACTTACTTTAGGCTGCCCATCATTGTCTGCAGAATGTGTCTCTCTTAAGTTGTCTGGTGCCTCGTGTGTGTCAGATTTGAAGGAGAACAAAGTAGTGGGTGTGGAAGATAGAGCTCTGAGTTGAGAATCTGGGAAACTGAGGTTGAACCAGGTGTTGAACTAGGTTACATGAACCCCCATGTGTTTTAGATCCTGAGTGCTGTGGGACTTGAGAAACGAGTGAGACCTGTGGTCCCTGCATGTAGGGTGTTCCATGCCAAAAGAAAATGAGCCAAATCAGAATATCCTGAGTGCATCCCTGAAAGCTAGTCCTTTGAAATATTCCACTGCTTTTGCCATGACCCTACCTCCCTTGCTAAAAAGTTTTTTTCCATCTTTGTTGAGGTATAATTGACAAAAATTTTGTATATCGAAAATGGACAACTTGATGTTTTGGAGTAGGGAGATAGCAGCAAACAAAATGGACAGCTGCCCTTTTGGAGTTTTTGAGCAAATAAAGTATATAGTACATGAAATGGTGAGAAATAAAAGGGGCACAGGACTGGAGGAATGCTGGGATAAACATAGAAAGTGGGGTTTGCTGTTTCATATTACATGGTCGGGAGGGTCTCGTGGATACACAGTGGCATTTGAGCAGGTTCCAAAATGAAGGGAGGTAAGAACCCTACCTGTGCTTGGGGAAGACAAGTGCAAGGGGTGGTAGGTCACAGGCAAGAGTGGGCGGGCCTGGTGTCTGCGGGGACTGAGCTGATGGTCTGGTGAGAGATGAGTCCAGTGGACAGCCAGGGGCCAGAGCGTGAAGAGCCTGGTAGGCATGTCAGTGTTTTATTCAGAGCATGATGGCAACCTCTGGAGGGTTTGAGCAAGGGTTTGAACATGATTGAACTTGTGTTTTAAAAGATAATGTTGCTTCTGTGGAAAGGCTATAGGGGAGCAGGGGTAGAAGCAGTGGTAGAAGAGGTCAGTTAGGGGAGGCTCTTGTAGTAATCTAGATGTGGTTGGTGGTTGCTGGGACCAGGCGATGATGGAGGAGATGAAGAAGAGTAGTCACATTCTGCTTATGTTATGAGGGTAGGATTGAAGGACTTTGATAGATTGAAGATGAGATGTGAGAGGCAGAGGAATAAAGTGTCGGGGGATTTGGCTTTGCCATTTACTGATGGAAAGATAGTGCAGCAGGTTTGGAGTGGAAACCAGAGGTTCTGGATATAACTCAGTTTCAGTGGTTATCTTTTTTTTTTTTTTTTTTTTTTTTTTGAGACGGAGTCTCGCTCTGCCGCCCAGGCTGGAGTGCAGTGGCCGGATCTCAGCTCACTGCAAGCTCCGCCTCCTAGGTTTAGGCCATTCTCCTGCCTCAGCCTCCCGAGTAGCTGGGACTACAGGCGCTGGCCAAATCGCCCGGCTAGTTTTTTGTATTTTTTAGTAGAGACGGGGTTTCACCGTGTTAGCCAGGATGGTCTCGATCTCCTGACCTCGTGATCCGCCCGTCTCGGCCTCCCAAAGTGCTGGGATTACAGGCTTGAGCCACCGCGCCCGGCCTCAGTGGTTATCTAAGTGGAGATGTTCACTAGGTAACAATGAGAGAGGTATGGAATCCAGGGAAGAGGTATACTGGAGATACTAGCATGGCAGTTAAAGCTAAAAGTCTAGTTGACATCACCAGACCATCTGCTGAGAGCCCGTAGAGATAGGATCTGAAGATAGCCCTGGAGCTCTCCAGTATTTCAAAGACAGGGTGAAGATCTAGCCAAACAAAGGGTGACTTGTGAAGTAAGAGAAGAACCGAGAGAATAGTGTTTTGGAAGCCATGGAGAAAAAGTATTTGAAGCAGGAGGGAATTGGTAAACTGCAAGTGTTGCCAGCAGGTCAGGTAACATAAAGATTAGTAACATGGAAGTCGGTGGTAAACTTGATCAGAACTCTTGGTTGAGTGGTGGGGCTAGAAACCTGATTGCAGTTGGCTCAACGGAGAGTAGGAGGAAAGGAGGCTGGTACAGAAAACCCCTCAGGGAGTTTTGCAGTAAAGGACAGAGTGATGTGGACAGGGAAATTTCAGGATAATAATTTTCTGTTTTTAAGTTTTCTTTTTTTTTTTGAGGCGGAGTCTTGCTCTGTCGCCCAGGCTGGAGTGCAGTGGCCAGATCTCGGCTCACTGCAAACTCCGCCTCCTGGGTTCACGCCATTCTCCTGCCTCAGCCTCCCGAGTAGCTGGGACTACAGGCGCCCGCCACTTCATCCGGCTAGTTTTTTGTATTTTTTAGTAGAGACGGGGTTTCACTGTGTTAGCCAGGATGGTTTCGATCTCCTGACCTCGTGATCCGCCCGTCTCGGCCTCCCAAAGTGCTGGGATTACAGGCTTGAGCCACTGCGCCCGGCCTGTTTTTAAGTTTTCAAGCTGGGAAACACTGCCGCATGTTTTCTATGCTGATGAGACTGATGTTAGAAAGAGAGCCATTGTTCTTGGCCAGGCAAAAGGAGGTGGGATCTCAAACCCAGTGGCAGAGAAGGGAACAGACATGGAAGTTCATGAAAATGCCCTTTTGACTGTGTCTCTGTTCTCTGTAAAATTGCTGAGAGAGAAGATGGGAAGGAGGTATTGGCAATTTGAGTAGAGTGGAAAAAGGATGAATTCATTGTTTTAGGACCAGAAGAGTGAATGGAGTAGGAAAATGCGTGATTCCTGAGAGGTTTAGGAACCCCCTTTCACTTAGTAGTCTTGAATTTAAAAGAACAGTCATCCTGTTGGTTGGTTTTTCTTACCTGTAGTGGAAGATGAAAATTTTATCCAAGTCGAGTTTTGTTGGATGAGCATGAGAAAGGGGAGAGGGGTCAGGACATTGGAATCTGCAAGACAGTTACTATGTGATTATGGTGGTGGACTGTGGGCATCTGAGAAGAGGCAGAGTGGAGGACACAAGATTCAGGAAGAGTGCGGTTACTTGTAATGCCAGGCTTTAAGAGGTGGTCATAAGAATGGACTAAGTGGGAAAGAAGGGGTCAGAAAAGCGATGTGAGGGTATTAGAAGGACCTTCTCTGTGAATATTATAGTCATCAACACTTACAGGAGGTTGTGTGGGAGAGAGAGATGGGTGGGGTGGGAATTCAGGTGACTGCTTTAGTAGGTGATGGTGGTTGTGTGGTCTGGTGATATGAGCCTCAAAACTGGTGTTTCAAGGGAGGGAGTGACAAGTCTGAAAGAGCAGACGAGGAGCATGGGAGACTGTGCTACCTCCTGTTCCAGTGTTACGAGGGACAGTGGAAGAGAAAACAGAGAAGTTAAGAGCGCCACAAGGCCCGTAGGAAAGAGCCATGGATATCAGTTAGAATGAGAAGGTGAAGGGTTTGCCCAGAGAAGAGGCTGTCCATGATTAATGACTGTTCCAGAGGGAGCAGTGGGTGGGCACAGGGATTAGGAGGGTGGAGGGTGGCATTGAGGTCAGGTGAGGACATATCTATTCTGTGGCTGATAGAAATATTATATGAGTAATGTATGTCATTCTAAATTTTCTAGTAGCCACATTAACAAATGCACAAAGAATCAGGTGAAATGAATAAGGTATTTTATTTAACCCGGTATCTAAAATATTAGCATTTCCACATGTAATCTGTATAAAAACACAAGATATTTTAGTTTTTCATACTAATAATTCAAAAATCTGGTATGTATTTTACAGTCAGAACACATCTCAGCAGGGACTAGGCACATTTCAAGTGTTTCATAGCCATGTGTAGCTAGTGACTACCATGTTGGACAGTGGAAATCTACAACCTTTTGGGAAGAGAATGGGAGTCTTGGGCTTCTGGCGGTGTCTGGCCTTGGTCTTGACTCTCTCCAAGGCGATGGGGAGGTTGAGAGTGTGGAGAGAGAGTGGTGGCAGGTGTTTGCAGGAACCTGTGGAACTCTGAGGCCCCCCACCTTCACTCTCCCTGTTGGAGGTGTGGAGGCCCAGCAGGGTGGGCTTACCTGAAGAGGGGGCACTCTGGAGGTACCTTGTACCCTGTGATAGAGGTGTGGTAGCCATAGTAGGTATGTGTATATATATGTATGTATGTATGTATGTATTTATGAGATGGAGTCTTGCTCTGTCGCCAGGCTGGAGTGCAGTGGTGTAATCTTGGCTCACTGCAACCTCCACCTCCCTGGTTCAAGCAATTCTCCTGCCTCAGCCTCCTGAGTAGCTGGGATTACAGGCACGCATCACAATGCCCAGCTAATTTTTGTATTTTTAGTAGAGATGGAGTTTCACCATGTTGGCGAGGATGGTCTCGATCTCCTGACCTCGTGATCCGCCTGCCTCAGCCTCCCAAAGTGCTGGGATTCCAGGTGTGAGCCACCGTGCCTGGCCAACCATTGTAATTATTACAAATGACTCTTGGAATATATTCCTGTATTGCTAGGGTTCTTTGGACAAATTTTGAGAAATTGTGGTTTAATTAATGTGTTCTACTCAGGAGTTTCTAGATGTGCAGAGGCCATGGGGATTATCTGGATCCTGAAGGATGTGCCAGGGAAGGCTTATCAGTTCAGATGGGTTGAGTCTGTCTTCTTCAGCACTGGGCCATGCCAAGTATCTCTCCATCAGATGCTACTGATGATAAAGCATCTTCATTGTTTTGGAGATGTGATTGTAATTGAAAAAGCACTGTGGTGGAGACAGAAAAAAGCATGTTTTTTTTTTGAGACAGAGTCTCACTCTGTCCCTCAGGCTGGAGTGCAGTGGTGGGATCTTGGCTCACTACAAGCTCCACCTCCCGGGTTCACGCCATTCTCCTGCCTCAGCCTCCCGAGTAGCTGGGACTACAGGCACCCGCCACCATGCCCAGCTGATTTTTTTTTTTTTTTTTGTATTTTTAGTAGAGATGGTGTTTCACTACGTTAGCCAGGATGGTCTCTGTCTCCTGACCTTATGATCTGCCCATCTCGGCCTCCCAAAGTGCTGGGATTACAGGCGTGAGCCACCATGCCCGGCCGCACAGTTTCTTTTTCCCTCTTGTGGGGTGGTAGAGGGTGGCCATAGAATCAAGTTCTGTGGGTTCCTTTAGTTATTTGACAGTGTTTTCTGTTGGACTTTTCTTTCTTTTTATTTGAGACAGAGTCTTGCTTTGTCACCTAGTCTTGGATGCAGTGGCATGATCGCAGCTCACTGCAACCTGGGTTCATGCAATTCTTATGCCTCAGCCTCCCGAGTTGCTGGGATCACAGGTGTGCGCAACCAAGCCTGGCTACCCACATTACTGTTTCCTTTACATGGACTCATTGTTTTGTGTAAAGGAAAACTTGGGAAGTCTTATATTCCTAGTTTGGTGTGTTCATTTTCATATTTCATAAATATATAATAGTGAAATAATAAATGTTTACCCCAGTGCCTCATAAATCTGTTTCCCGTCCCACATTGCACTTTGAGATGTGGTGCTGTAGATGGAGGGTCAAGGAGTTGGGGGGCAGTTGTTCTGAGAGTGCTCTGGCCCCTTTGACTGAGAGAGACAATGCCCTTCCCAGGTGCGGCTCTATGAGTGGACAACAGAGAAGGAGCTGCGCACTGAGTGCAACCACTACAACAACATCATGGCCCTCTACCTGAAGACCAAGGGCGACTTCATCCTGGTGGGCGACCTTATGCGCTCAGTGCTGCTGCTCGCCTACAAGCCCATGGAAGGAAACTTTGAAGAGGTGATGCTGGTGGGGGGATGGGAGCAGACTTCTTTCTTGAGCCATGGCCCCTGCAAGTGTCTCTGCGGGGGAAGGATAATCCAGCCCAGTATTAGGGGCAGAAATGTTTTCCGTGGAGCAGACATTCTACATTGATTAAGTATTTTTAGAGACTCCCAACTCGAACTCTGAGAAGGCTCCATCTCTGGGCAGTTGGCAGTCAAACGGGCTGCGTTGGCAGAGAGGTCGGGGGAGAATCCCTCTAGGGCGACACTTGTTTAACACCGGGCTACATCTTCTGCAGGGTGGGGCCTTGCTCCTGAATAAAGGAAACACAAGTCCCAGAACTGGATTCCATGCAAACTGCTGATTGTGCTTTCTTGTTTCACCTTGTCTGTTTTAAGATTGCTCGAGACTTTAATCCCAACTGGATGAGTGCCGTGGAAATCTTGGATGATGACAATTTTCTGGGGGCCGAAAATGCCTTTAACTTGTTTGTGTGTCAAAAGGACAGGTGAGTAGTGGCCAGCTCTGGGAGTGGTGGGGAGGGTTGGGAGCTCCCGGGTCTCTGGTGGATGCAAGCATTGGGTTCTGTGTCAGGTTCAGGTGCTCCTCTTTACAGAGATAGAACTTTCCTCGTGAGATAATAAAAGGTGACAGAAATCCACCTCTTTAGACTGGCTCCCCTACTGTGGAGTATGTCAGCTCCCCAGGGAAGTTCAGCACCGTGACCACTGCACGTGGTCCTGTCTCAGGGCCTGTGGTGGAAACAGGAGGTTCAGAAACTGACTTTCTCACCACCTTTCAGCGCTGCCACCACTGACGAGGAGCGGCAGCACCTCCAGGAGGTTGGTCTTTTCCACCTGGGCGAGTTTGTCAATGTCTTTTGCCACGGCTCTCTGGTAATGCAGAATCTGGGTGAGACTTCCACCCCCACACAAGGCTCGGTGCTCTTTGGCACGGTCAACGGCATGATAGGTAAGGTTATCCCCGTGGGGCACACCCTCACACAGGCCTCCTTCCTGATACCACCATTCTGAGGGACTGGGGAGAGCAACTGGACAAGACCTAGGTGTTTACTAGAGGAGGCTGCAGCACATTAGCCCTCCCCGAGCTGCTCGCCTGGGCTGCCCTTTATGTAGAGGATGCGTGCTGTGAGGTTGAGCTCTCTGCAGCTCACTGCCTCCTTCACTTCTTCAGGGCTGGTGACCTCACTGTCAGAGAGCTGGTACAACCTCCTGCTGGACATGCAGAATCGACTCAATAAAGTCATCAAAAGTGTGGGGAAGATCGAGCACTCCTTATATCCTTCCCAAAGCCATCCCCTTGCTGGGAAGCATGTCCCGGCTTATGTGGCACATGGAGTCACATTACCCGGAAGCTGCTACATGTCTTGGTTAGGTTCCATACAGAACAGGTTTTTTGTTTTGTTTTGTTTTTGACTTTTTCATGTGGAAAATTTCAAACATACACAAAAGAACAGTATATTGACTCCCAAAGTACTTATCTCTCAGCTTCCTCTGGTCCATCTTGGAAATGTACATTTATATTCCTGAAATGTGTCCGCCTCTGGCCCTCGGTATAGCAGGTGAAACGTAAGTTTAGATCACAACACAGGAGCACATCCTTTCAGGGATTTGGTTGAGGGCAACAGTGTCTGAGACTAGAGAGACTACCAGAAGAAAGGAAAAGGTGAAGAAGCGGAAAACGCTGAAGCTCAAGAATCTGCCACCCTGGGACGCCCAGAGTCCAAGTGCTGTTGCAAATTGGTATAGTACAGGAGATGCAAAGGGCTCTCCCTGCCCCCGCTGGAGGTGGGAGGAGCTCCTGCCTGTGACTCTGGCCCGGCTCTAGTCAAGGAGGGCTGATGGGCTGATTTATTGTTTTTTTGCTAACTATCAAGACTTTTGGCAGTCCTGTCTCACTGAGTCTCAGTTTATTCATCAAGGGAGCTGCTGCTTTTCTTCTTCTTTTTTTTTTTTTTTTTTTGAGATGGGTTCTTGCTCTGTTGCTCAGGCTAGAGTGCCATGACATGATCATGGCTCACTGCAACCTTGACACCTTGGGCTCATGGGATTCTCCCACCTCAGCCTCCCGAATAACTGGGACTATAAGCACATGCCTCACATGGCTAATTTTAAAAAAATTTTGTTTTTTGTAGAGACAGGAGTTCATGGTGTTGCCCAGGTTTGGTCTTGAACTTCTGGACTCAAACGATCCTCCTGCCTCAACCTCCCAAAATGTTGGGTTCACAGGTGTGAGCCGCCACCACACTGACCCCTCTATGGAGCTCTGAGGCTAGACTTAGACAAGTGGTTTTTGTGCATCAGCTTTGCCTAGAGCACTTTTAAAGAACTTGCATACACGTATGGTCTTCACATTAATAGACTCTGATCTGTACTTTTAAAAACTATTTTGAAGATCACCCCAATTGAGAACCAATTAGATTAGGTCATATTTTTACATTTTTTTCAATTCCAAAAATGTCCAAAAAAAACCAAGGCGAAAGGAAAGTATCATTTCCTTTCGAATCCTGATGATTGCTTTAGATTGTGGTCTTATTCAAAGGTGGGGATGACTGAGGAAGGTGTTTCCTGATAAGCACATGTTCCTTAACTTACCCGTCCACCTGGAGATCCTTTCACACTGAGCGGAAGACAGAACCAGCCACAGGTTTCATTGATGGTGACTTGATTGAGAGTTTCCTGGATATCAGCCGCCCCAAGATGCAGGAGGTGGTGGCAAACCTACAGGTGAGCTGTGTGTTATTTAGTCCTGGGCTGGACAAGTCCGGTGCAGGTTGGGGCATGCCAGGAGACTGTCTCTGGGCACTTCTCCCCCTCAATTCCAAGGTGTGAGGGGCCCTCTGTGTAATCCTTACCAGATAGAAGGTGGAGTCTGAGGGAAAAGAGATGTTTGTGGTTGTGGCTTGTGGGTATCTACTAGGTACCAGATACCGTGCTAGTAACTCTACCCATGTTAACCCCATCCTTGAGCAATGGAGACACATCTGGGATCTCTGGCAAACCCAAAGATGGGAGGCAGGGTCAGGATCCTGTAGGGAGGAGAAATGGCCACTATTCTAGAGTTCAGGATATTGCTCACTGGAGATGGTGTCTCGGGGACAGCAGAAGAGGGAGAATCTCGAAGAGGGAGAAATAGACCAGGTGGTGTCCTTGCTGACCTGTACCACTCAGGGGGAGGCGTGGGTTTCTGGTGAGTCCTTTCTCTGCCATGACGATGGTGGAGTCTTGTGCCTCCTTCACTGGGGGCATTCCCTTCCCCAGCTGTGGGCGAGCGCCCTCTTGGTCCTCACAGCCCCACCCATCTTCTCATTGCAGTATGACGATGGCAGCGGTATGAAGCGAGAGGCCACTGCAGACGACCTCATCAAGGTTGTGGAGGAGCTAACTCGGATCCATTAGCCAAGGGCAGGGGGCCCCCTTTCTGACCCTCCCCAAAGGCTTTGCCCTGCTGCCCTCCCCCTCCTCTCCACCATTGTCTTCTTGGCCATGGGAGGCCTTTCCCTAAGCCAGCTGCCCCCAGAGCCATAGTTCCCCTACGTGGAAGTGGGGCGGGCTTCATAGAGACCTGGGAATGAGCTGAAGGTGAAACATTTTCTCCCTGGATTTTTACCAGTCTCACATGATTCCAGCCATCACCTTGGACCACCAAGCCTTGATTGGTGTTGTCAGTTGTCCTCCTTCCAGGGAGGGATTTTGCAGTTCTTTGGCTGAAAGGAAGCTGTGCGTGTGTGTGTGCCTGTGTGTGTGTGTGTGTATCTCACACCCATGCATTGTCCTCTTTTTATTTAGATTGGCAGTGTAGGGAGTTGTGAGTAGTGGGGAAGAGGGTTGGGAGGGTTTCATTGTCTGTGAAGTGAGACCTTCCTTTTCCTTTTCTTCTATTGCCTCTGAGAGCATCAGGCCTAGAGGCCTGCCAGGCCATGGGCAGCCTGTGTGTAAAACCTGGAGACGGTGGATGATCCCCACACCACAGCCCTTTTGTCTCTGCAAACTGCCTTCTTCGGAAAGAAGGAGGTGGGAGGATGTGAATTGTTAGTTTCTGAGTTTTACCAAATAAAGTAGAATCTAAGAAGAAAGGTAACGTTTGTTTTTGCTTTTATTCACCCTGCCCCAGCTATCCAGGACCTCGGGTATACTACTCCTAATTTACTGCGAAGGTAGGCAGTATCCTACTCTTTATGGCAGCTGTTGTATTCGCTTGCCCTTGCTGTTAGAACAACTCTTTTCAAGTAGTGAAAGTGAAGACATCTATACCTCTTCTTGATCACGTGATTGTTTGATGGGCTCCCAAGGATGATGGGTTTAGAAATTCACTGGTCTTTTTGGTTGTCCTTGACACCATTTGATTCTTACTTGCCTCTGCCGGTAACCTGCTGGGCCTGGGCTGCCTTTCCTGGTTTTACAGCCAGCTGTGTGTGCAGTGTCTAGTCATCTAGCCCCCAGGCTACCTAGTAGCTTCTCATGTGCCTCCCAGCTGCTTGTTGCCACATGCCCTTTGGACCCTCATTTTGTTTCCTCTGATCTAATCAAGTGACCATTTGGTGCTTTTGGTTTGAGAATACAGCAGGAGTAGGGCACATATGGGGTTCACTCTTCTGTCTGGCAAACCTGTCTTCAGCTCGGTGGGCCAGTGTCTGGGCCCACGTTTCTCCTAGTGATCCAGTGGGAAGAAAGGCTGCTCTGTCTCCACGGTGGAGTAGGGTAGATCCTAGGCATATTGGTGGCTCCTTTAAGACCAGCCTTTGATGCAGTGTCAGGAAAATTGTGGTTACAAGTTCAAATTGTGGTTTTGAGAGATTCTAGCTTAAAAGGAAAAGAGCAAAGAAGCATCCCTGGTTTGAGAGTCTTCTGGAGGAAGTTTCCTTCCCTGAAGGAATTCCTTGTGTTTTACTACCCTTTTTTCCCCTTAGTCTTCTGAGAGTTCTGGGGGTGGGGGATAAGGTCTTAACAAAAAATAATCAGGCATCTCAAAAACCACAGTTTGAACTGGAAACCTAACACTGTGATTTGAATTCTAAAAGTCATGGTTTGAATTTGAAAGGGCCTCACCCCCCCCCGCCCCCCCCGCCCCACGCACCCACCAGAGGCCAGCTTTAATGAGGCAGGCAAGCAACAGTCTCCACATTGTGATTATTTTAAAAATTTAATCCTAGATGGGAACGCTGACTATAAGGTGTCATGATCAGAAAGACGGAATGTGTTGGGATGATCATTCTGGGGCACTTTCATGGTCTGACCTGCAGCTGCTGAGACCTGGTATTGAAGAAGGTTATCAATGACTTGTCTTGAATTTGGAGGCTTGTGGAGTCCTTGCTATGTTTTGCTGTTTTTTTGTTTCATACACTCGGGTATATTCACTCGGGATTGAATTCCAACTTTGGAAACTGATGTTCTGCTGCCATACTCCCACATCCCCTCTTAAAAACCATTAATCACCTCTCTAGGGTGAAAGGTTGTCTTTGGAGTATGGCTCTAGCCAGCTGGAACAGTTCCATTCCATGTAGGCGCTGATGAGCTAGCATCACTCCAGGCCTCTGCACGAAGGGACCTTTGGGAGAATAATAGAAACACTGACTCATCACATGACCATTTGGAGGGATCACAAGCCAGAGGCCGTCATTCTGCAGCCAACAACAACTTGGATCCTCCACCCTCGGTGGAGGGTCCCTTTTGTTACTGAGAAACCACAAGCCACAGAAGTGGGGAAGGAACACAGGAACTGCAATCAAGGGATATGCCTGAACTAGTCTTGAACAATAGTAAGAGACTCTGTCCAAACTGAGAAACCTCAGGGTCAAACAAAAAGACAAGAAAAACAAAAACCAAACTAAAGGGGCAAATGTTGATAGGAGCAAGGTGAATGCCACAAGGTCACCACAACTTTATGGGGAAATGAAAGAAATGCCAAGGGCAGTTTGGACGTTATTTGGAGATTCACTAACAGGAATTTACTATATACTAAGTATCCTGAATTCCTTAGGGTAGATGTGGGTTTTCTTCAGGCACAAAGTTGCATCTCAGCTATTGCAGCTGCTCTTTGGCCAATATGGAGCAAACTGCCAGAGAGTGAGTTTTACAGGGTGAGGTGGAGCGGGTGGGGCTCCGTAATGTAGCTAAGAACAGAGGTAGCTGAGGTGTGCTGGAGTGTGAGAAAGAAGATGGTATGAAATATGGCAGCCATGTGGACACTTGTTCTGTATATGCTTGTTGAAAATTTGGGTAGCTCCCCTTGGGCCAGGAAGAAAGAGCACCTATTTGACATTGGTGGTTTAGGGGCAGTGGAGGGGGAAAGTGCAACCTTCAGATGTTTGGGGAAAGAGAGAAAGATGCCTTAGGATTCTGAGAGTCCTTGGAACTCAGAATGGATATGATGGAAGTCACATTCATCTTTTTTTTTTTTTTTTTTGAGACGGAGTCTCGCTCTGTCCCCCAGGCTGGAGTGCAGTGACCGGATCTCAGCTCACTGCAAGCTCCGCCTCCCGGGTTTTACGCTATTCTCCTGCCTCAGCCTCCCGAGTAGCTGGGACTACAGGCGCCCGCCACCTCGCCTGGCTAGTTTTTTGTATTTTTTTTAGTAGAGACGGGGTTTCACCATGTTAGCCAGGATGGTCTCGATCTTCTGACCTCGTGATCCACCCGTCTCGGCCTCCCAAAGTGCTGGGATTACAGGCTTGAGCCACCGCGCCCGGCCACATTCATCTTATATTACAGAATATTTTGGCTCCTACTTGTTGAAAATATGTTGACTAGATTAGAAAATGGGCCAAAACAAACAAGGTGAGATAAGGCCTCAAGGTGAATGTCTGCAAAAATGTAGCCACACAGCTTCAGGTAGGAAGACCGCTTGGCAGCTTGTGTTTAAATAACGTAAAAGCACAACAAAAAATGCCCGCGTTTTTTCTCTTTTTTTTGAGACAGTCTTGCTCTGTTTGCCAGGCTGGAGTGCAATGGTACAATCTTGGCTCACTGCAACCTCCGCCTCCCAGGTTCAAGCGGTTCTCCTGCCTCAACCTCCTGAGTAGCTGGGATTACAGGCACCTGCCACCGCGCCCCGCTAATTTCTGTATTTTTAGTAGAGATGGGCTGTCACCATATTGGCTAGGCTGGTCTGGAACTCCTGACCTCAGATAATACACCCGCCTTGGCCTCCCGAAGTGTTGGGATTACAGGTGTGAGCCACCACACCCAGCCACCTGCTGTTTTTCTTTACTGCAAACTCAGTGTGTCATAATTAACATCATGGGGTTGCCAAAAGTAATATTAGGGTGCATTAGTAAAAGTATGTTGTCTGCAGGAAGGAGGAGTGAGTCCAGGCCACCGCTGGTACGCCATGTCCATTTGCGGCCACCAATGTTAAGCACTTCAGTAAAGGTAGAGGTAGCAGGAAGGCCAAAGGAACTGGGATTTTTCAGCTGGGAAGTGAAGACACTTTAAAACAAATGTGGTTCAAAACTGGATGGGCTGCTTCTTAACAGGTAGTGAGTTTCTTATTTAAGCAAAATCTTGACTAATTGAGAGTGGCTAAGGGAAAGATTACTGCATGGAGCAGAAGGTAAAATCAGTTACCCTTTCAGCTTTCTCCCAGCGGGATGATTTTTATTTCCACGCACCCCTTGCTGCACCCCTTCCTTACCTAAATCCCTACGCAGACCCCCAGTCTCTGACCACAGCCTGGGGCAGCTGCAGAAGGGGCAAAGAGGAGCCTTCCAGATCTGCTTCTGCCTCTCCACTGCCAACGGCGCCAGCTGCTTACTTCCTCGCCTTGCCACCAGCAGTCGGGAGGCCAGCCATCTGCCCCCTGGGTGCCCAGAGGAGGCCAGGGCTTCAAGAGTGGCTAGGGCCCCCAGCCAGGGAGCGGTTGGACCTACAGATCAGCGCACTTCGGCCAGAGGGCGGTTGGACCTACAGATCTACGCACTCTGGCGTTAGGGTGCAGACCTGCTGGCAGGCTAGGGGCAGGCCTAGAACTGCCCAGCGGCGCAGCGGCCTGGCGTCCTGGGTTCGAATTTCCACGGTTCCCACCTCATGAAAACAAGGCGTCTCGGGTCCCACCGACAGGGGCCATGCCCGGGGCGCGCAGCCTCGGGCGCTAGCCTTGTTCCTGAAGTCTGTTTCCTCCTGGGGCCTCGGTCTGACGCCCTCAGTCAGCGCTTCGCAGGAAGCCGACTCCCAAACCCGGGCAGGGGGTGTGGGCCGAGGGCGAAACCCCGCCCCCAGGGGTCCCTGATCTTTGCCCTCGCCCTGGGCTCGGCGCCTCTCGGAGAGGCATCAGCAGGCCGGTGGCGTTGCCTTTGTGTGTTTCGCTTCGAGGTGCCGGAGACCCTCCCCACAGCCCTCCGCCGCGTCCCTTCGCGGCCCTCGGCCCCTCCTCTCGGCGTCCCCAGCCCCCCTGCTCAGCTCCGCTTGCCAGTTCGGGGATTGCTGGTTCGCTCCCCGCGGCGCCAGGAGGAGGGGCAAGGGCCGGCATCCCCCTCCCCCGTGCGCGGCGCAGGAGCTGAGCCCAGCCCGGGGGACCCGCTGCCGCCGGTCATGTGGGCCGGACTGCTTCTTCGGGCCGCCTGTGTCGCGCTTCTGCTGCCGGGGGCCCCAACCCGAGGCTACACCGGGAGAAAGCTGCCCGGGCACTTCGCGCCCGAAAGGTAAGCGCCCCGAGCTCCTCCCCGCCCCCTCGCCCGGGAGAGCGCTACCCGCGTGCAGCCGAGAGGCGCGGAGGGGCGCCCAGGAGCCGCAGGCAGCCACGGGTCGGGGCTTCCTCTGGGGTGCTATCAGCGCGGGCATAGCTCGGGGACGGGACAAAGAGACAGCAACTTGTGCCTCTGGGCGGGTGCTCATCGTGCGCCCCTGGCTGGGGCTGTCCTGACTGGACAGAACGTCGTGTACCTTGGAACCGCCGGGGTCTCTGGGTCACCTTTCGTTTTCTGTTCGTGCGTGCGTGCGCGCGCGGCGGGGCGGGAGGTTGGGGTGCATGCCCCTCCGCTGTCTTTCGCTATGGATGCCGCCCTCCGCACGTGCTTTCCCCAGGGCTGCGGCGGGGCGGTGAGCGTGTGTGCGTGATGCTCGGAGCTAGGGAACACGGTGTCAGCGGGCGGCCTGGCCTGCGGCCACGTCCTCCGGGGGGCGCGCAGCGGGGGCGGCCCGGCCAAGCTTGCAGCTCGCACGTGTGTTCCACAGCCACAGCCAGTTCCTGCTCAGATCCGGCCGCGGCGTTGCACAGGCTCGCACCACCTGTCCCTCTGTCACCAGCACTAAGAGGCTCCTTGGGGCGCTCTGGCGGGTGCTCGGTCCGGCTCACCTGAGAGTTCGACTCCATCAGCCTCCCTGGGCACCCTTTTATCTGCTGCCTTGGTGGCACTGCCTGTCAGTTTCTGAGAGTCCCAAGGCTCCGCTCATTCTCCTGGTCCCCTCCTTGTCAGGCTGCTGCCATAATCACAGCAGCAAGGGGGTGGGTGGCAGGAGGGCCCCCCTTTCTTCTGTGATGACCCCAGAGAGGGAAAAAGGTCCCAGGGACAGCTTTCCTCAGACTTTTCTATGCTGCCATGGTGCCCTGAGCTTCCCTTTCAGGAATACTTGTCACATTTTGGCACAGATTCTTCTCCCCAAGAACGCGATAAGTTTGCCTTGTCCCATGTCCCCAGTGCCTGGTGCGGTGCGCAGCGCAGAGTGGGTGCTTTACAGAGTGCCTGCCTCACAGCATCATCTTCCCTCAGCTCTCAACACTGGTGGAACACCGATGGGAAGGGGTTTCTTGTCCCTTTTCTGTTGCAGTGGGGTTGGAAGCTCAAACCAGGCTGGATTTCATCACCCTCTGTCCAGTCCATGACTGGAGCTGGTTGCAGTTGTCCTCTCTGTCCCCCTCGAGGCCTGCAGTTGTGCTGTTTCCCCTGCTGGAACACCCTCTCCCTTCCTCTTCTTTTGCTGGCTGCCCTACGTGTTTTTTTTGAGACAGAATCTTACTCTTTCACCCAGGCTGGCATGCAATGGCTTGATCTCGGCTCACTGCAAGCCCCGCCTCCCGGGTTCAAGTGATTCTCCTGCCTCAGCCTCCCAAGTAGCTGGGATTACAGGCATGTGCCACCATGCCCGGCCAATTTTGTATTTTTAGTAGAGAGGAGGTTTCTCCATGTTGGTCAGGCTGGTCTTGAACTCCTGACCTCAGGTGATTTGTCCGCCTCAGCCTCCCAAAGTGCTGGGATTACAAACGTGAGCCACCACACCCAGACTATATATTTTTTTTTTTTTTTTTGGTGGAGATAGAGTTTTGCTGGGTTGACCAGGCTGGTCTCAAACTTCTGACCTCAAGTTATCCACCTGCCTTGGCCTCCCAAAGTTTTCTCTCTGACCTCAGCCTAGATGCTGCCCTTCCAGGAAACCCCCCTGACTCTCCTCAGGGCTCCACAGCCCGTTCCATTATGGCATTTGTCACTCTATGCTGTTATCATCTGGCTCCTAGTCTGCTCTACGTTCCTTGAAGGTGGGGGCAGTAGCTTGTTTATGGCTGTATGGTCACGCGTCACTCAGCACCCAGCACCAGTTGGATGCATCTGGCTTCCCACCCTTTCTGGACCTCATTCCTGGTTGAACAGACCCCCACTGCCTCCAGTTTTGGGCAGCTCACTGATGACCCCACACCCACCCCAGAGATGTCACCTATGCCATTGCCCTTCTCAACCTTTCCCTCAACAGCCATTTATTGAATACCCACTATATGCCAGGCACTGCTCTAGGTGCTGGGGTAAACAGATAAGAAACCCTTGTCATCAGGGAGTTGTAGGGGAGACAATGAATTAATAAATTAAAAACGAATCTAATGTCCCAGGAAGTAAATGTTGTGGAGAATAAAGCAAAGTAAGGGTCGACAAGGAAGGCCTCTCTGAGAAGGTGCCTTGGGCAGAGATCTGGGTGAAGGGAGAGACGGAGCCCAGTGTGTGTCTGAGGAAGAATCTTTCTTTCTTTTTTTTTTTGAGACGGTCTGGCTCTGTCACCTAGACTGGAGGGCAGTGGCGCCAACTTGGCTTGCTGCAACCTCTGCCTCACAGGCTCAAGCCATTCTTCCACCTCAGCCTCCCAAGTAGCTGACCCTACAGGTGTGCGTCACCATGCCCAGCTAGTTTTTGTGTTTTTGGTAGAGACGAGGTTTCGCCATGTTGCCCAGACTGGTCTCAAACTCCTGGGCTCAAAATGATCATCCTGCTTTGGCTTCCCAAAGTGCTGGGATTACGGGCCATGAGCCACCGCACCCGGCTGTAAGAACCTTTCTTAGAGCAGGAATTGTAAGTGCAAAGGTCCTGAGGCAGCCACCCCTGGGGCTCCTCATCCATTGCACAGCCTTTCTTCAGCTCTGAGGCCCCTCTCCTGGCCACTCTGCTCTGTGTTCATGTGGCAGATATCTGTAGGAGGCCAGTATCTATTGTCTCACATTTGTCTGTCTTGCCTCCAGGAGAGACTGTCTGGGTCATTTTTCTTTGGAAACTTCCCATTGCCCCTCCGGACAGTTCTCGAGAACTGTTCGTTGATTGACTTACAGACTGGCTGGGAGACTTTCCTGTTGACCAGTGTCTCCCTTAGTATAGAATGAGGAAAGTGCTCTCTCTTCTCTTGCAGACGCAGGCTGGGGCCCCACGTCTGCCTCTCTGGGTTCGGGAGTGGTTGCTGCCCTGGCTGGGCGCCCTCTATGGGTGGTGGACACTGCACCCTGCGTAAGTGCTTGTCCCTGTGCCCCAAGCCTTCTCCTCCAGCAGTGTGTGTTGCCAGCCCTCAGTCCCTGGTCCAAGGGGCAGACGGGGGTCCCCAGTCCCTTGTCTCTCACCTGCACTTCTCCTCTCAGCCCTCTGCTCCTTCGGCTGTGGGAGCGGCATCTGCATCGCTCCCAACGTCTGCTCCTGCCAGGATGGAGAGCAAGGGGCCACCTGCCCAGGTAACTGGGGATGGGCAGTGGCTGATGGGAACAGATGAATGAGCATTGAGGTTATGTGCTGGGCAGTGAGAACTTGAGATGGGTCCTGGCATCTCAGCTTCAGACAACTCTATTAGGTAGACATTTTGTGCCCATTTTATAGATGAAGAAACTGAGACACAGAAGTTATTGTCTTGCCTCGGGTCACACAGCTGGTAAATGGCAGAGCTGGATTTAAACCCAGGCCTGTTTGCCTTCAGAGCTACCCTCCCAACAGAATTCAGGAGGATCCTGGTGAGGTGGGGGTGGCTGGGACTGCCACAGGATGCATGCTCACCCATGCGATGCCTGCTCTAGAAACCCACGGACCATGTGGGGAGTATGGCTGTGACCTTACCTGCAACCACGGCGGCTGTCAGGAGGTGGCCCGAGTGTGCCCCGTGGGCTTCTCGATGACGGAGACAGCTGTTGGCATCAGGTGTACAGGTGAGACCTCTGGGAGTGCTGGGGGAGGGGGACAGCGGGAATTGTATCTCCTCCCCATCCTGCCAGGATGGTCTCCAGTGTATTGCAAGAGCTAGGCTGAGCCAAGATAGGCTCTGATGTATCAGAGTGGGCAGAGAGACACAAAAACGAGAGAAATGTGTCACTTCTGTTATTTTACAAATATTTATTGAGCACTTCTTAGGGGCAGGAACTGAGCTAGGGACTGCAGTTACGGGAGCCACAGTCGGTCCCTGTTAGGGAGTTCTTTTTGTTTTGTTTTGTTTTTTTGAGACGGAGTTTCGCTCTTTTGCCCAGGCTGGAGTGAAGTAGCATGGTCTTAGCTCACTGCAGCTTCCATCTCCTGGGTTCAAACAATTCTCCTGTCTCAGCCTCCCGAGTAGCTGGGATTACAAGCGAGTGCAACCATACCCAGCTAATTTTTGTATTTTTAGTAGAGATGGGGTTTTGCCATGTTGGCCAGGGTGGTCTCGAACTCCTGACCTTGTTATCCGCCCACCTCGGCCTCCCAAAGTGGTGGGATTACAGGCGTGAGCCACCGCACCCAGCCCCTGTTAGGCAGTTTCTGAATATGAGGAAGGAAGACAAGTAATAGGACAAGAACAGCCCAATTGTCATGGGGACCTTAACTGGGAAGGGAAAGGTGCCAGGGTCCACAGAGAGGCATGGAACCCAGAGTTGGTAGGGTTGGCCAGGGAAGGCTTCTTGGGAAAATAACATTTGAAAGATGAGGGAAGCTAAACTCAATAATTATTTTGTGAATGTATTATTTGTTTATGATTTTTAAGACGTTTCTACGGACAAAATCTGTTACCTTCCCCAGAAACAGCCACTGTGACCAGTTTCTTGCCAATCTTTCCAGAGCGACAAAAGCCTTTTTGGAGTTTTAACTTGGTAAAAATAATGTTTCTCCCCCTGAATAGAAAATCAACAGATAGTTCATTGTAGAACATTTGGAAAGTAAGAGGAGAAAGATGAAAATAAGCATTCTCTGGAAGTCCCCACCCAGAGATATTTGTTACTAAAATCAAGGTTTTTTTTCCTGCCTTTTTCCCTGGGTGTGTCTGTGTTTGTGTGTGTATATGTATGTTAAGCATGCATAGATGTATGCTTTAGAAAATTGGGGTTATATCTTACCTGTAGTTTTTATTATTTTTCCTATCTTATTTTATGTTGTAGGTATCACTAACAATTTCTTGCAACATAATTTTTTTTTTCCGCTGGGCTCGGTGGCTCACGCCTGGAATCCCAGCACTTTGGAGGCTGAGGCGGGTGGATTACTTGGGTTCAGGAGTTCAAGACCAGCCTGGCCAACATGGTGAAACCCTGTCTCTACTAAAAACACAAAAACTAGCTGGTGTGGTGGTGCATGCCTGTAATCCCAGCTACTCAGGAGGCTGAGGCAGGAGAATTGCATGAACCCAGAAGGTGGAGGTTGCAGTGAGCCAAGATCGTGCCACTGCACTCTGGCCTGGCTGACAGAGCAAGACTCTGTCTCAAAAAAAAAAAAAAAATTGTTTTTAGCAGTTACATATGTGGTTGCTGTAACTAAAATAAGTATTTGTCTGTTGTCCCTTATTTAAGAGGTTTGCCATGTTTCACCACTATAAATAATGTTGCCATAAAGAGGCTTCTTGTCGGCTTCTCTGATTATTTCCCAGAAGGACGCTGTTGGGTCCGAGGGTCTCACTAAAGGTGTCTTGGAGTTCCTTGCTTGTTGCAGCATCTCCTCCAGATAGGAAAAACAATGGAAGCAATTGATCTGCTCCCAAATACCTTTCACCTTGGGGCACTTTCTGCACGTACTTCTTATTTCTGAGGCAAACGGAATCAAGGAGAAGCCAGAGAACAATGTCGGAGCACTTGCAGGACAGGGTGGCACTGACTGTAGCCACGAGACATCCCAGTGGAATGGGGTTAGTCAGGGTGGGTTTCTTAGCAATGTTGAGCATGGTCTTGACCGTCCAGCTGTTAGAAACAGTGGGTAGATGCTGGGTAGAAGGCTAACTAGGGGATAAGGAGAGTGGGGGTGTCCCATGGGCTTGGGGGCCACAGTGGGGAGACTCACTACACAGTGAGTGCAGACTGAGTAGACTGAGCTGAGCCCTTAGGTCCTCAGAAGCCGCTGCAGATCTTTGGCAGGGAAGGGATTGCATGCAGCATGATTTGGGGAGATCTGTCTCCCAGCTCCTATCATCCCTCAGATCAGAACATCTCACTAGGCTCGCCTTCCTAAAGTACTACTTGGATTTAGTCACCACAACGTAGTCTCATGTTTTTTTTTTGAGACAGAGTCTCGCTCTGTCGCTAGGCTGGAGTGCAGTGGTGTGATCTCAGCTCACCACAACTGACTCCCTGGTTCAGCGATTCTTGTGCCTCAGCCTCCCAAGTAGCTGGGATTATAGGCACGTGCCACCACGCCCAGCTAATTTTTGTATTTTTGGTAGAGACGGGGTTTCACCATGTTGACCAGGGTAGTCTCGATCTCCTGACCTCGTGATCCGCCCACCTTGGCCGCCCAAAGTGCTGGGATTACAGGCGTGAGCCACTGCGCCTGGCCTTAGTCTCCTCTTAATTCACATCTTCAGTTCTGTCTCCTGCTGCCTCGAAAGGAACCCAAGCTTCAACCAGTCTGGCCCTCAGGACAGTTTGAAAGGAGCCCAGCTGCTGCCTGGAAGCACATCAGACTCTTTCTTCACCTGGGCGGTCCCTCCCCCCGATACTCCTGGTCCTCTCAGCCAGTCGCTCTTCCACGGCATGCCTGCTGGGGCCAGTCTGTCCCTGGTGAGGCATATATCACCCCAGCAGGCACTGTTCTTCCTTGGGTGTGTGTCTTGGCGCCTGTGTTATCACACTGTGAACATCTGGAGTCAGCGCTGTGTCTTACTCACATTTGCGTCCTCAACAGCCCCATTCTGGGTCTGCAGCACACAGTTGGCGCTCAGTGAACCTTTAAGAGAATTACTCTGTTGATTATTTAATCAGCCTCCCTGTCCACTGCCCTCTGCCCTTTTGAGGGCCGTTTAGGGCTGCCCTGCAGGCAGGGCCATTGGAAACAGTTGGGTCCATCTTCTCTCCTCATCTGATCTCCATGGGCTAAAGGAGGCCCCAGTCCCTTGGCCTCTTCCTTCCTGGGGTTTCCTCATAGCCAGTGACCTTCCTGGTGTCTGCTCTTTCTTCCTGGGGTGCAGGTGGGGATTCCACGCTGCTGAGGGCAGGCTTGGTGTGGGCTCAGGGTCTTTGTGGGGTTGATTTGTTCCTGAGTCACAGTCATGTTCAGATAGGGCCATGTAAAGGTGCTTTCTTTTCTTTTTCTTTTTTTTCTTGAGACGGAGTTTCGTTCTTGTCGCCCAGGCTGGAGTGCAATGGTGCAATCTAGGCTCACCGCAATCTCTACCTCCTGGGTTCAAGCGATTCTCCTGCCTCAGCCTCCCAAGTAGCTGGGATTACAAGCATGCACCACCATGCTTGGCTAATTTTGTATTTTTAGTAGAGATGGGGTTTCTCCATATTGGTCAGGCTGGTCTTGAACTCCTGACATCTGGTGATCCGCCTGCCTCAGCCTCCCAAAGTGCTGGGATTACAGGCATGAGCCACAGTGCCCAGCCTGCAAGGGTGCTTTCTTCCCAGACACTGACGAACGTGTAAGTTCCCTTGCGAGGACCACTGTGTAAACACGTGCTTTCTCTCTTTCCAGACATTGACGAATGTGTAAGCTCCTCTTGCGAGGGCCACTGTGTGAACACGGAAGGCGGGTTTGTGTGTGAGTGTGGGCCAGGCATGCAGCTGTCTGCCGACCGCCACAGCTGCCAAGGTGAGCTGCAGAGAAGGAACGGCTGCTCTGGGAGGGGTAATGGGGATGCCACATTGAACACTCAGCCCTGCCATGCCCAGTACAGTGTGCTCTGTGCGCCACTGGATTGAACCTTCACCACTGGCTTCTGAGGGAGATGCTGATATGGTTCCTGTTTGACTGATGTGGAGACTGAGGCTTGCCCAAGGCCAAGTCATTAGTAAGAGGTGGAGTCAGAGTTTGAATCCCAGCACATCTAACAGTTGGAACCGACTGCTACTGGCCTGGCGGGATGGCTCACATCTGTAATCCTTGCACTTTGGGAGGCCGAGGCGGGAGGATCACCTGAGGTCAGGAGTTTGAGACCAGCCTTTTGGCCACACGGTGAAACTTCATCTCTACTACAAATACAAAAATTAGCCAGGTATGGTGGCGAGCGCCTGTAATCCCAGCTACTCAGGAGGCTGAGGCAGGAAAATTGCTTGAACCCATCTGGCGGGGGTTGCAGTGAGCCGAAATTGCACCACTGCACTCCAGCCTGGATGACAGAGTGAGACTTCTTCTCAGAAAACAAAGTACCTGCTGCTGCTGTTGCAGGATAAAGGGATGGTGATGGAAGAGAGGTCATGAGGAGAGCCAGGGCAGAGTGGGCCGACCAACCTGGGGAAGGAGGCCACTGAGAAGAGGGAGGGCCGGGAGAGACTCAGGCTGTGAGACCAGAGGAGCCATGGGAGGGGCATACCAGGATGGGGTCATTCACTGACTTCATTTCACCTGCCCCAGTGCTGGCCCAGGCTCTGGAGCTACCCCGGGGAGGGGGATCCCCCAAGTCTGGTGGGGAGCGGAAGAACTAGGTTAGGATGAGGGATAAGTGTTGGGGAAACCCAGGGAAGAGAAGGAATCCTTCTTCAGTTTGCGGGATGAGAGATCTAACAATTATTACTCATTCTTTTAAAATGCCTTTTATTTACGCGTTATGGAAGAAAAGAATCTCACAAGGCGGATAATCGTGAGCTCCCCCTGAATCTTACATTATTATTTTCTTTCTTTTTTTTTTTTTTTGAGATGGAGTCTTGCTCTGTCGCCCAGGCTGGAGTGCAGTGGCCGGATCTCAGCTCACTGCAAGCTCCGCCTCCCGGGTTTACACCATTCTCCTGCCTCAGCCTCCCGAGTAGCTGGGACTACAGACGCCCGCCACCGCGCCCGGCTAGTTTTTTGCATTTTTTTAGTAGAGACGGGGTTTCACCGTGTTAGCCAGGATGGTCTCGATCTCCTGACCTCGTGATCCACCCGTCTTGGCCTCCCAAAATGCTGGGATTACAGGCTTGAGCCACCGCGCCCAGCCTATTATTTTCTTTGTGTTTGACATTTTCATAAATTATAAGAAAAAAATATAAAAGCCATTGTGCTAGCCCAGGCCCTCTTTCCCACTGCTTCCCTCTGCTCTCCCTGGAGAATAGCCTGCATGTCTTAGTCTGCTCCGGCAGCCATCATAAAATTCCATAGGCTGGGCCGGGCGCGGTGGCTCACGCCTATAATCCCAGCACTTTGGGAGGCCGAGACAGGCGGATCACGAGGTCAGGAGATCAAGACCATCTGGCTAACACGGTGAAACCCCGTCTCTACTAAAATACAAAAAAAATTAGCCGGGCGTGGTGGCGGGCGCCTGTAGTCCCAGCTACTCAGGAGGCTGAGGCAGGAGAATGGCATGAACCTGGGAGGCGGAGCTTGCAGTGAGCTGAGATCCCGCCACTGCACTCCAGCCTGGGTGACAGAGTGAGCCTCTGTCTCAAAAAAAAAAAAAAAAAAAAAAAAAAAAAAAAACAGAATTCCACAGGCTGGGGGCCTATACCACAGACATTGATTCTCATAGTTCTAGAGGTTGCAAAGTCCAAGATTAAGGCACCAGCTAATTCAGTTTCTGGTGAGGGCTCTTACTGGCTTTCAGAAGGTAGTCTTCTTGCTGTGTCCTCACTTGGAGAGAGAGCTCTCCGGTATCTCTTCTTCTTTTTCTTCTTTTGTTTTTGACATGGAGGAGGACAGAGGACATTCCCTCTGTCGCCCAGGAGCGCCGTGATACAATCTTGGTTCACTGCAACCTCCACCTCCTGGGTTCAAGCGATTCTCCAATCCTTCCAAATAGCTAGGGTTACAGGTGTGTGCCACCATGCCTGGCTAATTTTTGTATTTTTAGTAGAGATGGGGTTTCACCATGTTGGCCAGGCTGGTCTCCAACTCCTGACCTCAAATGATCTGCCTGCCTCAACCTCCCAAAGTGCTGGAATTACAGGTGTGAGCCACCCAGCTAGGCCTCTCATGTCTCTTCTTATAAGGACACTAATCCCATCAAGAGGGCACACCCTCATGACCTCATGTAACCCTAATTATCTTCTTATCTACTTATCTTTGTATCTTCCAAATGCCATTACATTGGCGGTTAGGGCTTCAACACGATTTTTGAGGGGGCAGAATTTGGTCCATAGCACACAGGTATTGGTCTGCTGTGTGCCCTGACTGCCCTTTCCCATGATGTGTACGTACATACACCGGCACTTACAGAGATATGATGTTGCTAAACTCTCAGGTCCTGGGTCCTGGACTAAGCACTTTACATGCATTTTCTCCTTTCGCCCTCAAAATTACCCAGTGAAGTTGGTATTATTTATCTCCATTTTATTGATAGGAACGCTGAGGCTTAAGGAAATTGTTACTTGCTTAAGATCACATTAGTGCTAAGGTTTTTTTTCTTTCTTTCTTTTTTTTTTTTTTTTGTAGAGATGGGGTCTTGCTGTGTTGCCCAGGCTAGTCTCCAATTCCTGGCCTTAAGCTGTCCTTCCCCCTTTGGCCCCCAAAGGGCTGGGATTCCAGGCATGAGCCAGCCACTGTGCCCAGCCAGAGTTGGGATTTGAACCTAGTCATTCCTTTGCTTGTTCCCCCCATCCCCGCCCAATGTTGGTCTTGAAGATCTTTCCACATCAGGGTAAACAGACTTGCCTTGTTCCTTTTAACTGCTGACTCTGCAGTGCAAATATTTCATAGTTTACGAACTCTTCTCTTATTGATGAATGTGGAGATTATTTCCAGTTTTTCACAATTTCAAATAGCACTAGGGAACTTTTACAGAGGAGGTTCCACTGAAGCTGAGTTTTGAAGTATGACTAGGAGTTTTCCAGCCAGACAAGAGAGAAAGGCATTCCAGGCAGACAGAGAACATGGGCAAAAGGGGAGCACCAAAAGAGCGTGGTGCATTTGGAAGATGGCAAGAATTTAAGCCAGTGGCCAGGTGCAGTGGCTCATGCCTGTAATCCCAGCACTTTGGGAGGCCAAGGCAGGTGGATCACCTGAGGTCAGGAGTTTGAGGCCAGCCTGACCAACATGGTGAAGCCCCATCTCTACTAAAAATACAAAATTACCCAGGCGTGGTGGCGCGTGCCTGTAATCCCAACTACTTGCGAGGCTGAGGCAGGAGAACTGCTTGAACCCAGGAGATGGAGACTGCAGTGAGCTGAGATTGTGCCATTGTACTCCAGCCTGGGCAAAAAGAGCGACACTCTGTCTCAAACAACAACAACAACAACAACAACAAACAAACAATAAAAGAATTTAAGCCAGAGTGAAGGTCAGGGGCAAGGAAGGAGGTGGGCAAGGCAACCAGGACTATGTTCAAAGGTGTCGTGAGCTGTGGGGCGGCATTGGTGTCTTACCCTAAGATGAGGTCTGTGACCCGTGGGAGCAGCGGAGGGGTTTTGAGCAAGGAGGGCCCTGATTAGAAGTGCCCTTTGGTCAGAATATCCTGGAGGCTGTGCAGAGGATGACTTGAAGGAACCTAGGTAGAGACAGAGAGACACACTGGAGGCTGTGGCTATTCTCCAGACTAAAGATGAATGTGGCCAGGCTAAGGGGTAGCAGTGAGGATGAGAGACGTGGGCTGGTCCAGAGAGTATTTAGGACTGGATGTGGGCAGTGCAGAAGAGTGGCAGCTAAGGTGATTCCCCACAGCCCTGTGTGGGATAGGAGATGGAGATGAGAGAGGAAGAGGGGACCACATGTTTCCAAAGTTCTGTTGGGGAAATGAACCCCAGTCTTGTCCCTTTTCCTGCCAGACACTGACGAATGCCTGGGGACTCCCTGCCAGCAGAGATGTAAAAACAGCATTGGCAGCTACAAGTGTTCCTGTCGAACTGGCTTCCACCTTCATGGCAACCGGCACTCCTGTGTAGGTAAGGCAGGGAGGATGCTGTGGTCTGCACACTTAGGCTGCCAATCAGGAAGATGGAGAGGGAGCCCAGGGACCCGGGAAGGTTAACAATCAGACCTTCTGGTCCTCTGGAGCCTGAAGGGGCTTGAGCCTTTGCTCAGAGCCTGCCTGTCCCTGGGGTTGGCGTGGCTCTGCATGAAGACCCTGTCTTGGACTTTTCCTGGCCATTTGCCACTTTCATCCTGTTATGTTTCTCTTCCGCTCCTCTCCCAGATACACCCCAAGGATTCCTCTCTGCTCACCCATTTTCTTGGCTGCCTTTGCTCCCCTTGGTAAATAAAGCACGTTATGTCTTGGTTCCTCTGGTTTAGAAGGAGACCCTGTTTTCTCAGCCCATTAGCAGAAATTTCCAGAAAGGGATTGGCATGTTTGGTTTGAGCTTGGCTCATGGGCTGAAGGTGGGGTCCCATGGGCCTGAAAAAAGACCTTGTTTTAGCGGAGTTAGGTATTTGTCCCGAAGCCTACCTTGAGCAGCTCAGTGAGTTTTGAGACTTTTTTCGGAAAGAAAAATGGGAGGGTGGAAGGTTTGGAGATGAGCTTCTCAGCGGGATTTATCCCCACCAGGCAGCAATTAATTACCGCTGCATAGTGCTGGGGCTGAGTCTGTGATACTCGCATGAAATGCCTGCTGGATATGTGAACCTATCAACAAGACTAGCACTAGATTTCAGCCCCGCTCCCAACTGCCTGAGTCACATCCCGCACCTTGGGCAGGGATGGACCCTGTAAGAACGTGGCAGGGAAACTCCCCAAGTCTTTTGAGCTAAGGGATGGGCGGAAGAAGGGCTCGGTACCCCCAAACAAAGCAGCTGTCCGCAGCGAGGCTCTCCCGCAGATGTAAATGAGTGTCGGAGGCCATTGGAGAGGCGAGTCTGTCACCATTCCTGCCACAACACCGTGGGCAGCTTCCTATGCACATGCCGACCTGGCTTCAGGCTCCGAGCTGACCGTGTGTCCTGTGAAGGTGAGGCTCCCCTCCCCTCCCCTGCCCTGCCCTCCCCTCCCACAGTCGCCGACTGGCTACGCCCTCTCAGTGCCTGCCCTGGCCACGCCCCCTGAGAGCCTGTCCCCTCCCCATTCACGCCCTCCGGGCACCCAGCCACGCCCTCTCAGCTCCTGGCCCTGCCCTGCCCCGGCCCCGCCCACCTGGCGCCAGACCCCCTTATTTCCGTCTGCCCTTGTTTTCAGTTCATCTTGTTTGTTACTTCCAACACTCCACTTGCTTCCTCGCTTTTTTTTCCCCACTTCTTTATCCATTCTTCCCTCTTCTTTTCACTGTTTCCCCAGCCCTTCTGTTTTTTCCCAAATGATAAAAGGATAAAACCCAACAGGAGTAGAATAACATGGGCTGCAGCGACAACCGTTTCCGTGGTTCGCCCTGTCGCATGGCGACAGTGTGCCCATATACATAGTAGAATGTTGCGCAGACCACGGGGGTAAACAGGGACTTGTGGTGGAGCTGAGCCCAGGTCTCCCTAAACCTTGCCTCCTGTCTCTGCTGCCCACCCCAACAGACCTCCGTGCTTCTGTTTCAGCTTTCCCAAAAGCTGTGCTGGCCCCATCTGCCATCCTGCAACCCCGCCAACACCCGTCCAAGATGCTCCTGTTGCTTCCTGAGGCCGGCCGGCCTGCCCTGTCCCCAGGACATAGCCCTCCTTCTGGGGCTCCAGGGCCCCCAGCCGGAGTCAGGACCACCCGCTTGCCATCTCCTACCCCACCACTACCCACATCCTCCCCTTCTGCCCCTGTGTGGCTGCTGTCCACCCTGATGGCCACCCCAGTGCCTACTGCCTCCCTGCTGGGGAACCTCAGACCCCCCTCACTCCTTCATGGGGAAGTGATGGGGACCCCTTCCTCACCCAGGGGCCCTGAGGCCCCCTGGCTGGCAGCAGGGCCCTCTCCCTGCTGGCACCTGGGAGCCATGCTTGAATCTGGGAGTCGCTGGACAGAGCCTGGGTGTTCCCAGTGCTGGTGCAAGGTGGGTACTAGGGGTCCCTGGAACTTCTTTGGTCTGGAGTCTGGGGCCTTGTGATGGCTGTAACTCCTGCTTGTGCTTCTAGGATGGGAAGGTGACCTGTGAAAAGGTGAGGTGTGAAGCTGCTTGTTCCCACCCAATTCCCTCCAAAGATGGGGGATGCTGCCCATCGTGCACAGGTGAGAGCTGGTGCCAGGGAAGGACATAGCCCTGCCTCTTCCTTTCTCTGCATCCTCCTGCCGCCAAAAGGCTGTTCTTTAACATTAGTGTACATTAGAATCTCCTGGAGGGCTTACCAAGCCACACTTCCCTTGGCGCTGCCCCCAGAGCTTCTGATTCAGTAGGTCTGGGATAGGGCCAGAACATGTGCATTTGAACAGGTTCCCAGGGGATACTGACATGCCTGGTCTAGCGACCACACTTTGAGAACCACCCGTTTATACTGTAATATCCCTCAAGGGGGACTTTTCATCTTCTGGGCATTGTTTTCAGCTTCATTCGCTCATTAATTTATTCAGTCATTCATTGAGCCTCTTTAAATCCACTGTGCAGTCCCCTTCTCCTGCCCCAGTTCCCCTCCTACACGGGGAGGAGTCATTGTTTCTAAATTCTGTCCCCTTTTTGACTCCCCCGCCATCTGCTGATGGTTTTTCATTTGCTTCTCATTGCTGGAAGGATAGGGACCCAAATTCTTCACAGATCCTTCACAGAGCTTCTCAAAACTTGCTCTGCACTTGGATCAAGGGGACTCTTACTAAAATGCAGATTCTTGGCTGGGCATGCTGGCTGAAGCCTGTAATCCCAGCACTTTGGGAGGTGGAGGTGGGCAGATCACTTGAGCCCAGGAGTTTGAGACTAGCCCTGTGTCTACAAAAAATACAAAAAATTAGCCAGGTGTGGTGGCGTGTACCTGTAGTCCTACCTGCCTGGGAGACTGAGGTGGGAGGACCTACTCCTACTCCTACTCAGGAGGACTGCTTAAACCCAGTAGGTCGAGGCTGCAGTGAGCCATGATTGTGCCACTGCACTCCAGCCTGGGCTACAGAGCGAGACCTTGGCTCAAAAAAAAGAAAAAAGAAAATCAGATTCTCATTCAGTTGGTCTGGGAGGGGATTCTTTGTCTGATGGTCTTGGTGATATGACACTGAGGTTGCTGGGGATTGAGCAGTAGTTAAAAAGTCTTCCTAAGGGTTAAAATGGAAATGCACTGTTTTTGTTTTTGTTTTTTTTTTTTGAGATGGAGTCTTGCTCTGTCGCCCAGGCTGGAGTGCAGTGGCGTGATCTTGGCTCACTGCAGCCTCTGCCTCCCGGGTTTAAGCAGTCCTCCTGAGTAGCTGGATTATAGCCACCCACCACCACCAAGCCTGGCTAATTTTTGTACTTTTTTTTTTGCTAGCGACAGGGTTTCACCATGTTGGCCAGGCTGGTCTTGAACTTGACCTCAAGTGATCCGTCCGCCTTGGCCTCCCAAAGTGTTGGGATTACAGGCGTGAGCCGCCGTGCCTGGCTTGATTTTCTTAATGACTGTTGTGGGTTATGTCCCCGCTACATGCTGAGCCCTGAGTGCGAAGTATTGAGTACTTTATTGCCCAGGTTTTGGATACCTCCAAGTTCCCTGCAGGGTACATGGTGGTGTTTTCATTTTGCAGTGAAGACAGCTGGGTACCAGAGAGGTGAAGTGACATGTCCAGGGACATGCTGGTTAATGGAGCTGGAGGGCCAGGGTTTTCTTTTTCTTTTTCTTTTTTTTAAGACAGAGTCTCGCTCTGTTGCCCAGGCTGGAGTGCAGTGGCGCGATCTCGGCTCACTGCAATGTCTGCCTCCTGGGTTCAAGCGATTCTCCTGCTTCAGCCTCCCCAGTAGTGGGATTACAGGCATACGCCACCGTGCCCGGCTAATTTTTGTATTTTCAGTAGAGACTGGATTTCACCATGTTGGACAGGCTGGTCTCAAACTCCTGACCTTGTGATCTGCCAGCCTTGGCCTCCCAAAGTGCTGGGATTACAGGTGTGAGCCACTGCGCCTGGCCTCAGGTTTTGAACCCAGGCTGCCTTTCCTGCCCTCTGGGAAGAAAATGTTGTGCCCTCCAGACAGTTGTGAGTTTGTGAGACATGGATGGACTCTCCTGGGGCCACCACAACTGATCCTTGCAGGACCACACAGTCAGAGTACCCTGAATCTGCCACTCCTGGGACACCTAGGGCAGTGAGAGAATGTTCCAGGTACATTAAGCATGGAGAAGCAGCGAGACCTCAAGCTTCCTCCTCTTTGAAGAGGTCTGATGCTTTTACCTCCTATTTGTCCTTCAAAGACTGTTTTCACAGTGGTGTCGTCCGAGCTGAAGGGGATGTGTTTTCACCTCCCAACGAGAACTGCACCGTCTGTGTCTGTCTGGTAAGCATCACAAGATCCTCAGAGCCTCATGGGTGTTTTCTTAACCTTTGGGGGTTTTAGAGGAAGGGGAAAAGACCGGATGTTAAAGGTGAGCTTGTTGAGTGGAAGGGAACATTCTCAGGTTGTGGAATTTGGTTAGAAGCTGTAGAATTTAAAAGGGGGAGGGAAGTATAAAGCAGGAAGGTTGGTGGAGTCAGGGAGGCTTCTGCTCCACAGCAGACAGCCAGCAGGCACACAGGGTCGTCTGTTTAGGAAGGGGAGGGGACGAAACTCCCTCGGAAACTTCCCACCAGGGAGGCTGTTTTTCTCTCCAGGCAAAATATTTGCCAGCACAATGAAGGTCTCCACATCTGGGAGAAAGAAGGCTCATTACCAAACTCAGCTTGTTAAAAGTATTTGGCTTTGGGCAAATTCACTCCTGCAAGAATAGTTATTAAGCACCTACTGTGTGCCTGCCCTGCCAGATGCTGTCCCATGTATTTGATTAGGAGCATCTACTGAGTGCCAGGCCCGGGGTTGGTGCTTCTCATCTCTTTCCTCACTGAAGCTCTCAGCAGCTCTTCCGGCTCAGCTTTACTGCCCCTATTCTGCAGATGAAAAGACAGAGGCTGGGAGATGGCAGAGTTGGGATTTGAGGTCTCTCTGAGCCCAAAGTCAGGGCTCTGTCCACCAGCCCTCACTGCCACCTTCTGACCATCTTTATTTTTTATTTTAGAGACAGGGTCTTGCTGTATTGCCCAGGCTGGATTATAGCGGTACAGTCATAGCACGTTGTAGCCTCGAATTCCTGGGCTCAAGAGATCCTCCCATCTCAGTCTCCCAGGTAGTTGAGAGCACAGGCGCATGCCATTACACCCGGCTAATTTTTTTGTTTTTTGTAGAGACAAGGTCTCGCCGTGTTGCCCAGGCTGGTCTCAAATTCCTGGGCTCAAGCGATCCTCCCACCTTGGCCTCCCCAAATGCTGGGATTACAGGGATGAGCCACTGCACCTGGTCATGACCATCTTTAAATGTCTCTTGTTCTGGCATCAAAGGTGGAAGCTGCAGTGTGAAATCGAGCATGCAGACAACCACCAGCACCCTTTATCGAACTCTTCCTATGTGCTACATGAAAGCACAGCAGCCAAGTTCCCTCCCTCCCTCCTTTCTTTCCTTTCCTTTCTTTCTTTCTCTTTCATGTTTCTTTCTTCTTTCTCTCTCTTCTCTCTTTCCCCCTTCCCTCCCCCCCCCCCTCCCCCCCCCCCCCCCCTCCTTCCTCCCCCTCTCCTCCCCTTCCCTCCTGTCACCTCTCTTTTCTCTTAATCTCCTCCCCTTCCCCTCTCCTCTCTCTCTCCCCCTCCCACC
>NC_045446.1:12492202-12498482 GCF_002776525.5 Piliocolobus tephrosceles
CCCCTCTCCTCTGCTGTCCTGCCCCTCTCCTCCCCTTCCCTCCTGTCCCCTCTCTTTTCTCTTAATCCCCTCCCCTTCCCCTCTCCTCTCTCTCCCCCTCCCACCTCCTCCTTCCCCTCCCCTCCCCCCTCCTCTTTTCTTTTCTTTCTTATGGGATCTCATTTTGTTGTCCAGACTGGGGTGCAGTGGTGCAATCATGGCTCACTGTAGCCTTGACTTCCCATGCTAAAGCAATCTTCCCACCTCAACCTCCCAAGTAACTGGGACCACAGGCATGTGCCACCGCCCCAGCTCATTTATTTTATTTTATTTTTTGTAGAGAGAGGGTCTCCCTATGTTGCCAGGCTGGTCTGAAACTCCTGGGCCCAAGCAATTCTCTCGTCTCGGCCTCCCAAAGTGCTGGGATTACAGGTGTGAGCCACGGCACACAGCCCCAAGTGCTTTCATGCATGATCTCATTTCACGTAATCCTTGGAAACCCCGAGAGACACGCCGATTCCAGCCTATTTCTTAGATGGGGAGACCGGGGCTCAGAGATGTGATATACTTGGCCCAAAGTGTTGATAAGGGAGGAGCAGATATTGGAACTCAGGTGTGGCTGACTCCAAAACTGGGGGCTCTTTGGTCTCAATGTCACATTTAAAACACTTACTTTGAAATTTAATTCTTTGACTAGCCAATATGAGCCACCTGATTCAAAACTCAGATGCACAGGAAGGTGTATGGGGGTCTCCTTCCCTGCAGGAGTCAGCTCTGTTCTCTGCTTCCTGGTACCTTCCAGAGCTCCCAGGCACATTTGCATAAGGAAGGGAGCACGCTCTGCCCGCTGGGCTGCCCTGGCCTTTTTCCTGGAATGGTGTGTTACAGCCTGGAGGTGTTCTAACCACACCATATGTATTAGTCCATTTTCACACTGTTGATAAAGACATACCTGAGACTGGGTAATTTATAAAGAAAAGGAGGTTTAATGAACTCACAGTTCCATGTGGCTGGGGAGGCCTCACAATCATGGTGGAAGGTGAAAGGTACGTCTTACATCGCAGAAGGCAAGAGAGAACGAGAGCCAAGCGAAAGGGGAAACCCCTTATCAAACCATCAGATCTCGTGAGACTTACTCACTCCCAGGAGAACAGTATGGCGGAAACCGCCCCCATGATTCAATTCAATTCAGTGTGAGAATTATGGGAGCTACAATTCGCGATGAGATTTGGGTGAGGACACAGCCAAACCATATAAGCATCATAAACACCGGGAATGTGTCCCTGTGACATGGCAGCATTTAAAGGTTTCTGGTGGCCTCCTTTAGGCAGCTTTCCTGTTCGAAGGGCCTGCTGTGAGATGGGGAATGAGCCCTGTTCCACCCCTCCACCCCCAGTGCCATCTCTTGCCTCCTCCTCAGGCTGGAAACGTGTCCTGCATCTCTCCTGAGTGTCCCCCTGGCCCCTGTCAGACCTCCCCACAGTCAGATTGCTGTACTTGTGTTCCAGGTAAGTGACACTCTTGGAGCATTTTTCTTTTTCTTTTTCTTTTTTTTAGATTTTTTTGTAGACCTCGCTATGTTGCCCAGGCTGGTCTTGAGCCTCAGGTGGTCCTCCTGCTTCAGCCTCTCAAAGTGCTGGGATGACAGGCATGAGCCCCCAAGCCCGTTTTTGCATTTTGCTTCCTTTTTTTTTTTTTTTTGAGGGGGAGACTTGCTCTCCAGGCTGGAGTGCAGTAGCATGATCTCAGCTTGCTGCAACCTCCGCCTCCCAGATTCAAGCGATTCTCCTGCCTGAGCCTCCGGAGTAGTGAGTAGCTGGGATTACAGGTGCCCGCCACCATGCTGGGCTAATTTTTGTATTTTTAGTAGAGACGGGGTTTCACGACGTTGGCCAGGCTGGTCTCGAACTCCTGACCTCAGGTGATCGACCAGCCTTGGCCTCCCAAAGTGCTGGGATGACAGGCGTGAGCCCCAGAGCCCGGTTTTACGTTTTGCTTCTTTGTGTGTGCAGGGGAGGTTGTCTTTTGAGTATGCGATGGGGTGGGGTGAGTGGAGGAGTCAGGGAGGAGATTGGTTTCTGCTTTACAAACTCAGATTAAGTGAAGCATTTCGAAGTGGCTGTTTTTATTGTGCACTTTTTATGTGTACAGCAGTTTGATGCTAGACTGTATTCACAGCCCAGCTTTCCCCTGCCTTAGGAGTCACCTTCAGCTCAGGCAGGACTGGGTTTCAGTCCACCCTTGTCATTGCTCTGTCCCAGGGCAGGGAGGGGTCTCTCCTTAGCCACTAATGAGTTGGTCCTTTGTTAAAAACAAGGTTTTATTTCCTGGGATGGCTTCATCACTGTCATGGATGTTCCCTGCTGACCCTGTGCCCCTTGCTGTGTGGGGCACTTGCCGGAACTCCATCTCATGAAACCCTTATGTCACCACTCTAAGGCAGTACTATTTATTGCCCCATTTTGTAGATGGGAACACTGAGACTCGGAAAGTTCAAGTCACTGCCTAAAGGTACACAACCATTAAGTAATGGAGCAGAGCTTGAATTCAAGTCTACCTGATTTCAAAGCTGGTGTTCTTTTAAAGTATTTTTTTTCTTAATATTTAAATGTTATATTATTTTTAATTGACTTATTTTTGCATAGTCAATGTAGTCTGGATGAGATAGAAACCCTTATCAGTCCCATTGTACAGATGAGAAAACTGAGGCTTAGAGAGCTATAAGTGTCTTGCCCAAAGTCATTCCCTGGTGAGTTGTGTAGCTAGGATTTGAGCCCAGGGCATTCTTTTTTTTTTTTTTTTTTTTTTGAGACGGAGTCTCGCTCTGTCGCCCAGGCTGGAGTGCAGTGGCCGGATTTCGGCTCACTGCAAGCTCCACCTTCCGGGTTTACACCATTCTCCTTCCTCAGCCTCCCGAGTAGCTGGGACTACAGGCGCCCGCCACCTCGCCCGGCTAGTTTTTTGTATTTTTTAGTAGAGACGGGGTTTCACCTTGTTAGCCAGGATGGTCTCGATCTCCTGACCTCGTGATCCGCCCGTCTCGGCCTCCCAAAGTGCTGAGATTACAGGCTTGAGCCACCGCGCCCGGCGAGCCCAGCGCATTCCAACAGCAGGTGACCCTGGGCAGTTTCTAAGGCTGTTTTTTCAGTAGAGTGGATCTTCAAATCAAAGACTCTCCCCAGATTCTCATAGCCTCCAGGGGGGTAGTAGCACCATTTGTCTAACGTGGCACCTTTGTCTTAGGTGTCTGGAACAGTCTCTTTTTCTTTCTTTTTTTCTGTTACTCTTTAGTTATTTAGGGCTTCCCCTGCCTTTTTTAGTTAAGGACCTCGTCTTACATGTGATTCATTCTTTGTCAGATTTTGTGTTGTTGAGATGGGGTCTTGCTCTGCCGCCCAGGCTGCAGTAGAGTGATGCAATCACTATAACCTCAACCCCTGGTTTCAAGCCATCCTCCTGCCTCAGCCTCCTGATTAGCAAGGTCTACAGGCACACACTGCTGCACTCAGCTAATTTTTAAAAGTTTTTGTAGAGATGGGGTCTTGCTATGTTGACCAGACTGGCCTCGAACTCCTGGGTGCAAGAGATCCTCCCACCTCGGCCTCCCAGAATGTTGGGATTACAGGCATGAACTGCCACACCCAGCCCTTGTTTTGTGTCTGGGGTTTGGAGGGGGAGAAGTGCTTTGGGTTCCTGGGCATGGAGCATGCTTGGAGCATGCTGTGGAGTGTCGTGGGTGGGTGTTACATGCCCCGGGGCTCCCCACCCATTTGTTCCCCCTTTTCTTTAGCTGCCTCTGCCCAAAGACCTTGAGCTGCTCCCTTTCTCCTCTGCAGTGAGATGCTATTTCCACGGCCGGTGGTACGCGGACGGGGCCGTGTTCAGTGGGGGTGGTGACGAGTGTACCACTTGTGTCTGCCAGGTATGGTGCTGGAGCGTCCCGAAGCCTGTGGAATTGATGGGGAGGGGAGCGAGGCACAACGCTTTCCTCAGGTTGACTTGACTAGGAGAACATGAGCTGCCATACAGCAACAGGGAAACTGAGGAAGCAAAGGCACTACAGGGATCCCCCAGGCCTTCCCATAGTCTCTTGGAACTTCATCTTTCAACACTGCTATTTACAGAGCACCTACTGTGTGCTGGGGACACAGCTAAGCACAAGGAAGTCCCAGTCCCCTTGGTCCAGAAGCCCACAGCCTAGGTGGGTTGATGGCCAGGGGCCCAGGACTCCTGATGCCCTTTTGGAAGGCGGGATGTTAAGTAGAGATCTAGAGGGTGGCGGGGACTCATCAGGCAGGGAGCTGAGGTTGCTGTACACAGCGGAGGGTGGAGGACTGCAGATGGCCATTCTGGCTGGAGCACGGAGAGAGGCAGGCAGGCAGCAAGGCTGCAGGAAGGGGTTGCATCTTGGGTTGTGTTTCCTAGAAGCAGGGCCTGTGCAGGCGACTTACCGAAGGAGTGCTCTCAGGAGAAACCAGAGAGGGAGGCAGGGTGAAGGTGTGGTTTCACACTGATCCCTGCGAAGCTCTGGACAGTGGACCGTGCTGGGGAGCAAGGCTCTTGCACCCCAGGGCCAGTGGCCAGTCAGTTATAGAGACTCTCTGTGTTCCCCAGGGAGTGGGGGCAGTGACCATCCAGGCATCTCTGGAGGATGCAGCTGCCGTCAGCCACTGGCAGCACTTCAGAGACAGGACCTGGGTGGGCACTGACAGCCTCTGCCCTGACTCAGTCCTGAAGGGCTCCACCAGCTGCATTGAGGGCTTTGCACTCAGTCAAGCTGCAGAATGGTTTTATGCGTGGAGGGATGCGATCAGATTGTGCTGGAGAAAGTTCTCTGGCTGCGGACCAAGAGACGATTGGAGGGGCCAGAGTGGAAGACAGTAGGGAGCCTGGACAGCAGCGGGAGGCTGAGAGATGGTGGACACCACACCTATTCCCAGGATGCCCTCCTGGGCTCACACCCAGCCCCCATTGAAGGACTGTGGGTTCTCCCCACCCCACTGTTGTGCTCCCTGGAGATTTCTTTGTCAGTTTCACTTGAGTAGTGGGAGGGTGATGGCAGCCTGCCAGCCTCCTCTAGCTCTCCATGGTCTCCAGGCGCTGCCCTCATCATTCTGTGCCTGGGCTCTCTTCCAGAATGGGGAGGTGGAGTGCTCCTTCATGCCCTGCCCTGAGCTGGCCTGCCCCCGAGAAGAGTGGCGGCTGGGCCCTGGGCAGTGCTGCTTCACCTGCCAGGAGCCCACACCCGCAACAGGTGAGCTGGCCCAGGGCTGCCCCGACACAGGGCAGGGCGTGGATGCTGGGGAGAGAGGCTGAGCTTCACCTGTTGAGACTGCTGGTGTGTGTGTTTGTGTGTGTGTACATGTGTCTTTGTGTGCATGTGTATGAGCGTCAGTCTGTTTTGCGTAGTGTGTCTATGTGCCTGTGTAAGTTTGTGTGTGTCTGAGTTTGTGAGTGGTTATCTGTGTGTTGGTGTGTTAGTAGTACCTGCGTGTGGGAGCCTGTGTATGTGTGTCTTTGTATTTATGTATATGAGCGTGTGTCTGTGTTTTGTGTAGTATGTCTGTGTATCTGTGTGTGTGTGTGTGTGTGTGTCTGTGTTTTTGTGTGTGCCTGTGTGAGCATGCATGTTTGTCTTGTGTCTGCATATGTCTCTCGTATCTGTATATGTGTGTGTGCATATAAGTGTATGTATGAGTGTGTCTGAGTGTAAGTTTGTGTGTCTGTGTGAGTAATGTGTGTGTCTGTGAGCATATATATGTATGTGTGCATTTGTATGAATGTGTGTAAATTTGTGTACATGTGTACAAGTTTGTATCTGTGTGTTGTGTCGTATGTCTTAGTGTGTGCCTGTGTGTGTGTTTCTCTGCTTGTGAGTAGTTTTCTCTGTGTGTGTGTCAGTGTCTTAGTGGTATCTGTGTGTGGGAGTCTGTGTACATGTGTCTTTGTGCATGAGCATGTGTCTGCTTTGTGTAGTATGAGTGTGTCTCTGTGGTATTTGTGCCTGTTTTTGTGTTTTTGTGTGTGCCTGTGTGAGCATGCATGTTTGTGTTTGTTGTGTCTGTATATGTGTATGTGCATGTAAGTGTTTGATTCTATGAGTGTGTGTGCAAGTTTGTGTTTCTCTGTGTGAGTAGTGTCTGTGAGCATATGTATGTAAGTGTATTTGTATGAGTGTGTGTGTCTGTGTGAGTTGTATCTGTGTGTGTATGTAAATCTGCATTTGTGTATGTGTGTGTCTCTGTGTTTGTGCCTGAATGGTATCTGCGTGCATGTGTAAGTGTGCATTAGTATGAGTGTA
>NC_045446.1:12498492-12504374 GCF_002776525.5 Piliocolobus tephrosceles
GTGTATGTGTACGTAAGTGCATTTGTATGAGTGTATGTGTGTCTGTGTTGTATCTGTGTGTATGCAAATGTACATTTGTATCTGTGTGTCTCTGTGTGCATGAATGGTATCTGTGTGTGTGTATTTAAGTGTGCATTTGTATGAGTGTGTGTAAGTTTGTGTGTCGATGTGTGTGAGTGATACCGGTGTCTGTGTGTGTGTGTGTGTGCATAAGGCGTCTGTCCTTGCTGCTGTTGTAGTCTAGGTCTTGTGCCCACTGTCTTTTCTTTGCCATTGTCCTCATCCAGGCTGCTCTCTCGATGACAACGGGGTTGAGTTTCCAATTGGACAGATCTGGTCGCCTGGTGACCCCTGTGAGTTATGCATCTGCCAGGTGAATGACAACCTGCTCGCCTTCAGCTGCTTTACCCGGCTGCCCCGCCTCACCCAGAGGAGACAAGCGTCCTGGCCCCTCCAGAGACTGGCCTCAGGCTGGCTGCAGTCTCCCTCCGGCACTGTCAAGTTCCACTTTCACAGAAAGGGTTGGACCCAGTTTTTCCTGCCCTCAGTAGATGTGTGAGGACGGTGGCGCTTGGCAGTTGGCCTTAAGAAGTGCATATGGTTGGCTGGGCGCGGTGGCTCACGCCTGTAATCCCAGCACTTTGGGAGGCTGAAGCGGGTGGATCACAAGTTTAGGAGATCGAGGCCATCCTGGCTAACATGGTGAAACTAAAATACAAAAAATACTAAAAATACAAAAAATTAGCCGAGTGTGGTGGCGGGTGCCTGTAGTCCCAGCTACTTGGGAGACTGAGGCAGGAGAATCATTTGAACCCAGGAGGAGGAGGTTGCAGTGAGCTGAGATCGTGCCACTGCACCCCAGCTTGGGCAACAAAGCAAGACTCCATCTCAGAAAACAAAAACAGTGTGTATGGCCAAGAGTGGTGGCTCACGCCTATAATCCCAACACTTAGGGAGGCTGAGGTGGGAAGATTGCTTGAGCCCAGGAATTTGAGACCAGCCTGGACAACATGGTGAGACCCTGTCTCTACAAAAAAAAACAAAAATTAACGGCGTGTAGTGGCATGCCCCTGTGGTCCTAGCTACTTGGGAGGCTAAGGTGGGAGGATCGCTTCCTCAGCTCCTGAGGCTGACCCAGGAGGTCGAGGCTGCAGTGAACTGTGATCGCATTACCGCATTCCAGCCTAGGTGAAAGAGAAAGACCCTGTTTCAAAAAAAAAAAAGTGTGTGTAACACACTGTGCATGTGCAGGGAGCTGCTGGCATGAGGAGTAAGAATTAGGAATCTTCATAGAAAGTTTTCCCCAGGCATGGATAACTGAGGGAGTGGGGCAGCCTGAGACCTAGTTGTTCAGGCTGTTTCTGTGAAATTGCAATGTTTTCTTCATGACTGCAAATCGTGTGACCTCACCATTTCAGAAATGGGTAAGGAGGTGCATGAGTTTGAGTCAGATCGACAGCAATGTAAACATAGCTATCTAGCCAGAAATACAACTCTTTTAGCTCATTATTGAAGCACTAGTCATTGCAGGTTTTTTTACCATTACGTATAATGGCAAAAACCGCAATTACTTTTGCACCAATCTAATACATGCTGGCTTTCCTTTCTACTTTAAGAGCTTCGAGTCTTTTAGAGGTTTATTTCTCAAAATGAGGTCTCTTACACCTGTGTTGGGAGCCCTGGTTAGACGTGCAGGCTTTCGAGGCCCCGCCCACACCTCTGCCCTCATAAACTGCATTTTAACCTCTAGGTGATTTGTGTGCACTTTCTTTTTTTTTTTTTTTTTTTTGAGACGGAGTCTTGCTCTGCCGCCCAGGCTGGAGTGCAGTGGCCGGATTTCAGCTCACTGCAAGCTCCGCCTCCCGGGTTTACGCCATTCTCCTGCCTCAGCCTCCCGAGTAGCTGGGACTACAGGCGCCTGCCACCTCGCCCAGCTGGACTTTGGGATTTTTGTTAGTAGAGACGGGGTTTCACCGTGTTAGCCAGGATGGTCTCGATCTCCTGACCTCGTGATCCACCCGTCTCAGCCTCCCAAAGTGCTGAGATTACAGGCTTGAGCCACCGCGCCCGGCCCTGTGTGCACTTTCATGTAGGAGAAGCTCAGCCTTCTAGTGCCTTCGATGAGCCGTTGGTTGAAAAGGTGTAAGCTGAACACGTCTCATTGAAATTAGAGTTGGGAGGAAAGTCCATCCTGTGCTATCTTCTCCTTTATGACTGATTTCAGGCACCACAATCAGTCACCGAGAGAGTGATACAAAAGGTTCAAACTGTCAGATTTTTTTTTTTTTTTTTAAAGAAAAAGAGTCCGGGTGCGGTGGCCCACATGTATAATCCCAGCATTTTGGGAGGCCAACGTGGGGATGATCTGAGGTCACGAGTTCAAGACCAGCCTGACCAAAATGGTGAAACCCCGTCTCTACTAAATATAAAAAAATTAGCCTGGCATGGTGGTGCATGCCTGTAATCCCAGCTACTCAGGAGGCTGAGGCAGGAGAATCGTTTAAACCAGGGAGGTGGAGGTCGCAGTGAGCCAAGATTGCGCCATTACACTCCAGCCTGGGCAATAGACTGAGACTCTGTCTTAAAAAGAAAAGAAAAGAAAAGAAACCTTGTGTGGCACTTTGGCTCTCTGAAATAGACGTTTCTGGTGGCATTGTTTTTTCTAAAAATAATGTTTTATGGTACTCTGTAGGTTCCTGGTGAACCAGGTTTCCAGGGAAAAGGTGAGAAAGGATTTGGATGGGGGTAACGGTGCAGCCTTTGGCTGCTACAGGAAGCCGAGGAGACCAGAATCCCAGCTCTGACTTTCCTTCTCCTTAAAGATGCGTAGACTTTCTGGAAGGCTCACGTGGCCTTTCCCAAGTAACCGGTCCTCTTTAGGGGGACCTGCCACCTTTCAGCTGCCTCATGGTGCCTTTCAGGGCAAGCCTTGGCCAGGTTGCTACATTGCTGTTTCTTTTGCAGGGCGGGGAGGCAGGGGCTGGTATCACCGGTGGGGTCTTGGTGAAGTTCCTCCTTCCTCCAGGCAGATGGCTTGGTGAGCTGCAAGAGAACAGACTGTGTGGACTCCTGCCCTCACCCGATCCGGATCCCTGGACAGTGCTGCCCAGACTGTTCAGCAGGTAATCCCCTGCCTCCGCCCCCAGCCCCCAGGGCAGGGCATCTCAGGGGGTCCCACCTGCAGGTTCACCCTGCACCGGGCTCCTTTGCGCTAAGCCCTATACAACCTTCATCTCTTGTCCTAACAACCCCAAGGGACAACCCCATTGCACAGATAAAGAAACTGAGGTAAAACAGTTTGCCCAACTCAGGCCGCCTCTGAGTGCTGGAGGCAGATCTGAAGACATGCAGGGCTTACAGTGCAGGTGGGCGGTACAGGAGCTGTGCCTGTGAGACAACGGGAAAACAGCAAGAGGAGAGACGTTTTAATAGTCATTTTTGCCTTTTCCATGATTTCAGAAGTAAGGTTTTATTATAGAAAATTTATTTTATTTTATTTTACTTGTTTTGAGACAGCCTTGCTCTGTCACCCAGGCTGGAGTGCAGTGGTGCAATCTCAGCTTACTGTACCCTCCGCCTCTTGGGTTCAGGCGATTCTCCTGCTTCAGCCTTCTGAGTAGCTGGGATCACAGGCACCTACCACCACGTCCAGCTAGTTTTTGTATTTTTAGTAGAGACGGGGTTTCACCATGTTGGCCGGGCTGGTCTCGAACTCCTGACCTCAGGTGATCTGCTTGCCTCAACCTCCTAAAGTGCTGGGATTACAGGCGTAAGCCGACACACCCGACTCCATTATAGAAAATTTAGGAAAAAAACACAGAAACCAAATATAAAAAAATACTAACAAGGACCTATTACGACTGTTAAATTTGTGTTTATGTCCCTCTAGTCTCTTTTTGTGATGCTCACACGCATTTAGTAGATGTACATTTTACATATATATATATATATATATATATATATGTATATTTTAAAGCGTCCCCTACTGTCTCATCACCTGCTGTTACACTTACCAGTATGTTATAGTATCATCACTCAGATCAGGCTTCTGGGGCTGTCAGGAATCAGAGAAGGGAGTGGTGTTGGGGAATGTTCTGGACAGGCGGGGTTGGTGGTTTGACTGAGTTTGGAAGGCAGAGAGGAGGTTGGGGAGATGCTGTGGGGCCTCACACACACCTCGTATTTCCCAGTCCTTCCGCCTCATCCCCCCGGTGAGAGGAAGAGGACGAATCTCCCCACTCTCCAGGGTGAGAACACTGAGGCCAAGACACTTGATCCTTTTGCTGAGTCTGGTGGGAAAAAAGTCAATACACGATTCAGACAATCCAGACAGGCATTTCGTCCCTTCTCTAACTCCCAGGGTGACTGCCGGGGGAGGCACATGGCCTCCCGTTTGCTATCCAGATAAGCCTCTGACCTTGGCCCTGGCGGGGAGCCTGGTCCCTGGCCACTCCCAGCTGGTGCTCAGCACATGCTCTCTCTGGCAGGCTGCACCTACACAGGCAGAATCTTCTATAACAACGAGACCTTCCCGTCTGTGCTGGACCCATGTCTGAGCTGCATCTGCCTGGTATGGACCACCCAGATCTGACCCCTGCCTCTGGAAACTCCCCCACAACTGACATCGGCTCCTGAATCCCAGAGGCAAAATCCAGAGACCTCCACGACAAGGGATGCTTCTGGTTCATGGTGGAAGTCAGCTCCCTCCAGTCCTGCCCAGGGTGACCCTTTAGACAGGGCCAGATAAATTTTTTTTGTTTGTTTTTGAGATGGAGTCTTGCTTTATCACCCAGGCTCCCAGGTTGGAGTGCAGTGGTGCAATCACAGCTCATTGCAACCTCCGCCTCCCGAGTTCAAGCAAGTCTCCTGTGTCAGCCTCCCAAGTAGCTGAGACTACAGGCATGCACCATTACGCACGGCTAATTTTTGTATTTTTGGTAGAGACGGGGTTTCACCATGTTGGCCAGGCTGTTTCCAAACTCCTGAACTCAGGTGATCTGCCCACCTCAGCCTCCCAAAGTGTTGGGATTACAGGCATGAGCCACCGTGCCCAGCCCAGATAAATGTTTTTAAACCTGGCTGGCAAAGTCCTCTGCTTCTGGGTTACCCCCTAGAGATGGTCTCAGGGATTCTTGATGAGGGTGGAGGTGAAGCGCACAAACCTAGAACCCTGTACTGGAACCTTTTCAATAGACCCACATGGTCAAACTCTTGCTGTGTGCCAGGCCCCTCATAGGCATGCACTCAGCTAATCCATTCCAGAATTCATCATCTCATTCTTCTGGATGAGAAAACCAAGGCACAGAGAGAGTCTTTGCTCAAGATCCCATAACTAGTTAATCAAAGTACTGAGAATGGAACCCTAGCATTGTGATTCCGAGATGCACATTTATTCTCCTGAGTCATACTGCCTCTCAGTCTGAAAAAGCATGTCCCATAGTATCATTTAATTTTTGGAGAATGAAAAAAAAAATTTTTTTTTTTTTGAGACAGGGTGTTGCTCTGTCACCCAGGTTGAAGTGCAGTAGCGTGATCATGGCTCACTGCAACCTTGAACTCCTGGGCTCAAGCGATCGTCCCAAGTAGGTGGGATCACACCCAGCCAGGATTACTGCTACACCTGGCTAATTAAAACATTCTTTTCATAGAGATGGGGTCGTGTTGTATTGCTCAGGCTGGTATGGAACTTCTGGGCTCAGGCAGTCCTCCCACCTCGGCCTCCGAAGGTTTTGGGATTACAGGCATAAGCCATTGCACCCAGGCAAAAAGTTTTTTCTTTTTTAAAAGTTTATTTTATAAAATTTTTATATTAAAAAAAAATTTTATATATAAAATTATTTTTATAAAAAGATAAAAAATTTTATATATAAATTATTTTTATA
>NC_045446.1:12509374-12523085 GCF_002776525.5 Piliocolobus tephrosceles
TTACCCTGAGTGACCCACTGCACGTAGGCCCTTTGGCCCCTGGATCTTCCTCTCTTGGGTTTTGGTGCTCATCTTTTCTGGGCAGTTCATGCAACAGGCACTTGTTAACAGATGCACTCCGTGGACAGGGCCATGTTCTTACCTTTGAGGGGCTTGAATTCTAGTGGGAAGATGGACCCCAACAGAGAAAATGCGCCCCCTGCCCCACTGTCCCACCATGGACTCCTCCCACAATGTTGATTGTTCTGATGAGCACTCAGTGGCTATAGGAGCGGCGTTTTCCTGAGTGTCTCATCAGCTGCCCTGAACCGAGGGCCTTGTGTGTTTTCTGTGTCTTGCAGCTGGGCTCGGTGGCCTGTTCCCCCGTGGACTGCCCCATCACCTGTACCTACCCTTTCCACCCTGACGGGGAGTGCTGTCCCGTGTGCCGAGGTGAGTGGGACCAGCTACCCCACGTGCGAGGCTCCCGGCCAGGCCTCGGCTCTTATGGGCTCCTGTCTCCTCTGCCTCCACAGACTGCAACTACGAGGGAAGGAAGGTGGCGAATGGCCAGGTGTTCACCTTGGATGATGAACCCTGCACCAGGTGCACGTGCCAGGTGAGCTGGGCCTGGGAACCCAGGAGCGGCCCCAGAAGAGGGCGGCTTTTTGCCTTTTGTCCCTTTGCAAAACATGGAGCCCCTTAGCCGGCATAAGTCCGTCCTCCTGCCATCCTCCACCTTTAATTAACTGCCAGAATATCTTTGGTTTTGACCATCTCTCCCTCTGTGGAAGTCCAGAGGGAGAAGTGGTTTCCCTAAGGGGGTCCTGCCATGGCTGGCTTTACCTGTTCTCCAGGCGAGGGCTCAGGCACTGCAGCCTCTGTCCCGGGATCTTTCCATGGGTCCTGGTGCTGGTGCAAGAGGCCCTTGAGGGCACTGCCCAGGGCAGGCAAGATGCTCTGGGCTTCCTCATGGGGGTCCTTCTGCTTCCCCAGCTGGGAGAGGTGAGCTGCGAGAAGGTTCCCTGCCAGCGGGCCTGTGCCGACCCTGCCCTGCTCCCTGGAGACTGTTGCTCTTCCTGCCCAGGTAAGTGGGCCTCTGGGTCCTGGAGTGTCTCCACCATTTTCTTCCATTTTGCTCTTCTTCCCCAGTACGTAGAACCTGTAAAGGGCCAGATGAGAGAAAGCCAGGCTCAGAGAGGGAACACAGCTCGTACAAGGTTGTACAGCTGTGCTGTGACCTGCTGACCCTCGTCCCATGCTCATGATGCCACACACGATGGTGTTTGTTTATTTGTACTCCCTTTTTCTTCTTTATCTCCTTTCTTAATCTCTTCCTCTGTTTTCTTCTTTATTTTAAATTACAATGTGGGAATTAAGTCCGTTTTACAGAAGAGTAATCTCTAACATGCATTGAGCACCCACTGTGTGCCGTGACACCTCATGTGTCTATACCCCTGCAATACTCCTGTCATCCTGTGCCAGGTGAGAAACAGACCCAGAGAGGTGAAGTGCTGTGCTTGAGTTCACATAGCTGATTGGTGGTAAAGCCAGGATTTCAGCCTGGAGTCGATGCTTTTAGATAGGACAGTGGATTGATTCCCAACAACTGATGCCACTGTACTCCAGCCGGGGCCACAGAGAGACACTGTCTCTAAACAACACAAAACACAACACAACACATATTCCTCCTGTCTGAGATTTTGTACCCTTTGACAATCATCTCCCCATTCCCCTCGCCGCCACCAGCCTCCGTAACCACCATTCTGCTCTCTGCTTCTTTGGGTTCAGTCGTTTTGGATTCCACATAAAACTGAGATTTTGCAATGGTTGTCTTTGTGTATCTGGCTTATTTCGCTTAGCATAATGTCCTCCAATTTCATCCATGTTGTTGCAAATGACAGAATTTCCTTTTTTTTTTTTTTTGAGGATTCTCACTGTCATCCAGCCTGGAGTGCAGTGGCACGATCTCAGCTCACTTCAACTTCCGCCTTCCAGGTTCAAGTGATTCTCATGCCTCAGCCTCCTGAATAGCTGGGATTACAGGCGCATACTACCACGCCCGGCTAATTTTTGTATTTTTAGTAGAGACAAGGTTTCACCATGTTCGTCAGGCTGGTCTCGAACTTCTGACCTTAAGTGATCCGCCCCCTTCGGCCTCCCAAAGTGCTGGGATTACAGGCGTGAGCCTGTCATTTCCTTGTTTTAAAAGGCTAAATAATATTCCATTCTGGATAAAGAAATGTGGTATATGCAGACAATGAAGTACTATTGACGGACAGTCAGGTTGGTTCCATAGCTTGGCTACTGTGAATAGTGTCACAGTGAACACAGGAGTGCAGCTGTCTTCCCCAAACTGACTTTAAATCTTCTGGGTAAATACTCAGCAGTGGGATTGCTGGATCTATTTTATGTTTTTTAAACATCTAGGAAGACAGGGAATTTTTTTCACTGATGGTGGCCTGAATTTCCTTTTTTTATAAAATATTTGTTTAACTCCTTTGACCTTTCAAAGAGTATGCTCTCTTTTCGGGGGCAGCTCTTCAGATCTGTGGATGATGAGCTTTTAGGGTGGGTGGCGCCGGGAATATCCACTGAGGCTTTAAATCCATCATGTTGGGGACATCATAGATTGTACTTCATTGTAACCACCACAAACTTCTCTGCATGCTAGTGGCTATTAGTCCCCCGACTGTCTAGAGACTGATTGCTAGCTAACGTGCCAGGCAGTTAACTCAGCATTTTATACCTTACTTAAATGTATTACTCATTTAAATGTTCATGGAATGTTCCAGCGTGGCTGCTGTGTTCCCCATTTTGCAGTTAGGGAAATGGAGGCTCAAAGAAGTTAAGTTTCTAGTTGGTGTGTAAGACTTAAGCCTAGGTCTCTCTTATTTCCTATCCTGTGCTCTTCCCCATCCTGCCTTCCTACCTCCACATGGGGAAACTGAGGCCCAAAGAGGTGACCTCCAGGCCTGGCATGGTGGCTCATGCCTGTAATCCCAGCACTTTGGGAGGCTGATGTGGGCAGACCGCCTGAGGCCAGGAGTTCGAGACCAGCCTGTCCAACATGGTGAAACCCTGTCACTAAAAATAGAAAAATTAGCTGGGCGTGTTGGTGCATGCCTGTAATCTCAGCTATTTGGAAGGCTGAGGCAGGAGAATTGCTTGAACCTGGGAGATTGAGGTTGCAGTGAGCTGAGACTGCCCCCTGCCCTCCAGCCTAGGCAACAGAGCAAGACTCTGTCTCAAACAAAAACAAAACAAAGAGGTAACCTCCAGAGCCCAGCTCCTTCTCCTGAAACACGTTATGTTTACCACATACCTCTTATTAACAAGAACTCTCTTTAAGGGAAAACAACTTTTTATTGAAGTAGAATATGTTTTCTTTTGATGATTTTTTTTTTTTTTTTTGAGACAGGGTCTCACTCTGTTGCCCAGGCTGGACTGCAGTGGTGCGATCACAGCTCACTGTAGCCTCGACCCCCTGGTCTCAAGCAATCCTCCTACTTCAGTCTCACAAGTAGCTGGGACTATAGGTGCGACTCACCATGCCTGGCTAATTTTTTATTTCTATTTTTGTTTTATTTCCAAGCCCATGAAGTGATAAATGCTTGGCTAATTATTTTATTTTATTTTTTAGAGACACTGTCTTGCTGTGTTGCCCAGGCTGGTCCCAACTCCTGGACTCAAGCGATCGTCCCACCTTGGCCTCCCAAACTGTTGAGATTACAGGCATGAGCCTCCGAGCCCAGCCTCTTTTGATGATTTTTTAAAAGTATAACAGCTTTCTTAGGATACAGTTCATATGTCATACAATTCACACATTTAAAGTATATGATTCAATCATTTTAAGCATATTTTTAGGGTTATACAACCATCTATTAATATGAATAGTTGATTTTTAAAATATAATCATTCCAGTTTTTTATGTGCTTGATAACATCTGATTTTTCCTTGATCATACCTTTCATACTCTTTCTTCTTTTTTTCTTTTTTTGAGATGGAGTCTCGCTCTGTCGCCCAGGCTGGAGTGCAGTGGCGTCATCTTGGCTCACTGCAACCTCCATCTCCTAGGTTCCAGTGACTCTCCTGCCTCAGCCTCCCGAGTAGCTGGACTACAGGCACCACCATGCTTTGCTAATTTTTGTATTTTTAGTAGAGATGGGGTTTCACCATGTTGGCCAGGATGGTCTCAAGCTCATGACCTCAAGTGATCCGTCCACCTCGGCCTCCCAAAATGCTGGGATTATGGGCATGAGCCGCTGCGCCTGGCCTGATACTCTTTCTTTTTTTGCTTCTTCACTCTTCATTTTCTTTTTGTTGAGCTTCTTCCTTTCACAAATGATTTCTGACTTTCTGGTGGTTTATCTTAATGATTTTTTTACTTTACAAGGTGCAAAACCATCAAAATTTTGCTGTATTTTGTATTTTGATCTTTTCCTGGGTTATCAATATGTGACACATGAATATTCAGCATTTTATTAAAAAAATGGGGTTTGACTTAGATCTGATTTTGCCCAACTGTAGGCCAATATAAGTGTTCTGAACACGCATAAGGTTGGCCAGGATTCAGGAAGTGAGCTGTACTAAGTGCCTTTTTGCTGGGCACCGTGGATCATGCTTATAATCCCCGCATTTTGGGAGGCTGAGGCAGGAGGATCACTTGAGCTCAGGAGTTTGAGACCAGCCTGGGCAACAAAGTGGGATCTTGTCTCTATCTACTAAAATGAAATAGAATAGAATAGAATAGAATAGAAAGAATAGAATAGAATAGAATAGAATAGAATAGAATAGAATAGAATAGAATAGCCAGGGGTGGTAGCATGTGACTGGGGTCCCAGCGACTAGGACAGCCAAGGTGGGAGGATCAGTTGAGCCCAGGAGGTCGAGGGTGCAGTCAGCCATGTTCGCACCACTGCACTCCAGCCTGGACAACAGAGTGAGAACCTGTCTCAAAGAAGAAAAAAAAAAAAAAGCCTTTTTTTTTTTTTTTTTTGGTGAAATGGAGTCCTGCTCTGTCTCCCAGGCTGGAGTGCAGTGGCATGATCTCAGCTCACTGCAGCCTCTGCCACCCAGGTTCAAGTGATTCTCGTGCCTTAGCCTCCCGAGTAGGTGGGACTACAGGCGCGCACCACCACGTCCAGCTAATTTTTGTATTTTTAGTAGAGATGGGGTTTCACCATATTGGCCAGGCTGGTCTGGAACTCCTGACCTCAGGTGATCTGCCCGCCTCAGCTTCTCAAAGTGTTGGGATTACAGGCGTGAGCCACTGTGCTTGGTCAGAAATGCATTTTTTTAAATTTTTATTTATTTATTTTTTTGAGACAGAGTCTCGCTCTGTTGCCCAGGCTGGAGTGCAGTGGTGCGATCTCGCCTCACTGTAAGCTCCGCCCCCTGTAAGCTCCGCCCCCCAGGTTCACGCCGTTCTCCTGCCTCAGCCTCCTGTGTAGCTGGGACTACAGGTGCCTGCCACCATGCCTGGCTAATTTTTTTTGTATTTTTAGTAGAGACGGGGTTTCACCATGTTAGCCAGGTTGGTCTTGATCTCCTGACCTCGTGATCCGCCCGTCTCGGCCTCCCAAAGTGCTGGGATTACAGTCGTGAGCCACCGCAGCCACCCAGAAATGCATTTTTGATTTACAGGTTTATTGGGATGTGACCCCATTGTAAGTCGAGGGACATCTGTGTTTATTTTTTCCTTGTGTACTGAGCCTTTATGATGTGCCAGGCCCTAGGCTGAGACTTTTCTAAACATTCTTCAAAGAAACTATTTTTTAGAATGGTTTGAGGCTCATAGGAAAATTAAGTGGAAAGTACAGAGAGTTCCCATATGTCTCGGACTCCACACACCACAGCATCGCCCCCTATTAGCACCCCACACCAGTGTGGCATGTTTGTTATAATCGGTGATACCGCACTGACACTGACATGTCATCGACATCCAGTGTCTGTAGTTCACATTGAGGTTTAGGCTGAGACTCTCCATGCACCCTTTCATTCACACTCGGTCCTTACTGCTGTCCCATTTTACAGATGAGGAAACAGAGGCCCAGGGGAGTTACATGCTTTGCGTGAGGTCACACAGCTAACTGCCTGCCTCCCTCCGTTCATGGCTCCTTCAGTCTTCTCTTCCTGGAGGCAGGAGCTGGCCGGTCCTCACCAGGTGTGCTGAGGCCCCTCCGAGGACAGAGCTTGGGTGTCCCTGGCGTACCTTGTCCCAGAGCCACCTTGGCCACTTGAGAGAACCATTGTGCATCTCGTTTCGCCCTCCTCTCTCTAGATTCCCTTTCTCCTCTGGAAGAAAAGCAGGGGCTCTCTGCTCATGGAAATGTGGCGTTCAGCAAAGCTGCTAGGAGCCTGCATGGAGACACTGAGGCCCCTGTCAACTGTAGCTCCTGCACTGGGACCCCAACAGCATCCCTCTCGAGGCCGGCGCTCCATCTGCTCCAGCTCCTTTTAAGAACGAGCTTGACAAAAACACAGACTTTACCTACAAGCCCAGCAGGAGCTCTTGGTTCACACTCACCCGCTTTGGGGCCCACAGGCACTTTGCCAGGGGAGCCTGGGGCCCTCCCTCGACTCTCACCAGGGCCTTCAACCCCTCCAGGAGCCCCCACTCTACCTCTAGCTTCCCCAGGGGCTCCTCAGCCACTTCCTGTGACTCCAGAACACTCATTCTCAGCCTCTCGGGCCCAGATAGCGTCCAGGTGGCCGCCTCTGCCTGCCACCCTCCTGACAGAAGCTTCAGCACTTTCCATGATGGACCCCAGCCCCTCGAAGACCCCCATCACCCTCCTCCGGCCTCGCACGCTTTCTCCCACCACCTCTAGACTCTCTGCAGCCCTGGCAGCCACCACCCACCGCGGCCCCCAGCAGTCCCCAGTGGGGGCCTCTCGGGGGGAAGGGTCCACCATGTAAGTAGGTCACTGTGTCCGGGAGACTCTGGAGAGAGGACACTCTGCCAGTGGCCCAGGGAGTGTGCAGGGCGGCTCCAAGGGTGAACCTAGTGGGGATGCCTGGGCTCCCTCCTGCAGGGGCCCTGGTGAGGATGGAAGACCCCCAAGGCTGGATGTAACCTTGTTCCCAAGAAGTGTTTGGAATGTGCTGTAAGAACGGAGGAAGTGGTTTCCGCTGTCAGCATCCTCCCTGGACCGCATGGCCAGCTCATCTTTTGAGAAGGGTCGGGGCTGCCAAGTTCTCCTGTAGGAAGAGTCGCGTCCGGCTGGGATTCCACTCACTGGGACTGTACCGCCAGGTGTCGTGCGTCCCCCTGAGGTTTCCTGATTAAAGGTTGTCTCCGTTTCCCCAGGCTGCGCTGCTCATTCACCGCTTACCTGTGGGAAGGTGGGAAACGTGGCCCCAAGCCCACAGGTGGTTAATGAGCGCCCACCTTTACCCCACTGCTGGGGAGAAAAGCTGGCACTAAATTGTGACTGGGCTGGGAAAGGGTCTCCTGTAAGCACTTGGCGGCCTTTTATATTGGGAGACTTCTTTTTACTTTTTTCCCCAAGATCATGATTTTATTTTCTGTTTTCTTTTTTTTTCACTTTTATTTTAAGTTCAGGGGTACATGTGCAGGTTTATTATATAAACTCGTGTCACAGGGGTTTGTTATACAGATTATATTATTTCATCACCCAGGGATTAAGCTTAGTACTCATTCGTTATTTTTCCTTAGTCTCTCCCTCTACCCTCCCTCCACCCTTCCATAGACCCCAGTGTGTGCTGTTTGCCTTTATGTGTGCATGTGTTCTCATCATTTAACTCCCACTTACAAATGACAACATGCTGTGTTTGGTTTTCTCTTCCTGCGTTAACTTTGCTAAGGATAATGGCCTCCAGCTCCATTCATGTTCCTGCAAAGGACATGATCTCATTCTTTTTTATGGCTGCATAGTACGTACACCATGGAATACCATGCAGACACTGGGGGGCTTCCACAGTGAGAAGGGAAAAGATGATGGAGGGGACTTGCTTCTGGGAAGGAATCTCTGAGACTAAATGACAGGCCAGCAGTTTCTTCTTTGAGACGGAGTTTCGCTCTTGTTGCCCAGGCTAGAGTGCAATGGTGAGGCCTCGGCTCACTGCAGCCTCTACCTCCCGGGTTCAAGCAGTTCTCCTGCCTCAGCCTCCTGAGTAGCTGGGATTACAGACACCCACCACGACACCCGGCTAAGTTTTTGTATTTTTAGTAGACATGGGGTTTCACCATGTTGGCTAGGCTGGTCTTGAACTCCTGACCTCAGGTGATCTGCCTGCCTTGGCCTCCCAAAGTGCTGGGATGACAGGTGTGAGCCACCGCACCCGGCCGGGCCAGCAGGTATCTTAAGACATGTTTTCAGCATGAACACCTGTGGGCAGAGGGGAAGGAGCGGGGAGGGAGAGTGGGGCTGCTGGGCCTTCTCGAAGCCTCAGCCAGCCGCCTCTGGGAACTCAGGGGCTAGGCTGGCCCTTCAGCGCTGTCCTGAGCTGGGGCAACAGGGCAGGGCTTTCTGCCTCATATTGACCGGAGAGCTGGTCAGCCATCTTCCCAGCAGCTGGGAGATTGATCCTTCAGTCCTAGCAGGGGGATCTGAGCAGTGCAGCACAGTGTGCCTGAGAGACGGGAAGAGGACAGTGCCATCATGAGTGGGGGGATGAGGATTTGTGATAAGGGAAGTGATGTGGAGCTAGGAAGCAGAAGCTGCCCTGTCACCAAGTCACCACTTGCTACCATTTTTTTTTTTTTGAGACAGGATGTTGCCCTGTCACCCAGGCTGGAGTGTAGTGGCATGATCAGGGCTCACTGCAGCCTCAACTTCATGGGCTCAGGCCTTCCTCCCACCCCAGCTTCCCGGCTGGGTGGGATTAGAGGCACGTGCCACCATGCCTAATTTTTAACAAATTTTTGTAGAAACGGGGTCTCACTGTGTTGCCTAGACTGGTCTTGAACTCCTAGGCTCAAGCAATCCTCCCACTTCAGCCTCCCTGAGTACTGGGATTACAGGCATGCAGCCCCACACTTGCTGCCACTGAAACCCATGGAGGCTGCGGAGTGAAAGCACTCCCAGGGCATGGCCTATCACTTTGCCGAGGCCGCCCTCTTCTGAGCCCTTCTCTGTCCTGCTGCTCACTCTGTGTCCCAGGGCGAAGGGTCTGCTGAAGTGTTTTCCTGGCTGCAAAGGCAACCTGGTATCCAGTCGGGATGACAGTGTAGTCATGGCCTCTCACCTGAGTATGGTGGCAGGAATAATGAATGTGGGAGACAGGAGCATGGAAACCAAAGAGTTTGGAGAGGCAAAGGACTTAAGAGACCGTTCTGTCCAGTAAGATACAAAGGGTCATGGGCATGAGCGAGGTCTGGGGCCCATGAAACTCAAATCTGAACCTCGCTCTGCTGGACTAGCTGTGGGATATTAGGTCTCTGCTCCCTTATTATTTTTTGAGATGGAGTTGTGCTCTGTCACCCAGGCTGGGGTGCAGTGACGTGATCTTGGCTCACTGCAACCTCCGCCTCCCAGGTTCAAGCGATTCTCCTGCCTCAGCCTCCCGAGTAGCTGGAATTACAGGCGTGCACCACCAGGTGCAGTTAGTTTTTGTATTTTTAGTAGAGACGGGGTTTCGCCACGTTGGCCAGGCTGGTCTCAAACTGACCTCAGGTGATCTGCCCGCCTTGGCCTCCCAAAGTGCTGGGATTACAAGCATGAGCCATCGTGCCCGGCTTTTGCTCCCTTATTTGGACAATGGGGATAATAACAGGCCTGCTTTATGGAGTTGTGACATTGACGTGTGATAATGCCTCCGTAAGTCTCAGTGGTTTACACTTGTGGCCCTGTGGCCCCTAAGCTTGCTACAGCCCACCTGGCTTGGTGATGCCACGTGGGGTCTGATTTCAGGATGAAAGCGTAGAGTGCTCATTGTCCCCATGCTGCAACTTTTCAAACAAGTCCATCTGTCAATATGATAGTGGCTAAAAATTAGTGTTGATTTCCTCATTGCTATTCTTTTATGCAGTAAGTTAGCATGCAATTTAAGTTTAATACTAGTCCCCCACCTGCCTCTGCAAATAGGACTCATGTCAATGATGTTCATTTTGAATGAAAAAAAAAAAAAAAAAAAAAAAAGGAGTCCGGGCATGGTGGCTCGTACCTGTAATCCTGGCACTTTGGAAAACTGAGGCGGGTGGATCACGAGGTCAGGAGTTCAAGACCAGCATGACCAATATGGTGAAACCCCATCTTTACTAAAAATACAAAAATTAGTTGGGCACGGTGGTACGTGCCTATAGTGCCAGCTACTTGAGAGGCTGAGGCAGGAGAATCGCTTGAACCTGGGAGGCAGAGGTTGCAGTGAGCCGAGATCGCGCCACTCCACTCCAGAGCCTGGGTGACAGAGTGAGACCCCCTCTCCAAAAAAAAAAAAAAAGAGTCGAGCGCGGTGGTTCTCACCTGCAATCCCAGCACTTTGGGAAGCTGAGGCAGGTGGATCGCTGTGAGCTCATGAGTTTGAGACAAGCCTGGGCAACACGGCAAAACCCTATCCCTACAAAAAGTAAAAAAATTAGGCGTGGTGGCGCATGCCTGCAGTCCCAGCTGCTAGGGAGGCTGAGGCTGGAGAATCACTTGAGCCCAGGAAGCAGAGGTTGCAGTGGGCCGAGATCACACTACTGCACTCCAACCAGGGTGACGGAACAAGACCCTGTCTCAAAAAAAAAGAGAAAGAAAAAAGGGGGGGGGGGGGGGGGGGCGGGGTGGGGCAAAGGGACAGCTGTAAACAATTTTCCTAAGTTTTTCCAAGTATAAAAACATGCTTAACTGGATTGTTCCCTATCCAGTATTACAGCTGAGAAGCAGAGGCTCAGAGAAGTTAGGAGAGTGTTCTAAGGCTACACAGATTATGACGCTGAATGGGAGGAGAGCCCCATTCTTCTGACTCCCAGTCCAGGCATTTTTCCTTCGCTTCACATGTCACCTGATGAGGTTTTCCTGCTGGCGTTTGGAGAGACAGCTGATGGCCCACAGTTGAGGAGGGTCCCTGTGAACACTATTTGAGTTTGGGTTCCCCCTAAAGCAGACCCGGAGATGGTATTCAGATGAGAGCCAAGAGAAAAAGACCAAGGGGCATTGATGAGCCGGTTACAGCTATAGGCAATTGGCACTTTGTCCTTCTAGGGACCCTGTGAGAGAATGTGGAGCCCATGCCTTGCCTCAGGATTGTCCCCCAAGGATGTGAAGGTGCACCAGTAGTTGTCCCTCAGCTTTCGTCCCTCATTGGTGGAGCCTCGTCCTGGACTCTTGGCTCTCTAGCACACCCAGCTGGCCTTGCCATGGTACTGAGCCTGCCTTTCTGCTCGTCTGCAGGCACCAGAAAACTCTTGGGGCAGAGGTGCAGGAGCCATCGGTGGAGGGCTGGGCCAGGGCTCTCACTGGGCCAGGTAAGAACATGCTCTGTCCACGATAAACCACAGTGCACTAGGAGGCAGGAGTCCGCCTGAAGCCCCCAGCGGGGTGTGCAGTGCCTTTAATGGGATGAGCTGCTTCGAATTCTCAGGAGCCTGGGTTCCAACAAGCAAGGGGGTGTTTGTTCTTGGATGGAGACACCCTGCATTTTTCCTGAGCTAGGATTCCACTTTCAGGGTTCTGAGAAACAGAACAGAATGGGGGTGTGTTGGAAGCCTATTCTATGGCCTCAGTTTCCCTTGCACCTGGGAGCTTCCCAAAGGGCAGAATGATCAAACCTGTTTCAAGAGACCCAATTTTGAAGGTTATTAGAGGCATGGCCTGAAGGCAAGTCAAAGTAGGTTTCTAAGTAGGACAAACTTTCAGAGGCTCAAAATCACGTAATTCACTTTGTTTTTTTAACTTACCTTCTTTTTAAGATCTTTCCGAGGCTGGGCGCAGTGGCTCATGTCTGTAATCTCAGCATTTTGGGAGGCTGAGGTGGGTGGATCATGAGGTCAGGAGTTCCAGACCAGGCTGGCCAACATGGTGAAACCCCGTCTCTACTAAAAATACACAAATCAGCTGGGTGTGGTGGCAGGCGCCCGTAATCCCAGCTATTCGGCAGGCTGAGGCGGGAGAATTGCTTGAACCTGGGAGGTGGAGGTTGCAGTGAGCTGAGATTACGCCACTGCACTCCAGCCTGGGAGACAGAGTGAGACTCCGTCTTTAAAAAAAAAAAAAAAAAAAAAATCTTTCCATCTTAGCACCTAGCGAGCACATTTGCTTTTTCCTTTTATAGCTGTACATTGTGTGGATGCCGCATAAGCTGTTGAAGCAACCCCTGTGGATGGACTTTTCGGTCATTTCAAATCTTGCTTTTCCACAGGATGCTGCAAAGAATCATGTCCTTATATCGTTTTGCACATGTACAAGTGTATCTTTAAGGTAAATTTCCAGAAGTGAAGTTACTGAGCCAAAAGGCATATGGTTTTCTTTTTTTAAATGGAGTTTCACTCTTGTTGCTGAGGCTGGAGGGCAGTGTGGTGATCCCGGCTCACTGCAACCTCCACCTCCCAGGTTCCAGCAATTCTCCTGCCTCAGCTTCCCAAGTAGTTGGGATTACAGACATGTGTCACCACACCTGGCTAATTTTGTATTTTTCTTGTTATTGTTTTGAGACGGAGTCTCACTCTGTTACCCAGGCTGGAGTGCAGTGGTGCGATCTTGGCTCACTGCCAGCTCCCCTCCTGAGTTCATGCCATTCTTCTGCCTCAGCCTCCCTACTAATGGACTACAAGCTCCCACCACCACAACTAGCTAATTTTTTGTATTTTTCTTAGAGGCCCTGTTTCACCGTGTTAGCCAGGATGGTCTCGATCTCCTGATCTCGTGATCCGCCAACCTTGGCCTCCCAAAGTGCTGGGATTACAGACGTGAGCCACCGTGCCCGGACTAATTTTGTAGTTGTAGTAGAGAAGGGGTTTCACCATGTTGGCCTGGCTGGACTCAAACTCCTCACCTCAGGTGATCTGCCTGCCTTGGCCTCCCAAAGTGCTGGGATTACAGGCATGAGCCACTGCGCCCGGCCAGCATATGCTTCTTTAATTTTGATAGAAACAGCCACATCATGCTCCTTAGGGTGGTGCCAGTTTACACTCCCATCAGCAATGTGTGGAGTGATCATTTGGGACAGGTGAGGATGGATGGGGCAAGAGACCTGTGAGATGAAAATAACACTCCTGGACGAGTGTGAATAAGAAGGATGTAAGGAGCTGTGCTTAGACCCCAAGGCCCTTACGGGAAGATGCATGAAGCGGAGGCCTGAGACTGCAGCAAAGGCTTGTGAATTCATCGTCTCTTGTGCAGCAACGTAGGGAGGATTGAATCGGATACATTGGCGCGGGGCTTTCTGGTCAAATGATCTGTCTGATGAGGAAGCTCTTTAGATGCTGGCTGGGTTCAGGAATCCCAGGTTGGGAATGGAAGAGGTGGTGGGAGAGGCTGAGCAGCAGCTGCTGGGGTTGAGATGGGGGAGGAAGGAAGGATAGGGCCAGGCCCAGGAGAACAGATAGCATCCAGGAAAGTCTGAAATCAAGCTCAGCTGAGTTAAAATGAAACAGATCACTTTGCAGCCGGACTTGTCAGAGCCTTTGATTGGGAACTGTAGCTGGTGAACCCTGGGGAAGGGCCTAGAACGTAGCATGTTCCATACTTACTTTGAATTATTATACGATTACTCCTACTTTTTCCCAACTGACATAGCTCAGAGGGGTTAAGTGATCAGTGCAGGTTCACATAACTAAGTAATG
>NC_045446.1:12523095-12551847 GCF_002776525.5 Piliocolobus tephrosceles
GGTGCAGAGCAGCAGCATGAGCTGCCCCTTATATACAACTTGGGTCCCGTCTTATTGTTTTCTGAAAGTCACCTGTTTCCCTGATCCCAAACAGAAAAGCTCCTGATAAGATTGTCGCTGCCCCAAGTCAGGTTCTGAGACTGTTCCAGCTGAGGCACTTTCCACTGTAACCTTGCACCATTGTGGGGGTTGGGGGGGTTGCCGTGGGGGTGGACCCTCAGGGAGAGAGAGGAGCAATGGCATGGAGGCCCCTTCCCTTTGCCTTCCCTTCCCTTCTCTTCCCTTCCCTCCCCTCCCCTCCCCTCCCCTGCCCTCCTTTTCCTTCCTTCTCCCTCCCCTTCCCTCCCCTGTTCTCGCCTCCCTTCCCTTCCCTATTTCTCTTTCTCTCTCTCCCCTTCCCTCCCCTCCCCTCCCCTTCCCTTCTCTTTTTCCCTCTTTCTCTCTTTCTTTCTTTTTTGTGACGGAGTTTTGCTCTGTCATCCAGCCAGAGGCTTATTTCTTTCCTTTCCTTTCTGGCTTGCTTTTGGTGGCAACTGGGCTGAGTCTGGGAAGGAGATGTGCGCAGTACACAGGGGAGGAGGGAGAGAGCACCGGGAGAATGCTGCCTTCCCTTCCTGGAGGAGGCAAATTTCAGACCGGCCAGGTATATCTTTGGAATCTTTGTCCCTCCCTTTCTGCACCCCTTCTCTTTCTTTTGCTCCCTTCGCACCCTCTCCACTTTTGAGATCCCACCTGGGTCTGTTTTCTCCAGGTGCTCCAGGCTTACAACTGGGCTGAAATCAGCTACAATGGAGCAAAGCAATCTGGGCAAAGAATTCATATTCGTGGGTGAGTGACTTAGAAAGAGGATGCTTAGCTGGATGCCGTGGCTCACGCTTGTAATCCCAGTATTTTGGGAGGCTGCGGCAGGTGAATCACCTGAGGTCAGGAGTTCAAGACCAGCCTGGCCAACATAGTGAAACCCCATCTCTACTAAAAGTAGAGAAGTTAGCTGGGCATGGTGGTGGGTGCATGTAATCCCAGCTACTCAGGAGGCTGAGGCAGGAGAATTGCTTGAACCCAGGAGGCAGAGGTTGTGAGAGGTGAAGCCAGCTGAGCTTCTGAGTCGAATGGGGACTTGGAGAACTTTTGTGTCTGGCTAAGGGATTGTAAATGCACCAATCAGTACTCTGTGTCTAGCTAAAGGATTGTAAATACGCCAATCAGCACTCTGTGTCTAGCTAATGGGGTGGAGACTTGGAGAAATTTTGTGTCTAGCTAAAGGATTGTAAATGCACCAATCAGCTCTCTGTAAAATGGACCAGTCAGCTCTCTGTAAAATGGACCAACCAAAAGGGTGGGGCCAAATAAGGGAATGAAAGCAGGCCACCAGAGCCAGCAGCGGCAACCCCTTTGGGTCACCTTCTAGACTGTGGAAGCTTTGTTCTTTTGCTCTTCTCTTCGCAATAAATCTTGCTGCTGCTCAACTCTTTGAGTCTGTACTACCTTTATGAGCTGTAACTCTCACTGCGAAGGTCTGCGGCTTCACTCCTGAAGCCAGGGAGATCATGAACCCACCAGGAGGCAGGAACAACTCTGGATGCCACATTTAAGAGCTGTTACACTCACTGAGAAGATCTGCAGCTTCACTCCTGAAGCCAGCAAGATGACGAACCCACCGGAAGGAAGAAACTCCAGACACATCTGAACATCTGAGGAAACAAACTGTGGCCACACCATCTTTAAGAACTGTAACACTCACCGCGAGGGTCCGCGGCTTCATTCTTGAAGTCAGCGACACCAAGAACTCTGGAGGGAACCAATTGCGGACACAGTTGCAGTAAGCTGAGATCCTGCCACTGCACTCCAGCCTGGGTTAGACTCCATCTCAAACAAACAAACAAAAAAGAAAGAAAGAAAGAAAAAGAAAGAAAGAAAGGAAAGAAAGAAACAAAGAAAGAAACAAAGAAAGAAAGAAAGAAAGAAAGAAAGAAAGAAAGAAAGAAGATGCTTACCAACGCAATGGATCCTCCACTTTGTGAGCTTTTATTCAGTGGACAAAGTAGAGTGAAAACTCTGATGCATAAATTACTGGGGAGGAGGACAGGGGAGTGGGGTGGTCCCCAGGTAGATAGGAAGCCCTGTCTCAGGGTCTTGTTCTGAAATCACATCCCCTGGGGCATCCTCAGACTGTCCAGCCATGAGAGCCACAGGTTCTGTAAAAGCTCCAAGTTGCCCTTAGTGCCTCCAAGTGAGTATTCAGGAGTGGGCAGTGTGGATAAGTTCAGGGACAGTGGTGGTTGGTAGAAAACACGTTGACATTTCAGACTTCCCTGTTAGTTGACATGTTTGTGCCCCAAATGTGAATCCTGGGCCCATTTTTTTTTTCTTTTTTTTTTCTAAACAGTCAATCTCACTCCAGTATGACTAGCCCTTCTATTTTCCACGTTCACGTCTTCTAGTGCCTGCTTCTCTTCCTCTCTCTTTCCTCCCTCTCAAGCCTCTCTCTAGCACTCTCTCTCTCTCTCTCTCTCTTTTTTTTTTGAGACAGGGTCTTATTCTGTCACTCAAGGTAGAGTGTAGTGGCATGATCACGGCTTACTGCAGCCTCAACCTCCCACGCTTAATCAGTCCTCTGGCCTCAGCTCTGAGTAGCTGGGACTAAAGGCATGAGCCACTACACCCAGCTAACTTTTGTATTTTCTGTAGAGACAGGGCTTCACTATGTGACCCAGGCTGGTTTCGAACTCCTGGGCTCAAGCGATCTTCCTGCCTCAGCCTCTCAAAGTGCTGGGATTACAGTGAACCACAGTGTACCTGGCCCTCTCTCTCTTTATGGAAACATAATATTTTACATATATTTTGAGTACCTGTGATATTCTGTTACATGCATAGAAAGAGTAATGATCAAGTCAGGGTATTTGGAGTATCCATCACCTTAAGTATGGGTTGATCCTAGCACTCATATGAAGAAGTTGATGGTCCTGACGATGCCTGCCTAAGTTCTGGGGGCACCAGATGGAATCTCCTCACTCAAAGCTGCCACCAAATGGAAGGGAGGGAGCTTGGAGCCCAAGGATGGGCACTGATTTTGGGGGCACAGCTTGTCTGGGGTCCACATGGGAATTTTGAGCAGAGGAGAAGTATATTTGGGAAGCAGAAGGAAGATCCCCCAGGCAGAAACCTGCAAGCACCTTAACACATTAATTCAAATGCCTGATTGTGCACTCGCTGTGTACCATGCAGGGATGCTTTAGCTGCTGAGGGTACATCCCTGAGCATGGTAGGAATAGGCCGTGCCTTTGGTGCGTTTGTGGTCAGTTCAAGGGAAAGCCGGTGTGGAACGGGCTCTTTCTTTCCACCTGGATGGATATTTGGATTGCATTGAGGGGAAGTTCTCTGATTGGTGAAGATGATAATGTTTCTCCACATTACAGATTTTAGCATCTTGAGGGATGCTGGCATACTTGCTGACACCAATACAGGGGTATGGCAGGGAGACTATAGGATGGTCCCCAATTTTGCTGCTGGTGTTCACACCCCTGAGTAATCCCCTCCCCTTTTGTGTAGGCAGGACTTGCTTCTAACCAACAGGATACAGTAAAGTACATGGGATGTCGCTTTTGTGATGACATTATACAGGCTCGTAGCTTGTGTCTTGCTAGTACACTCTCTGTATAGACTCTTCCCCTTGCTGGCTCTGAGAAAGAAAGCTGCCCTATAAAGAGTCCCAATGGGAAGGATCCAAGGGTGGCCTCCAGCCGACAGCCAGCAAGGAACTCAGGCCTTCAGTGCAGCAATCTGTAAGTAACTGAATCCTGCCAGCAATCATGTGAGCATGGAAGCAGATCCTTCTCCAGTTGAGCCTCAGATGAGACCACAGACCAAGTTGACATCCATGACTGACAGAGGCCTCACCTGAACCGAGCCTGGATTCCTGAGCCACAGAAACTGTGAGATAGTCAGTCAATACAAGTTGTTTTAAGTCATTAAATATGTGTTAACTTGTCATCAGCAATAGAAAACAGGACTGGAAACCTTGTTGAAAACTCCAAAAAGATCCACCTGGCTGCCTCTTGCTCTTCTGTGTTTTGAGACCATTTCAGTGCTCTGCTAGGTGGTTTTCTGCTCAGGCAATGTGAGTGATCTGAAAAGGGGGAAGGTGACATTGTTGGTCAGGTCATCTGCAAACCTCCCTCAACACAGCAGTGTTTACATTTCTGTGGCTCTTTGTGCTTTTCTGAATGCTTTGAATTATTTTAAAAAGGAATTATTATACGATTACCCCTACTTTTTCCCAACTGACATAGCTCAGAGGGGTTAAGTGATCAGTGCAGGTTCACATAACTAAGTAATGACACAAGTGGGATCTGAACCTGGGTCTCAGGGGACTCTGGTCCCTGACCAGGCTGTGTGACCATGTACATCCGCCCGGTTTCTGTTCATGGGTTAGTGTGTGACATGAACATTCCATGATGGCTACAGCCTCCATCCCAGGAGCACTTGGAGAAGCCATTCCACTCAGCCCTTGTTACCAGAGGAACCCTTGGGATGGAAAAGGGAACCCTGATTCTGCCATCACATGCTCCCATGAGATCTGATTGTCAGCCAGGGCTGATCCGTGGCTGCCAGCAAGGAAACCACATCATCTCATTGTACCAGACTGGCCCGGCAGAAAGATTAGACAACAACTTTTACTTTGCCATTAGCCCTGCCTGGTCCTCAGTATGGTAATGCCTGGCTTTCAGGGGCACTGGTTGCAGTGTCTCTGATGCAGGGCAGCCCCTGCCAAGGGCACAGGTGTTCAGAAATGTTCCATGAACAAATCAAATCAAGCAATGGAATGAAATCTAAGGAACTCAATCATGGCAAGCCTGGGACGGAGCACTTAAGCAGGATAAGTGTTATCGAGCTGGTCTGATAGGCATTGGGGCAACTGGTCCCCTAGCAGCTTTCAATCACAGTGTTCAGAAATGTTCCATGAACAAATCAAATCAAGCAATGGAATGAAATCTAAGGAACTCAATCATGGCAAGCCTGGGATGGAGCACTTAAGCAGGATAAGTGTTATCGAGCTGTTGTGATAGGCATTGGGGCAACTGGTCCCCTAGCACCTTTCAATCAACGTCTCACCCCAGGGACACAATCTTCCAACAAGAAAAAGAACATTGTATTCTCCACTCCCCAGTCCTAGACCTGGGCTGCTTCTCCAGAGATGCATACAGCTTTTAAAAGTTAAATTTATGATAACTTTTTTGGCTCAAGTATAGAAGTAATACATGATCACTGTAGCTTATTTATAGGTAAATAAAAATTTTTAAATGACTTATAATCCCACTACCCAGAACTAACCACCATTAGCGTAGTAAATGAATATATTGATTTACTTACAAAGATAGGACCACAAGATATGGCACACATTGTTTTGCAACCAACCCGCTTTGATGGGACCAGCTTTCTTCTGCTGCGCTGCTTTAGCTGCAACCTGAACCTGCTTTTAAAGGAAAATTCACAGTCCTGTATTTTCCAAGTCATTTTTAATAAATCTACATTTTCATTTTTAAACCTTTCTTGAAATATAATATGCACACAGGAAGGTGCATATCATAAGAAACAGCTTGATGAATTTTCACAAACCAAGCACACGCATGTAACCACAACCCAGACCCAGCAAAAGAGCATTTCAGGTGCCCCCGGACCCCACTGCAGGCTCTTCCCAGTCACTACCCCAGTGCCAAAGCAAGCGTATCACTACTCTAATATCCAAACAGCAAAGATTCATTTCACCTGTTTTTGTACTTTTGATACACATCAAAAGTACCACATAACAAGCACTTTTTCTGCGTTGAGCTTCTTTGCTCAAAATCATGTTTAGGAGAGGCATCCATGAATGGTGTCGTGTGGAGTTGTTACTCAGTCGTGTTCATTGCTGTGTATCATTCTACTGCATCAATATACCCTCTACTTATCTCTTTTTCAGTTCATAGGCATTTGGGTAGCTTCCAGTGTGAGGTTCTTAGAACAGTGCTCTATGAACGTTCTCTTATAACACACATCTTCTTTCTTTTCCCTTTATTTATTTATTAAAAACAATAGAAGTGAAGTCTTGCTATGTTGCTCAGGTTGGTCTTGAACTCTTGGCTTCAAGCAGTCCTCCCGCCTTGGCCTTCCCAAGTGCTGGGGTTACACCATGAGCTACTGTGCCTGGCTCTTTTTTTTTTAAATTGAAATGTAATAAGTCCATATTTATCGGTACATATGGATGTTTCCGTACATATAATGTTTAGTGATCAGATCAATTAGCATATTTATCATCTTGAACATTGATCATTCCTTTGTTTTTTTTGAGACAGAATCTAGCTCTGTCACCCAGGCTGAAGTGCAATGGCGCCATCTCGGCTTACTGCAACCTCTACCTCCCGGGTTCAGAAAATTCTCCTGACTCAGCCGCCCTAGTAAATGGGATTACAGGTGCCTGCCACCACGCCCGGCTAATTTTTGTATTTTTAGTAGGGATGGGGTTTCACCATGTTGGTCAGACTGGTCTCGAACTCCTGAACCCAGGTGATCCACCGGCCTCGACCTCCCAAAGTGCTGGGAGGTGAGCCACTGCGCCTGGCCTTATCATTCCTTTGTTTTGGGAGCATGCAATATCCTCTCTCTAGATATTATATACATGAAACTATATTACATACTATAGCTAATTACAGTCTACATTCTAATGTGTACATTCTAATACACATTATTTTATTTTATTTTATTTTATTTTTGATACAGTGTCTTGCTCCTGCTCCATCAACCAGGCTAAAGTGCAGAAGCACAATTATGGCTCACCACAGCCTTGACCTCCCGGACTCGAGCAATCCTCCCACCTCAGCCTCTCAAGTAGCTGGGGCCACAGGCTTGTGCCACCATGCCTGGCTATTTTTTTTATTTTTGTATATACAGGGTCTCCCTATGTTGCCCAGGCTGGTCTCAAACTCCTGGGCTCAAGTGATTCACACGCCTTGGCCTCCCAAGGTCCTGAGATTATAGGCGTGAGCCACTGTGCCTGGCTTCTACTACACATGTTTTAGAGAACATAAGTATGTGTTTCTGTTGGGTGTATACCCAGAGTGGAGTGTGTCCTTGAGCAGGAAGGGTGCTGGGGTCTGTGGTCCAAGCTCTCAGGGGAGAGTCAGGAGGCAGAGAGAAGGCACTGGAGGCAATGTGCCCAAGCCCTGGGAAGGGAGTAGGAGAGCCGGGAGTCTCAACCACAGCCTCCTAACACCAAGCTGCTTGGCCCTCAGAAAGGGTTCTGACACCTGCTTTGGGCAAAATACAAGAGAAGGTCTTGGAGGAGGCAGTGACAGCAATTTGGTACTGGGCAGAGCAAGGGTTAACCGGAAGCAGAAAAGAAAATGTTTGGAAACTGAGAGTGGGCTGGGGGCAGATGGAGAGAGGATGGAGCTATTAAGCAGGAGCTGGAAAATTCCTGGGAACTGGGGCATGACCAGGAAGTTGGCCTGCAGTCTCCAGGCGGGCACAGGGAGATTCTGGGCCAGCCTCCTCAGCCCCTCACAGCCCTACTCTCCCTCAGGGCACCTGCCCTGAGCTGCACCTGCCCAGAGCCCCACTGTAAACCCACTGAAGCTGGTGGCCTGGGGTGTGAACCCCTCTTGGGGGCAGAGGTTAAGGTCCCCTGATAGTGCATCCTGCCCCCCACGGCTGCAGTTCTTTTGTCCTCGGTATCTCAAACACCACGTTACTCCCAAGTGTGCACAGCTCTGGACCTGGCCTCCTCAGCCTTTTCTGATTCAATGTGATCCCATCTACACCTTGTTCCTTCTAAGGGGTGACCTGAATCCTGGTTTCTGACCTGTGACTCTGTCACCATTGGTTCCAGGGGCAGTAGACTGGGGGTGTGGCTGGAGGGTATTTAAAGCGCCTGTCCTGGGCCTCCTGCTCCAGATGGGAGAGCCAGGGAGCCCAGCTGCCTTCCCCTCCAAAGGACCTGTAGCAGCAGCTTTGAGGGTCTTCGTGCCTTAGCCTGCGGTGGGCGGCAAGGCAGCAGATTCAAGCAGAAGGCTCTGCCGTTTTCTTACAGCCTAACTGGCCAGGCTCATGAGCCCTTTGCCTTGTTCATCTTCTCATTCATTCACTCATTCATTCACTCCACATGCCAGGAAGTAGGCTTGATAGAGATGAATCAGCCATGAGTTTTGCCCTCAGTGGGTTTACATCTGAGTGGGAGTAGTAAGACCCACACCTCAGTCTCTGTAATAAAAAGCAGAAAACAGTAGAAATTATTAACTAGGGCAGACACTAAGAAGGGTATAAAAGGGACAGAGTGCTATGGGTCATTCAGGAAAATGAGCTCACTTCCAGGGGACATATGGGAAGCCATCATGGAGGAGGAGGCATTTAAACTGTCTTGGTGTCTGGAGACTCAAATCAACCCAGGAGTGTGTTCCTCCTTCCTAGGGGAACAGCTCATTTTTACAAGGATCTGGACCTGGGGCAGTGTAGATGTTGAGGGAATGGTAGAGCATTAAGCATCCAGGTTGACTGTCAGGTATGAAGTTTTCATTGCTAGCAAAGGTAGAGGAGGGCTGGGCATGGTGACTCACACCTGTAATCCCAGCACTTTGGGAGGCCAAGGTGGCTGGATCATGAGGTCAGGAGTTCAAGACCAGCCTGACCAACATGGTGAAACCCCGTCTCTACTAAAACTATAAAAGTTATCCGGGCGTGGTGGCGCGTGCCCATAATCCCAGCTACTCAGGAGGCAAAGGCAAAAGAACCGCTTGAACTCGGGAGGCAGAGGTTGCGGTGAGCCAAGATGGCACCACTGCACTCCAGCCTAGGCGACAGAATGAGACTTTGTCTCACAAAAAAAAGAAAAGAAAAGGTAGAGGAAGCTTCTGGGCCTGGCTGAAGGCTCCAAAATCACACCACTGTGGAGGAGGAGTACAAGCCTCCTGTTTTTGACCTCAGCAAGGGGTGTGCCTGGGTCATCCATGGTGGAGCCCTGAGCCTGTTCCTCTGTCCCAGTCCATGCTCCAGGACGGGCTCAGGTAAGGCTGTAGGCAGGCCCTGGCCAATGCGTCCTCTGGGGGTGGTGGATGTGGGGCTCAGGTGGGAGGTGTCAGAGTTCTCAGTTTTGATGCTGAGAGCTGTGACCTGGGCTGGAACAGCTTGCCTTCCTGCCCTTCTGCCCTGGGCCATCTGAATTCTCCCGCTGGGCTGCGTCCTTCCCTGGCTCTGAGCCTTGGCACAGGCTGTTCCTTTTGAATGCGTTTCTCTATCATTACCTAGAGTGGCAGGGTCCTTGCGGAAGCAGGTGGCCCACCTAGAGGTTTGAAGAGATTTAGTGAAGGGGTGGCAAGGGTAAAGGACCCCCAAAGCGATATTGAGGCAGCGGGAGTCAACAGCAGTGGAAAATCAAAAGGAGCACAGGACCCGAGCTGGGGCTGAAGGTGGAGGGCCCTGGAGCCTGTGGGCCAGTCTCAGCCTCACAGCAAGGGGAGATCCTGGTGGAAGGCAGGAGAGAGGAGGAGGAGGAGGGCCCCTGCTAATGCTCCCCTTCAGACCCTGCTCCCCTGTACCTTCCTCCCATGTCCTGCGGTCGCCTTGTCCCCCAGCACCCAGCAGATGGTGTGTGACTACCTGCAGTCCACCCTGTGCACGAGGGCAGGGGCAGGGTCTTATCCTCTCCCTCCGGCACCCACTCCAGTCTGGCACAGAGCACAGAGGTATGTGAAAATGGCAAGGAGAGCCGGGCGCGATGGCTCACTCCTGTAATCACAGCACTTTGGGAGGCCAAGGTGGGTGGATTGCTTGAGTCCAGGAGTTTGAGACCAGCCTGGGCAACATGGTGAAACTCTGTTTCTACTAAAAGTAGAAAAAATTAGCCGGGCATGGTGGCACATGCCTGTAGTCCAACTACTCAGAAGGCTGAGGTGTAGAATCACCTGAGCCCAGGAGGTGGAGGCTGCAGTGAGCCCTAACTGTGTCACTGCACTCCAGCCTGGGTGACCCGAATGAAACCCTGTCTCAACAACAACAAAATAAAATATTTTAAATCTACAGAAAAAGTGCCAGAATAGTGCAACAAATTCCCATATATTTCAGAGGCTGAGGAGGGCAGATCACCTGAGGTCAGGAGTTGGAGACCAGCCTGGCCAACGTGGCAAAACCCTATCTCTACTAAAAATACAAAAAATTAGCCAGGCGTGGTGGTTCATGCTTGTGATCCCAGCTACTACGGAGGCTGAGGTGGGAGAATGGCTTGAACCTGGGAGGCAGAGGTGGCAGTGAGCCAGGATGGCACCACTGCACTCGACTGAGCAAAACTCCCACTTCAAAACAAACAACCCCCAGCTCCAACAAATTCCCAAATATATTTCAATCAGATTCATCATCATTATTATTATAATTGTTTTTAGATTCACTTATTGACATTTGACAGAATTTACTCTCTTTCTCCATACACATGCATCCATGTGTATTATTATCATTTTTGCTGAATGGTTTGAGTCAGTTGCAGACATCATGATCCTTTGCTTCTAAATCTTTAGTGTGTGTTTCTAAAGAAATTTCCTTACACGGATGATGTCAAAATGACCACGTGCAGTAAATCTAACGTTGATACGATACTATTATCTAATACACAGCACATATTCAGATTTCACCAGTTGTCCGAAAATGGTTCTTTTTCATGATTTTTAATATTCTGATCCATAGCTCAATCCAGGATTGCACATTCTTTTGGGTTCCAGGTCTCCCGGGTGTCCTTTGGTCTTGAACAGTCCCTCCCTCTGCCTTTTTCATTCATCACGTTAATACTTTTGAAGAGTAGAGGCCAGTTGCTTTGCAGAATGTCCCTCAACTAGGGTTTGTTTGATGTATTCTTTCTTTATTATTATTATTTTTTGAGAGCGAGTCTCTCTCTGTTGCTCAGGCTGGAGTGCAGTGGCGCAATCTTGGCTCACTGCAACCTCCGCCTCCCCAGTTCAAGCAATTCTCCTGCCTCAGCAACCCCAGTCGCTGGGATTACAGGTGCATGCCACCATGCCCGGCTAATTATTTTTATTTTTATTTACTTGTTTATTTATTGAGATGGAGTTTCACTCTTGTCGCCCAGGCTGGAGTGCAATGGCATGATCTCGACTCACTGCAACCTCCGCCTCCCGGGTTCAAGCAGCTAATTTTTGTATTTTTAGTAGCAAATTTTTATATTTTTAGTAGAGACGGGGTTTCACCATGTTGGCCAGGCTGGTCTTGAACTCCTGACCTCAGGTGATCCGCCCCCCTCGGCCTCCCAAAGTGCTGGCATTATAGGTGTGAGCCACCGCACCTGGCATAATTTTTGTATTTTTAGCAGAGCCAGAGTTTCTCCATGTTGGTCAGACTGGTCTTAAACTCCTGACATCAGTGATCTGCCCACCTCGGCCTCCCAAGGTGTTGGGATTACGGGCGTGAGCCACCACGCCCGGCCTAGGGGTGACTTTCTGATTCTATCATTTCTTTTACATTTTTAATTGGCATTCTATGGCAAGGAAGAGCTTTTCTTCATCCTATCTATTTATTTATCTGTCTATCTGTTTGTATTTCTTGATCAGTGTGGTGTCAAAGATTTCTGCTTTGGTCAGTGAGTTATAACCCACTATTGCCATTTATTTTCATGCTTAAATTGTCCAGTATTCTTTAAACACATTCCAGCACTTTTTGTGTTTCTTGTTATGGGCTGAACTGTGTCCCCCCTAAAATTCATACATTGAAGTCCTTGTAGAAAGTAAAAAGTTCCTCTTCAAAGTTTCCCTTCTTGTTAAAGAATAAATCATAAGTGTTAAAAATAACAGTTTCTTTCAAACACTAACTTCCTTCAAGCCTCTGTACTTTATGCTGATAACTCTTCGCTGGGCCCTGTCCTATGTAGCTGTTAGACATGCTCACAGGCAAGTGGTACATTCTACGTCCTTGTACCTTAACCAGTCTATTTGTGCTAGACATGCTCACAGGCACGTTCCAGCTCGCAGCCTGTGCCGCTTCCCTATTTGGCATAAGCAACTTCCTCTTTTCCTTTATTTTTCCATTACTTTTACCTATTTAGAAAAGTTTTAAGCTGTTAGCCAATCGGATTTTAGTTTAGATCGTGCGGTCTGGCTCCAGCCAATGAAGACAGGACACAGTAGCAGGGACAAACTGCATAAGGGATAAAAATTGCTTCCCTCCTTTGTTCAGGTGTGCTCTCGCCATTGTTCCATCTGCGATGAGCACCCTTTCTGCAGAAAGTAAAAATGGCCTGGCTGAGAGAATTAAATTTATGTTCAAGTACCACTTCTTTGCGGCACTGGGGAACAAGCATTCTGTTTCTAAATAACCTTTTTTACATATAACAGCCCTGAGCCCCAGTACCTCAGAATGTGACTGTATTTGGAGACAGGGTCTTTAAAGCAGTGATTAAGGTTAAATGAGGGCCGGGCAAGGTGGCTCACACCTGTAATCCCAGAACTTTGGGAGGCCGAGGTGGGTGGATCACCTGAGGTCAGGAATTCGAGACCAGCCTGGCCAACATGGTGAAACCCTGTCTCTACTAAAAATACAAAAATTAGCCAGCCGTGGTGGCAGACATGGTGGTGGGCACCTGCAATCCCAGCTACTGGGGAGGCTGAGGCAGAAGAATCACCTGAAGCTGGGAGTTGGAGGTTGCAGTGAGCCGAGATCACGGCACTGCACTCCAGCCTGGGCAACAGAACAAGACTTCATCTCAAAACAAACAAACAAACAAACAAACAAACAAAACACCAGGTTACATGAAATCATCAGGGTTAGGGCCCTAATCCAATATAAGTGGTGTCCTTATAAGAGGAGGAGATTAAGACACAAACACACACAAAGACCTTGTGAAGACACTGGAAGAAGACGGCCATTTACTAGCAAGGAAGGAGGCCTCAGAAGGAACAACCCTACCAACACCTTGAGCTTGGGCTTCTAGACCCCAGTATTGGGAGAACATAGATTTCTGGGGTTTTCTTTGGTGTTTTGTTTTGTTTTATTTGAGACAGAGTCTTACTCTGTCGCCCAGGCTGAGTGCAGTGGTGCAATCATGGCTCACTGTAGCCTCAACCTCCCAGACTCAAACGACCTTCCCACCTCAGCCTCCTGAGTAGCTGGACTACAGGCATGCACCACAATGCTTGGCAAATTTTTGATTTTCTGTAGACATGGGGTCTCACTATGTTGCCCAGGCTGGTCTTGAACTCCTGGATGCAAGCAGTCCTCCTGCTTCAACCTCCCAATGCTGGGATTACAGGCATGAGCCACCATGCCCAGCGATTTCTGTTGTTTAAGCCGCCGTGTCTGCAGTATTTGTTGTGGCAGCCTGAGCAAACTCATGCAGGCGGCAATGTCCACGCTTCCTGCTTTTGCGGAGTTGCACTCAGCGTCCACCTACGAAATTGGGTTTTCTTAACATTGAGTTCACCTGATGTTCATTCCAAAAGTATTTATTGAGCAGCTATTATTTCAGGCACAGAGGAATCATCAAGGAACAGGAGAGACCCAAATCTTTGCCCTCATGAGTTTACACACCAGGGAAGGAGACAGATAACCAACAAGATAAATAAGCAAATTATAGTGTGTGACTCTGTGAAGCCAGAAAGAAACTACAGTAAGGAAGAAGACGGCGAGTGTCAGGAGGGTTGACATTTTAGATAGAGGGACAACAGAGGGCCCCACTCTGGAGGGGCCGTGTGAGTGGAGACTGGAAGGAGATGAGGGAGGGAGAGTGCTTGTTACTCATGATTTGAGCTGTGCTTTTCTTTTCTTTCTTTTTTCTTTTTGTAGGCAAGTCAACTTTATTTTTAGTTTGCATTTTATCTTTTCCGTTGTTTGTCCATTATGTATCTACATATTTTTTATTTTTTGAGACTTTATTTTTTTAGTTTGCATTGTATCTTTTCCATTGTGTATCCATTATGTCTCTACTTTTTAAAATTTTTTTGATACTGAGTTTCGCTCTTGTCGTCCAGGCTGGAGTGCAATGGTGCGATCTCAGCTCACTGCAACCACTACCTCCTGGGTTCAAGCAATTCTCCTGCCTCAGCGTCTGGAGTAGCTGGGATTACAGGCTTCCACCACCATACCCAGCTAATTTTTGTATTATTAGTAGAGATGGGGTTTTGCCACGTTGGCCAGGCTGGTCTCAAACTCCTGACCTCAGGCAATCCACCCACCTCGGCCTCCCAAAGTGCTGGGATTACAGATGTGAGCCGCTGCGCCTGGCTACATTCTTATTATTAGATCTTGCTGGGTGCAGTGGCTCACTCCTATAATCCCAGCACTTTGGGAGGCCAAGGTGGGAGGATTGCTTAAGTCCAGGAGTTCTAGACCACCTTGGGAAACATAGCAAGACCCCCAGCTCTACAAAAAAATTTAAAAATTAGTGGGGCATGGTGGTGTGTGCCTGCAGTTCCAGGTTCTCAGGAGGCTGAGGTGGAAGGATGGCTTGAGCCCAGGAGGTTGTGTCTGCAGTGAGCCATGATTGTGCAGCTGCACTGCAGCCTGGGCAACAAGTGAGACCCTGTCTCAACAAGAAACAAATTTAAAAACTTTAAAAAGTAAATGAATAGCCCTTAAAGTAAAACGTTGTCTACCTAGGAAATATTTTTAAATAGCCAAATATATGTGTCTAACATTTGGAAACATTTAAAAGTCATAATATTTATTTAGAAGATAATATTAATTGTAGACTTTCTTTAGGAAATACGATATTTATTGTAAAACTGTTTTCTATAGTTCATATAACCTTTGTAATAAAAACTCAGGCAGCTAATTTTTCATTGTATTCTGTTCTACACAACACATTTTTGCAATATATCAAAACTGTGTATCCATAAAAATGGCCTGTGCTTTTCTTTAGATGGATGGGCAGATGTAGTTCATGCTCATCACTTTAAGAGCAAGGAGCAGGCGGGGCACAGTGGCTCAAGCCTGTAATCCCCGCACTTTGGGAGGCCGAGGCGGGCAGATCACGAAGTCAGGAGTTTGAGACCAACCTGGCCAACATAGTGAAACCCCATCTCTACTAAAAATACAAAAAGTTACCTGGGCATGGTGGTGGGCGCCTGTAATCCCAGCTACTGGGGAGGCTGAGGCAGGAGAATCGCTTAAACCCGGGAGGTGGAGGTTGCAGTGAGCTGAGATGGAGATCATGCCATTGCACTCCAGCCCGGGTGACAGTGCAAGACTCCGTCTCAAACAAAACAAAACAAAACAAAACCCACAAAAATTAGCCAGGCATGGTGATGCGTGCCTGTAGTCCCAGCTACTCGGGAGGCTGAGGCAGGAGAATCTCTTGAACCCAGGAGCTAGAAGTTGCAGTGAGCCGAGATCGTGGACTGCACTCCAGCCTGGGCGACAGAGCAAGACCCTGTCTCAAAAAAATAAATAAATAAAAGAAAAAGAGCCAGGAGCAGATTCCTTCCTACTGATAATTTCCCTGCTGTTAGAATCTGGGGCGGCTTCCATCTTTCACTGGTAATAGATGCCCTGGGAAAATCTTTGTAGCCAATACATGTTTTATAACTAATAATAATAAACATATATTTACTAATGTGAGATGTATTTCTCAAAGTGGAATTCGCAGGTCTAAAGGTAGGAGAGTTTATGTTACAGTGGTTTCATGTCACCAAGTAACTGTTCAAGTAGATGGAACCAATGGGCGGGTCTAGGACCACCACGCGGAGTGTGTGCCAGTGCATGCATGCATGTAATATCCGCCTTGGCCAGTAGGCGTCAGTCCTCCACTGACAGTCTCTTCCTGATGGCCTTTTTTCTCTGGGGAACATTTCACTCCAGCAGGAAGCCAGGCAACTCCAGCAAAGATATAGCCTCCTCTCTCTTGCGGGTCTTTCTCTCTCTTTTATAGAATAATGCTTAGCTTTGCCATGATCTTAAAAGTAATCACGGAAAAAACTCAGAAAAGTATGAGAGAAAAAAATTGTCCCTACAGTTGCCTTTTGGATAGAATGAGTGTTATATCCTTTGGCTAACTGTTAATCTTTTGGTCTTTATCTAGTGTTGTTTAAAATAGAAATAGCTCATGCTACGAGTTGACAGGCATGTTCTAAATGTTTTATATGATACATTCATCGAGTCCTCACTGTAGCCCTAGAAGGCAGAAACTGTTCTTTCCTGTGATTTTTTGTTGTTGTTTATAAAATTTAACAGCTTTATTGAGGTGTGTTTCACATATTATAGATTCATAGTTCCATGGTCTTTGGCATGTTTATGGAGTTGTAAAAGCATCACCGTGATTTAATCTTGAAACATTTCCAATACCCCAGGAAGAAATCCACAAGCATTAGCATACCTACTCTTGCCCTTACCCCCGACTAGAAGTGACTATTCTCATCCCAGATTTACAGATTAGGACACTGAGGCCCAGAAACAAACTTTTCCAAGGTCATGTGACTCGTACATCTCAGGGCTGGGATTTGAACTCGGGCAGAAAGGCTCTGGGCCCTGAATGCCTGGCTGCTTGCAGACATCATCATCCTTTGCTCCTAGATCTTTAGTGTGTGTCTCCAAAGACATTTGCTTACATGGGCAATGTCACGCTGTTCACATGCAGGAAGTCTAACATTGATGTACGCTCAGCAAGACTGGGGTCACGTGACTTAAGATGGCTGCAGAAAAAACCAAATTAAAAATATTTTTTGAAAAAGGCCAGGTGTGGCGACTCACACTTGTAATCCCAGCACTTTGGGAGGCTGAGGCAGAAGGATGGCTGAGCCTATGAGTTCAAGACCAGCCTGGGCAACATGATGAGACATTGTCTCCACAAAAAAATACAAAAAAATTAGCCAGACTTGGTGGCGCATGCCTGTAGTCCCAGCTACTCGAGAGGGTGAGACAGGAGAATTGCTTGAAGCCGGGAGGTTGATGCTGCAGTGAGCTGTGATCGTGCCACTGCGTTTCAGCCTGGGCAACAGAGTGAGACCTTGTCTCAAAAAAAAAAATAAATGCATAAATAAAAGAAAAAAAAAAAGGCCAGGTGTGGTGGCTCATGCCTGTAATCCCAGCACTTTCAGAGGCCAAGTCAGGAGGATAACTTGAGTTGAGGAGTTTGAGACCAGCCTTGGCAACATATTGAGATCCTCTCACTCTAAAAAATAAAAAATAAAAAGGAAAAGAAGAAACAAAAACGATAAAGAACCAAAAAGATGGCTGCGTGATTTGTCTACCTATGCTGTGGGCACTCTGCTTAAGAGATGTTGGGAGGCTCCAGATTTTCCCTTGTGTAAGAGCCTCTGAAAATTATATCCCTGCTCATCTATGTTTCTGGGGATTTCTGACCCTTGTGTTAGCCTAAATCCTGAAAGCAAAATTGCTGGGACAAAGGCCGTACACATATTTTTTTCTGAGACAGAGTTTCGTTCTTGTTGCCCAGGCTGGAATGCAGCGGTGCGATCTCGGCTCACTGCAACCTCCGCCTCCTGGGTTCAAGTGATTCTCCTGCCTCAGCCTCCCATGTAGCTGGGATTACAGGCGTGTGCCACCACACCCGGCTAATTTTGTATTTTTAGTAGAGATGGGGTTTCTCCATGTTGGTCAGTCTGGTCTCGAACTCCCGATCTCAGGTGATCCGCCGACTTTGGCCTCTCAACGTGCTGGGATTACAGGTGTGAGCCACCATGCCTGGCCTGGCCATACACATTTTAAGGACAAATCACCTCCAAAAAGACTATATCAGTTTACACTCACAAGAAGTGTCCAAGAACTGTCTTTTTTTTTTTTTTTTTAAAGTGCTTTATTTCTTTTCTTTTTTTTTAAGATGGAGTCTCGCTCTGTTACCCAGGCTGGACTGCAGTGTTGTGATCTCTGCTCACTGCAAGCTCCATCGCTCCATCTCCCAGGTTCACACCATTCTCCTGCCTCAGCCTCCCGAGGACTACAGGTGCCCGCCACCATGCCCGGCTAATTTTTTGTATTTTTAGTAGAGATGGGGTTTCACATCGTTAGCCAGGATGGTCTCAAACTCCTGACCTCATGATCCACCCGTCTCGGCCTCCTAAAGTGCTTTATTTCTTAATATGCTTTAATGCTTTTTTCACTTTCTCCAAATTATAAACTGCAGGCTAATGACACCACCTAGAACTAAGGATATTTACTCAACACAATCTACTGATAGACGTTATAGTCACTTGTTTTAATTTCTTCTCACTTCTTAGGAAACAGCATAAAAATAATGAGAAGAATAGGCTGAGATTCTTTTCAGAAGATTAGAAATGAATCCCAGGCAACGTGCATGAATAATAAAAAGCCTCCCAAGCTTAAGGACTCTGATAATTGGGAATGATATACTCTGTTATCTTTTTGAAGTCCCATACAACACAGAGATCCTACAATTCGAAAACATTTTAAAGACAGAAATGTTAATTTTGATAAGAGCCATCTTTTTCTGCACATTCTCTCTCAACAAAGGTTATAAATCTCTTTGGTCTGCAGTTGGTTAAGGATAAAAGTGGAGGGGGCAGAATTTTGCTTTGTTACTACTTACATTTATTTTATTTTTCATTTTCTTACAGACAGGGTCTTGCTGTGTTGCCCAGGCTGGAGTGCAGTGGCATGATCATAGCTCACTGCAGCCTCAATCTCCTGGGCTCAAGCGATCCCTCCCACCTCCACCTCCCGACATGCTAGGATTACAGGCATGTACCACCATACCTGGGCAGGGTTTTGCCTTGAAGAGCAGAATTCATCCTCATGCTATTGGCACAGGCTACAAATATAGAACCTCAAAAAAGAGGGTTTTTTTTTGTTTGTTGTTGTTGTTGTTTGTTTTTTTGAGACAGGGTCTCACTCTGTTACCCAGTCTGGAGGGCAGTGGTGGGATCTCGGCTTACCACAACCTCTGCCTTCCCGATTCAAGCAACTCTCATGCCTCAGCCTCCCAAGTAGCTGGATTACAGGTGTGCACCACCATGCCCAGCTGATTTTTTGTATTTTTAGTAGAGACGGGGCTTCACTGTGTTGGCCAGGCTGGTCTCGAACTCCTGGCCTCAAGTGATCTGCCTGCCTTGGCCTCCCACAGTACTGGGATTACAGGCATGAGCCCTGCCTCAAAAAGAGTTTAACTCCCCTCTTCTCACCCCTGCACTTGATGAGTCTTAAAAAAAAAAAAAGAGTTTGAATCATTAATAGACACCAGCTCCAGCCTGTGCCGCGGAAACCTTCCCTTGGCTCCCCGAGGACAGAGGCAGACATTTAAGGGGGCAAACCCTGACCTCTTATGGTTGATATAATGGAAGTAAGCCATGCTGACACCATATGTGTCTCCTGCCCGAGAAGCACAAGGTGCTATAGTGGGGGCATTTACTACTCATCCATCCATTTATACAAGACGTGTTTACAGAGTGCTTACTATGTGCCTGGTATTCAGTGCTGGAGCCAGACAGATCTGAGGAAACTTCCCTTATCTGTACAATGGGGACAACATTACCTGCCTTGCAATGAGAAAACATATGTAAAGCCCTCAAAAAATTAACTGGAGCTATTCTTCTTACTTTTTGTTTTTAGATGGAGTCTCTCTGCCGCCCAGGCTGGAGTGCAGTGGCGCAATCTCGGCTCACTGCAAGCTCCGCCTCCCGGGTTCAAGCGATGCTTCTGTCTCAGCCTCCCGAGTAGTGGGACTACAGGTGCCCGCCACCACGCCCAGCTAATTTTTGTATTTTAGTAGAGACAGGGTTTCACGGTGTTAGCCAGGATGGTCTCCATCTCCTGACCTTGTGATCTGCCTGCCTTGGCCTCCCAAAGTGCTGAGATTAGAGGCATGAGCCACCGTGCCCAGCCTTCAAATTCTTAACATTTTTTGAACAAGGGGCCCTGCATTTTCATTTTGCACTGGGCCCTGCAAATTTTGCAGCTGGTTCTGGGCTCATGGTAAAATCATAGCGAGGGAGGAACAGCTCTGCAGACCCCTCTCCTTCCACATCCAATCCATCAGCACATCCTGTTGGCTCTTCCTCCACACACATCTCACTCCCCGCACTGTTCTTCCTCCTCCCTGGACCAAGCTACCACTTCTTTCTTCTAAAGAGGCTGTGTAGCCTCTTCCCTGGCCTCGCTGCCTCCACTCTGGTCAGTGGGCATCCTCCAGTGGGCACCCAAGGTGAGCTTTCAAAACTGCAAATTGGATCATGTCTCTTCCCTGCTTACCCCACTGCCAGAGGCCTCCACTCCACTCAGTACAAAACCCCAGGGTAGCCTTGCCCCTGCCTCTGCCTCCAGTGTTCCAGCCACACAGGCTCCCTTGCTAGTCCTCGGACACTGCATGCTCTCATTTCTCCTCTGCATTCGCTCTTCCTTGCTCCAGGCACTTAGTCACTCCAGCCTGACTCTCTCCTATTGTAAGGTCTCAGCTCAGGGAGGATTTACCCATTGCCCATCTCACATCCTCATCCCTGTTTGTTCTATTGCCCTGATTTGTTGCTTTTACAGAACCAATTGCTATCAGAGTTATCTTTTTCCTTTATTTATTTACTTATTTCTCGTCTGCCTTCTGTACTTCTTATCTGTCTCCTTCATGTGTACAGAGCAGTACCCAGCACATAGTAGGTGCTCAACAAATCATCTCCTTTGATTGAGTACAAGTGTTCCTGAGGTTCACAGAGGTTAAACAACTTAAGGTCATGCTATGGAGCCAGGGTTTGAACTCATGTCTCCCAGAGCCCACAGCCTCAACCATCATACTGTCCTGCTTCCTACATGGATCTATGGGGTCAACCACTGCCTTTGTGGGGAGGGCGCAGTCTGTCAACAGGGCTGTCCTGTTGTCTGTGCTTCTTCCTTCTCCCCTACCTTCCGCCAGACCCGAAGTCAGTCAGGAGACCAGCTTTCCTTTACCAAGCCCAGCGACTGGAGGCTTGCTGATGGATGGACCACTTGCCATGGGGGAGAGTCCTGAGGCTGAGTTCAAGTCCTGCCACTACCAGTACCTGACTGGGCAGTCTTGTGCAGAGCCCCTTTCTGAGTCTGTTTCCTCATCTGTTGAATGAAAGGACTGGACTACAGGGGTCAGCACACTTTCTGTAAAGGCCCAGTTTGTCCCTATCTTAGGTTTCATGGGCTGCACAATCTCTATCGCACTGCTCAGTGCTGCCATTGGTGCTCAAAAGCAGCCACAATAATAAATGAATGAACCTTCTTCTGTTCCAGTAAAACTTTATTTACAAAAACAAGTGACGGGCCAGGTTTGGCCCCCAGGATACAGTTTGCTGACTCCTTAGACCAGACTATCTCTAAGGAAACTTCTGTATCAGAGAGTCTGCAATTTTTCATGCAAGTGAAAGCTTCTTACAGCCGAGTTGGAGAAAGGACTTGTCTAGCCCACACTTACCTGCTCAAGTAGAAGGCAAAGAGGTTCTGAGAAAGGAGGCCTTGGTTCCACAGGTTGTCAAAGACAGGGGTGGCTCCTTCAACGCCAAGGCTGGGGTAGCCCAGTCCCAGGATGCCATCGAAGACTTTGTATTTCGTGAACTTGCTGGGCTCCTTGACACTCAGGCCGAACCCCTGGCCTATGTCTACAAGGTCCCCGATCTGTGGGAGAGGAGGGTGTTTCCGTGGAAAGATTTGGGAAGTGGGGCTGGGGCTGTGCTGGGGTGCAGGTGGCTGAAGAGATAGCACTCATTCTATGGGGAAGCCTAGGGCCACTGTGCCGTGGGCGGCACCTATGCGAGTGTGGGTTCCTGTGGGCTGTGATTCTAACTAACTCCAATGCCTCCTTCACATCGTCTGAACTTAGCCTCAGAGGCCACATTCCCTTTTTACACGTGAGACTGCGAGTGTGACCACACGGTTCCCACTTGAGGACAAATGGGTAGAGAGCAGGATTGTCCCCTTTTTGGTGTCACTATGATCTGATGACAGAAACAGAGAATTCATTTCGGACTCCAAAGGTGGTCTTTTCTCACCCCCTGGGGGAAACAGTAGCCGGTTACACCATGTAGCCGCTAGGGTTCTTAGGAAAATTCTGCCTGGGAAATGCTCCTTTAGATGTGTGTGTGTGTATGTGTGTGTATGTATGTGTATGTGTGTGCATGTGTGTGTATGTGTATGTGTGTGCATGTATGTGTGTGTGTGTATGTGCATGTATGTGTGTGCATGTGTGTATGTGTGTATTGTGTGCGTGTATGTGTGTATGTATGTGTGTGCATGTGTGTATGTGTGCGTGTATGTGTGTGCGTGTATGTGTATATGTATGTGTGTGCGTGTGCGTGTGTGTATGCGTGTGCGTGTGTATGTATGTATGCGTGTGCGTATGTGTGTGTATATGTGTGTAGGTGTGTGTGTATGTGTGTGTGTGCATGTGTGTGTATGTGTGTAGGTGTGTGTGTGTGTGTGTATGTGTATGTGTGTGTATATGTGTATGTATGTGTGTGTATGTGTGTGCATGTGTGTGTATGTGTGTGTGTGCATGTGTGTGTATATGTGTGTGCATGTGTGTGTGTATGTGTGTGTGTGCAGGCACTTCTAGGGAGGAGTCCCTAGTTTTTTAGACTCTGAGTGTGACCACATGGTTCCCACTTGAGGACAAACGGATAGAGAGCAGGACTGCCTTCTTTTAGAAGACAAATGGGAAGAACCCATTTATGAGGCAGGGCTCCCCTGAAGCTGTGACCCCTGTTTTCCCTGCCTGGTGCCTGCAGCCCTCGATCCCAGACAAGTTCTACCCTCTTCCGAGAATACTCCACACCCATGTGAGTCCTGCTTCACCTCCCAGCTCTGCTGCTTGCCAGCTGTGTGACCTTGGGCAAGGCACTCACTCTCTGTTCCCTCATATGTAAAACGGAGATAACAGTAGAGTCTGCCATGCCAGGTGGTTGTGAGGATTAAGCAAGTCATTCCCATGGAAGCGTCCAGCATGGCCCCTGCCACAGTGTGACAGCACAAAATTGGGTGGTTTTTACCCACCCACCTCTGTCCCTGTGCCTAGCAAAATCAGCCTCGTACTCATTGTGGGAAAAGGGGCTGCAGATTTGTGCCTTCCTCACCCCAGCACCTCCAGCAGGATGGTTCCGCCCTCTGGGGAAGCTGTTCTGGAGGAGAGTGCGTGCCGGTGGGGGCATCCTCTTCCCAGGTCACAGCCCCACAGGGCAGGCGTCCAGCTGCTGATGGACTTTAGGAAAGATGGACACTCCCAGCTGCTTCTGCATCTGGTCCTATAAGTGACGGTCATGCCTAAGGCCAGCCCTGCCTCTGCCTCTGGTTTCCATGTTACCTTAACCTTGTCATAGCCAAGAAATCCCAACATTTGCCCGATGCTGATGGGCCGGCCTGAGACCCGGAATGTGGAGGACAGCAGAGGGTTGAAGATGTTGTGGTTAGCTACAGACTCAGGGGTGGGCATCTGTCAGGCCTGCTGGGGACCGAAGAGGAGGTGCTGGGAAGATATGAGATGGGGGAGGGAGCACTCACTGCAGGCTTGGCTGGCACAGTAGATGGAGGGCACCCACAAGTCAGTGGAGCCTGTGTCCAGGATGACCTTGAATTCCTGAGGCGGTGTTCCAATGGTGATGATGCCAATGTAGGCCAGCTGCCAGGAGCTGGGAGGGATAGTGAGGGAAGGCCTGGCATCCTGGCCATGCCCCTGGTTCCCAGGGTGCCTGCCCTCATCAGGCATTCGTGTTTCCTGAAATCACTTTCCAACAGCCCCACCACACAGCCTCTGCTCAAGCCACCACCTTCATTTGAGAAGCTCTCCAGTGTTCCCCACAGCTCTTCAAATCCTTTCCACCCTTGAAGACCTGGTCTGAGTGCCTCCTCCTCCAGGCAGCCCTCCTAGGTTGCCCAGGCCACTGTGCTCTTTCCTTCCTTTAAACTCAAATCACATAATATTAATACCACACAGTTGGTCCTTTTATCTGACATTTACTTACTTTTGCCTATTTCTCTGGGTGGGCTATGAGTTCTTGAAGAAGAGATGAGACTTTTGGTTATATAAGTAACAATAACCATATTGTTAGTTTAACATAGCATCCCACACCACAGGGACTCAATAACTTAAAATTTTTTTTAGAGTCGGAGTCTCTCTCTTTTGCTCAGGCTGGAGTGCAGTGGCATGATCATAGCTCACTGCAGCCTTGACCTCCTGGGCTCAAGCAATTCTCCCACCTCACCCTCCCAAGTAGCTGGAACTACAGGTGCACACCACCACACCCAGCTAATATTTAAAACTTCTTGTAGCGACATGGTCTCACTATGCTGCCCAGGCTGGTCTCAAATTCCTAGCCTCAAGGGATCCTCTTGCCTTGGCCTCCCAAAGTGTCGGGATTATAGACGTTAGCCACTGCATCTGGCCTCAACAACTTTTTTATTGGTTTGATTCTTGGGCCTGAAAAGGCTAAACTTCTTTGTTGTTGTTGAGATGGAGTCTCATTCTGTTGCCCAGGCTGGAGTGCAGTGGTGTGATCTTGGTTCACTGCAACTACCATCTCCCGGGTTCAAGTGATTCTTGTGTCTCAGCCTCCTGAGTAGCTGGGATGACAGGCACGCACCACCACGCCCGGCTAATTTTTGTATTTTTAGTAGAGACGGGGTTTTGCCATGTTGGCCAAGCTGGTCTTGAACTTCTGACCTCACGTGATCCGCCTGCCTTGGCCTCCCAAAATGCTGGGGTTACAAGCGTGAGCCACCGTGCCTGGCCTAAACTTCTACCTAGGGTGTCCAACTTGATTTGCAGTTTTCTTTGTGGTCATTTGTTCAGACATGGATTGCCCTTCAGTGTGGCTCCTTTAGCTCAGCGATTAACCTTAGTTCAGAAAGGGCAAAGCTCCCATAACAAGCACTGTCTTGGTTCAAGGGTGCCCAGTGACACTATCACTGGCACAGAAATGGATGCTATCTGGCACCTGGTCATTGCTGGGCCCAGTCACTATGGACCAACAACAGAGGGTAGGAGTGCCTTCTCCTCTGGAAACGGGTCCCCATTCCCCACTGTCTGCTGAAGCCCCAGCCCTAACCCGCTGGCTCACAGCCCCAGATGAGCCCCAGTGCTTGCTAGGGGCCCTAGGGGGCGCTCTGGAGCTCCATCCTCCCAGCATACTCACATCCAGGTAGTTCCTCATGGGTTCCAAAGATATTCCATTGTCCTGATATTGATCAAGAAACTTATAGGCCAGTCCGGAAGGATATTTCTCAAGATAATCTTTCAGCATGTCATTTTCCTGGAGGTTTTCTCGAATGGATTTGATCTTCATCAGAGGGATTCTTCAACCGAGCATTGGGAAGGGAAACAAGTAAGAGAGTCATCGGCTGCTCTTTGCTATCATGTGACTGTCACACTTTGCATTGTAATTGCACCGTACATTTTCCAAGCTTTTTAATGATTGTTATCTTATTATCAGGAAAAGACACCCAATGCAAAGGAAAGACCACGGCAGTGGATCTAGGTTTAATTCCAGGTTCTATTGTGTAATCTTGGGCAGGTCATATGATCTTTCTGAGCCTCAGTTTCCCTATCTATCTATAAAAAAGATGGAGTGATGATACCCTCCCTAGCATAGAATGTTTGGAGGTGTTAAGTGAGACAGTGGATATAATGTGCCTGCCATATAGCAGGTCCTGACAGTGACAGCCCTTCCTATTGCTATTGCCATCTCAGTGTCTCTTTCTTGGGCAGCCCTGGGAGGGTGGTAGAGGGGGAATCATTATCTTCTTTTTATAGGGAAGGAATCTGAAATGCAGGGACTTTGTGACTTGGCTCTGGTTACATTGCTTGTTAGTGGCAAACCTGGGCCTAGAAGTAGCCCTCCTGATCTCTCTAGGGTTCAATCAGAAGAAAGGGGTGAGAGAGGAAGCCAGGAAGTGAGAAAATGAATGCTGAGATGGGGAATAAAGTGGGGAAATGAAGAGAGTAGAGAAACAAGAATGAGTCAAAACAGAAAGAAACACAGAGTTTTGCATACACAGAGACACCCAAAGAGACAGAGAGCTAAAAGAGAGAGATGCAGAGACAGAGGTGTAGCCACAGAGACACATATATAAGGAAACAGAGAGGGAGTAGAGAGAAAACCTAGAAAATTGCACAGAAGAAATTGTGTTTCTAAGTGGGACCACATGTACAGCTGCACACGTTGTGCACTGAAAAATTCTAGGGAGTCCCATTCACATAGCCCATGATGTGACTGGTGCCCCTGGAATTGTGCAACTCTGCAGACCTGCCCCAAGACCTTTCAGCCTCACAGCACACATGGCTATTCATCAATAAATGGAGACTTGAATTTTATATGAGCATCAGAGAATGATTACATTTCCTTCCCCATCCCTGCACTGGAAGGAGAATAAGAGGCAAGAGAAGAAGAGGGCAAGAAGGAGCCCACAAAGACAGCTGACGTCACGTGTCTCATACTTACTTGACCAAGCATTCTGAGAGAGCCACCAACCCGAGGATCATAAACCACTTCATACTTCCTTCCTGGGTTTAAAACACTCAGGAAAGAGTGAATTCTGAGCATGCAGTGGCTGTCAAGAGGAGCTCATTTAAATGCACTCTGATCTGCCCTAATCATCCCCTTGAGGGCCAGTATCCACGCGATAAGAAATACAAACCTTCCTGATCAAGTCTTCGCCTGCTTCGTGTTTGTGAGGAGGGGACCTAGAAAATTCTCAGAATACAGAGATTTCTATTCTAATCTCTTCCTTGGGGCTTGGCTGAAAAAACAAAAATAAACCATATAGGGAAACAAAGAGTGGGGAGACTCTTGCTATCTTGGAGATAAAGGCACTGAGCATAATGTGATAAAAATAAGTGTTGGATGCTATGCTTGACATTTATGGTCTCATGCAGTCTTCCCAGTGACCCTGTGAGGTGTGCATTGCTGTCCTCATCTGGGAGGAGATTGCTAGGAGGAAGAGAGGTCAAATCACAGAGTGAAAATGTTGGGAGCGGCCCACTGACTTATGAGTGGATTTAGGTGGTGGGATGGCACACAGCAGGGCCACTTATGCTGCCAATCTGCTTCAAAGAGCCAGGCTAGAGCAGTATGACCATCACACAATTTTAATATTGGAAGAAATGTGACGCATGCAACCTGAAAATATTGTTTGTATCCAGTAAACATTTATCGAGGACCTGCTGTGTGCTGGAGAGTGGGATAGATGCTGGGAAATCAAAGTCAAATCAGACATGAACAAGCCTTGCCTTCAGGGAGTTTGCAGTCTGGGGCAGGAATCACAAGCTGGAGACCCAGGTGGCAAAGGAAATAAATGGAATGGCTGGGTGGGCATCTCGGGCACGGGCATGACTGTCTCCCCACAAGGGGGCAGCCTCTTCTCCATTCCTCAGCAGTTGCCACACTGGCAGGTGGGTTGTGATGCCAGGTTGGCCAAGTTTTCAAGATGTGTAAGAGGGAAAAACTAAAATTGCGTTTCTCTTACTACACTCTTTTTTTCTTTCTTTCTTTCTTTTAAGATGGAGTCTCGCTCTGTTGCCCAGGCTGGAGTGCAGTGGTATGATCTTGGCTCACTGTGACCTCTGCCTCCAGGGTTCAAGTACTTCTCCTACCTCAGCCTCCGAAGTAGCTGGGATTACAGGCGTGCACCACCACGCAGAGCTAATTTTTGTATTTTTAGTAGAGCTGGAGTTTCACCGTGTTGGCCAGGCTGGTCTTGAACTCCTGACCTCAGGTGATCTGCCTGCCTCGACCTCCCAAAGTGCTGGGATTACAGGTGTGAGCCACCGCGCCTGGCCTCTCTTACTACACTCTTGGGACATGTTTCTTACACCAGATGCGTGGGGCTTTTCTCCCCACCAACAAGCTCACAGTCAACTATGCAGCAGACACCACCCGGCTGTCCTCCAGTTCAATTCTGGCACCATCCACCTGGGACTAGCATCAGATCCCACAGGTTGAGGGCTCAGTCTCATGAGACTGGGCCCCACTTCCAATGCCAATTGCAAGCCCCAGGTTGTTTGACCTGTGCTTCTGACCAACCGGCGGTAAGTCGGGGTTCCCAAGACCCCCTCTTTGGGTTCAGTTAATTTGCTAGAGCAGCTCTTGGAACTCAGGGAAACATTTACTTACATTTACCTGTTTACTATAAAGGGTATTGCAAAGGATACAGATGAAGAGCTGCATGGTGGGAGGTATGGGGGGGGTGAAGCTTCTATGCCTTCCCCGGGCGCCCCACCCTTCAGGAACCTCACATGCTCTGGTCTATGGAAGCTCTCTGAACTCCGTCCTCTTAGGCCTTTCATGGAGACTTCATTGGATAGGCATGATGGAGGCACAGACAGCCGTGCAGAAGTGTGATTGAATAGCTGGGTGCGGTGTCACGCCTGTAATCCCAGCACTTTGGGAGGCTGAGGCTGAGTGCTGTAATCCCAGCACTTTGGGAGGCTGAGGCTGAGTGCTGTAATCCCAGCACTTTGGATCACCTGAGGTCAGGAGTTCAATACCAGCCTGGCCAACAGGTGAAACCATGTCTCTGCTAATAATACAAAAATTAGTCAGGCGTGGTACTGCACACCTGTAATCCCAGCTACTCGGGAGGCTGAGGCAGGAGAACCACATGAATCCGGGAGGCGGAGGTTGCCTGTGATAATCCATGGTGACAAATTTGGGCAGTAGGGGTAAAACTGACACAGAACCCCAGCCAGGCACTGTGGCTTATCCCTGTAATCCCAGCACTTTGGGAGGCCAAGGTGGGAGGATAACTTGAGCCCAGTTCAAGACCAGCCTGAACAACATGGCAAAAGCCTATCTCTACAAAAAAAAAAAAAAAAAA
>NC_045446.1:12551947-12588211 GCF_002776525.5 Piliocolobus tephrosceles
AAGCCGGGCGCGGTGGCTCAAGCCTGTAATCCCAGCACTTTGGGAGGCCGAGACGGGTGGATCACAAGGTCAGGAGATCAAGACCATCCTGGCTAACATGGTGAAACCCCGTCTCTACTAAAAAATACAAAAAATTAGCTGGGCGAGGTGGTGGCGCCTGTAGTCCCAGCTACTCGGGAGGCTGAGGCAGGAGAATGGCGTAAACCCAGGAGGCGGAGCTTGCAGTGAGCTGAGATCCGGCCACTGCACTCCAGCCTGGGCGACAGAGCGAGACTCCGTCTCCAAAAAAGAAAAAAGAAAAAAAAAGAAGTGTGATTGAACAAAAAGGGAATGATCTAGTGTTGATAGACTGAGTGGGAAACCCAGCAATGCCTGTCTGTTGAGATTCTTGGTCTCTCCGTGCAGCATTCCTTCCTGCAGGGTGTGAGGCAGGACCCCTCTGAGGTGGAGTTTTATGACCTGCAGTCATGCAAGGCCAGTCAGAGAATTTCTTTATGGACAGAGGCAGGGGAAGATTAGAATCTATTTTTAGGTGCTAAGGCCTGCCTTAGAGAGAAAAAGGAGCAGGTGAAAAGAAGGCCGGAGGAGGTCTGGGAGAAAAAGATTCTGTTTTCTGAGTCGTGGTTAGAGGCCTAACACACTCCAACCTTATAACAAAACACTGTAACAAGGGCTATGGGGGTTATGAGCCAGGAACTGTGGATGAAAACTGATGTGTGTGTGTGTGTGTGTGTGTGTGTGTGTGTGTGTGTGTGTGTATAAAATAAGAAGTCAAAAGTCTGGATATTTATGTGAAATCCCTGATCTTTAGATGTTAGCAGCTAATTAATTTGTTTTTCAAGAAATATAGTGTGCGCCAAACCTTAAGCAACCATGGGATGTGCAGTGCAGGTTTTTCTTTCTGGCCTAGAGGAGGGAGTAGAAGGGGGCCTAGAAAGGGAGGGTGTAGAGGGCTAGAAAGGGAGAGTAGAAAGGGGGTAGAAAGGGAGGGTGTTCAATTCATGTTTGCTGAATGAATAACAGATGGAATGCATTGATTTTCCTCCGGCTTGTAAGGAAAGACTACCAGGGTCCGCTAAACCAGCTGACTTACTGAGAGCTCCCACCTGATGGGCAACTGCTGTAATTCCCCTGATAGGATCCAGGCTGGAAACATTTTGTCTGCCAATTAAAACGAAATAATTAAAGTGTCCCGCCAACCAAAAAAGATAATAAATGACCACCAGGAGCTTCTGCTTGCCTGAGATGAGAGGAGCTACCTTCTTAAACTGGTATTATTCCAGGCAAAGTAAAGAAAATGGAATGGTATGGCTCCTTCTGGGACTTCCAGGGTCCTCATGTTCCCATACAAGATCCAGATCCAGTCCATGCCCATCTTGGGAAGAGCAATGCCAAGGCTGATCTGATCTCCAGGGTTGGGTTGCAAATGACGTGGGGCCAAGATTGCTCCACTGTCACAGGGATAAGCCTGTGACACAGGGATAAGTCTTTTCTATATGAACTATATTTTGGGTAATCACAAATAGTTGACTAAAAATTTTTTTTTTAAAAAAACATTAGTTTAAGGAATAAGAAAAAAAGTTGTTTTATTAAAAAATTCTTGGCTGCGTGTGGTGGCTCACACCTGTAATCCCAGCACTTTGGAAGGCTGAAGTGGGAGAATCACTATGAAGTATTGTAATTAAACTTTTGAATTCAAGTCTAGCTCTCATGACCAATTTTCAGGAAATAATGCAGGTAAAGGAGCAAAAAAGCAATCATTCAAATCCTATACATGGGACATCCTGTAGGACAAATGACCTCTCCATGCTCCCCCTACTTAAAAAAATAGACTACTTTTTAGAGCGGTTTTAGCTTCACTGCAAAATTGAGCAGAAGGTACAGAGATTTCCCATATATCCGTGCCACCCCACCTCATATGCACAGCCTCTCCGTTATTAATATCCTGCCCCAGAATGGTATTTGTTACAATTGATTAACCCATGATGATGCTTCATTATCACCCCAAGTCCATGGTTTGCATTAAGTTTCACTCTTAGCATTGTACATTCTATGGGTTTGGACAAATGTGTGATAGGTACCCACCATTATGATATTATACAGAAGGCTGGGCGTGGTGGCTCACGCCTGTAATCCCAGCACTTTGGGAGGCTGAGGCAGGTGGATAATCTGAGGTCAGGAGTTCGAGATCAGCCTGACCAACATGGTGAAACCCCATCTCTTCTAAAAATACAAAAATTAGCCATGCCGTGGTGGTGCATGCCTGTAATCCCAGCTACTCAGGAGGCTGAGGCATGAGAATTGCTTGAACTGGGGAGGCAGAGGTTGCAGTGAGCCAAGACTGTGCCATTGCACTCCAGCATGGGCAACAAGAGTAAAACTCCATCTTACCAAAAAAAAAAAAAAAAAATCATACAGAATAGCTTCGCTACTCTGTGCTCTGCCTATTCAACAGCTTCACTACTCTGTGCTCTGCCTATTTATCCTTCTCCCCTGCCAGCCACTGGTTACCACTGATTATTTTACTGTCTCCACAGTTTTGTCTTTTCCAGAATGTCATTTAGTTGAAATCATACAGTATATGGCCTTTTAAGATGGGTTTCTTAGCCAATTCATTTTCAACAAAGGCACCAAGAACATACAATGGGGAAAGGACAGTCTCTTCAGTAAATGCTACTGGGGGTGCTGGGCACAGTGGTTCACGCCTGCAGTCCCAGCACTTTGGGAGGCCAAGGCAAGCGGATCACATGAGGCCAGGAGTTCAAGACCAACTTGGCCAACATAGCGAAACCCCATCTCTACTACTCGGGAGGCTGAGGCACAAGAACTGCTTGAACTCGGGAGTTGGAGGTTGCAGTAAGCTGAGATCAATCATGCCATTGCACTCCAGCTGGGTGACAGAGCAAGACTCTGTCTTAAAAAAAAAAAATGACCTGGCATGGTAGCTTATGCCTGCAATCCCAGCACTTTGAGAGGCCGAGTGCTGGGATTACCTGAGGTCAAGAGTTCGAGACAAGCATGGCCAACATGGTGAAACCCTGTGTCTACTAGAAATACAAAAGATAGCCAGGCATGGCGGCAGGCACCTGTAATCCCAGCTACTTGGGAGGCTGAGGCAGGAGGCTCGCTTGAACCCAGGAGGTGGAGGTTGCAGTGAGCCGCGCTTGCACCATTGCACTTCAGGTACTGGAAAAACTGGGTATGCTATGCAGAACAATGATGAAACTAGATCATGCAAAAAATTCAAATCAAAATGAATTAAATACTTATATGTAAGACCTGAAACTATGAAACCAGTAGAAGAAAACATTGGGGAAATGCTTCAGGACATTGGTCTGGGCAAAGATTTCTTGGATAAGACCTTAAAAACACAGGCAAACAAAGCAAAAATTAACAAATGGGATGTAAATCAAGCCAAAAGGTTGTGCACAGCAAAGAAAACAATCAACAAGGTGAAGAGACAACCCACAGAATGGGAGAACATGTTTGCAAACTATTCATCCAACAAGGGATTAACAACCAGGAATATATAAAGAACTCAAACAACTCAATAGCAAAGAAACAAATAATCTGATTAAAAATAAGCTAAAGATCTGAATAAACATTTCTCAAAAGAAGCATACAAATGGCCAACAGGTGTAGGAAAAAAGACTCAACATTCCTAATCATCAGGGAAATGCCAGTGAAAACCACAGTGAGTTATCATCTCACCCCAGTTAAATAGCTGTGATCAAAAAGACAGAAGACAACAAGCACTGGTGAGGAGACCAAGAAAGGGGAATGCTCATTCACTGCGGGTGGACATTTAAATGAGTACAGCCTCTATGGAAAACAGAATGCAGATTCTTCAAAGAACTGAAGATAGAACTATCACATGATCCACCAGCGCCTCTGCTGGGTATACATCCGAAAGAAAGGAAATTAGTCGGCCAGTCTGTGGCTCACGCCTGTAATCCCAGCACTTTGGGAGGCCGAAGTGGGTGGATCACCTGAGGTCGGGAGTTCGAGATCAGCCTGACCAACACGGAGAAACCCCATCTCTACTAAAAATACAAAAAAATTTAGCCGGGCGTAGTGGCGCATGCCTGTAGTCCCAGCTGCTCCAGAGGCTGAAGCAGGAGAATCACTTGAACCCGGGAGGTGGAGGTTGCCGTGAGCCAAGATCATGCCATAGCACTCCAGCCTAGGCAAGAAGAGCAAAACTTCGTCTAAAAAAAAAAAGAAAAAAGAAAAAAAAAAAAAGAAAGGAAATTAGTCTATTGACGAGATATTTGCACTCCCGTTTTTATTGCAGCACTATTCACAGTAGCCAAGCTAGATATACTAATTACCCAGATTTGATCATTGCACACTGTATACTTGAAATCAAAATATCCCATGCACCCCATAAACGTGTACAACTATTACGTATTCACGTATACATTTTTAAGACTGGTTTTTTTCACTTACTGATATGCACTTAAGGTTCTTCCTTTTCATGGCTTGATAGCTCATTTCTTTATTTTTTTAATTTTTATTTTCATTTTTATTTTTTGAGACAGGGTCTCATTCTGTTGCCCAGGCTGGAGTGCAATGGTACCATCTTGGCTTACTGCAACCTCTGCCTCCCAGGCTCAAGCCATCCTCCCACCTCAGCCTCCCAAGTAGCTGGGACTACAGGTGCATGCCAGCATGCCTGGCTAATTTTTCTATGTATATATTTTTTGTAGAGCTGGAGTTTCACCACGTTGTCCCTGCTGGTCTCGAACTCCTGAGCTTAATGGATCCACCTGACTCAGCCTCCCAAAGTGCTGGGATTAGAGGTGTGAGCCACCGTGCCCAGTCAATAGTTCATTTCTTTTTAGTGCTTAATAATAATCCATTGTCTGGATGGACTACAGTTTATCTACTTATTCACTTACTGAAGGGCATCTTAGTTTCTTCCAAGCTTTGACAATTATAAAGCTGCTATAAATAGTCATATGCAGGTTTTCATGTGAATATAAATTTTCAACTTCTTTGGGTAAATCCAAGCAGTGTGACTGATGGGTAATATGGCAAGAGTATGTTTAATTTTGTGACAAACTGCCAAGCTGTCTTTTAAAGTGGCTGTGCCATTTTGCATTCCCACCAACAACGAATGAGAGTTTCTGTTGCTCCTTATCCTCACCAGCATTTGGTCTTGTCAGTGTTCTGGATTTTGGCCATTCTAACAGGCCCCATACACTTACTTGATAAATAAATTAATGGCATATAAAGGGGGACTGCTATCTATTAAAAGTATTTATTATTATTACTTTTTGAGATGGAATTTTGCTCTTGTTGCCCAGGCTGGAGTGCAATGGTGCAATCTTGGGTCACTGCAACCTCCGCCTTCTGGGTTGAAGCGATTCTCCTGCCTCAGCCTCCCGAGTAGCTGGGATTACAGGCACCTGTCACCAGGCCTGGCTAATTTTTGTATTTTCAGTAGAGATGAGTTTCACCATGTTGGCCAGGCTGGTCTCGAACTCCTGACCTCAGGTGTTCCGCCCGCCTCGGCCTCCCGAAATGCTTGGATTGCAGGTGTGAGCCACTTCGCCTGGTCTATTAAAAGTCTTAAGAAACAGCCACCAAATGCAACACATGCAGATAATTTCGAGATCTTGATCCTGGATCTGAATATATCAACTGTTAAAAGGCATTTTTGAGAGAATCAAAGAAATTTGAACATGGACTGGATATTAGGTGATATTAAAGTTGGTAATTAAAAAAATAAAGTTGGTAATTTTGTTTGGAATAAAAGAGCATTGCCACTATAAATATATATATATATATATTTGAATATATATATTAATTACAGCTGTGTACATATATATATGACCCTTGTCTCCTAGAAATGTACAACAAAATATTTACAGTGAAATGGTAAGCTGTATGCCTTAAAATATTACAGCAAATATAAATATATAAAGAATAAAATTAAAAAAAAAAGAGTGTCGCCAGGTGCCGTAGCTCATGCCTATAATCCCAGCACTTTGGGAGGCTGAGGCAGGTGGATTGCTTGAGGCCAGGAGTTTGAGACCAGCCTGGCCAACATGGCGAAACTCTGTCTCTACTAAAAATACAAAAATGATTGGGGTGTGTTGGTGCATGCCTGTAATTCCAGCTACTCAGGAGGCTGAGGCATGAGAATTGCTTGAATCTGGGAGGTAGAGGCTGCAGTGAGCCGGGATTGTACCAGTCCACTCCAGCCTGGGTGACGAAGTGAGATAAAAGAAAAAAAAAAAGGGTGGGTGTATATAAAACAAAGATTTGCAGAACGGTGTGTAATTCTTGATGCTGAATGATGGAATATGAGGTCCATGACACTATTCACTTTTACTTTTATGTTTGACCCTTTTTTGTAATAAGTTGAAAACATTTCCATTTTGAAGTTTCTGTCTTTAGTGGTACCCCGAGGGTCCCAAGCAAGGCCGACTTGTGTGGGCCCCACACTGGCCGAGTTGCTCCTGAGTGTCCCCTGCCCACAGCTCCGGCCCTCATCCTGTCTCCCACCACTACCTCTTGAGGTTGTCTGACCATCAGCTTGAGACTTTGAGGAGCCGTATCAGGGCCTGGAAGTGGAAAGGATGAGAACAGCTTTAGAAACAACAAAATGGGGGTCTCCCTCCTGGCTTTGTCTGCTTTAGTATCATCTGCAGGGAAGGGGCAGGGGCCTGGGTAGGGAGGGAGCCAAAGACTGAAGCAGTGGGGGTGTTTTGAAGGGAAGGGAGGAGGGATTCATAACTAAATAACAGAGAGGAGGGCAGCCTGCACAAGAAGCAAGACAGACTGGGATGGGAGAGAAGCCCGGGGCATGAACAGAGGGTCTGCAGAGCAGAACAAGATGTTGGAAAAGGGTCTCCTCTGGCAGTGGGACGTATGCAGTGAGTCAAGTTTAAACAGAGAACAGCTGGCTGTGGGGAGGAGAGAGCTAGGATTTCTGTAGTACCTACCAGCAGTCCAGTTCTATTTGGATCTTCTGGTCAAATGGTGCTGGAGGCTGTGTCCTTCCTGTTGGAATTCCTGCTCCAGACATACAGGTGGTAGAGATGCTCGCTGCTGGTGAGCCGTGGGAAAGAGGCCACATTCAGTGGCCCTTTTATTACTCTGTGGCCATTGACATCATCTCAAGCTGGACAGCAAAATAGCGGGTCACCCAAAACATCTCTCCTTTTAAAATATTGTCTAATATATCTAACCTTTCTTGGCATGTCTTGGACCTAGAATTTTTTTTTTTTTTTTTTTTTTTGTTATTCACTCCTTTAGTAAAGGTAATTCATCAGCCTGACTCAAGTTTCCGTTGAAGAATCCATGAGCTTCCCAGTTGGTAACTTCTGCCAGTGGCTGTCAGATCTCATTCCACAGAATCCAAGTGTTAGAATGTTCCATTGGGCAAGGGTGCAAAGGTCCTTTAGCTCCTGCATGTCAGTGACGTGGCACCTGGTCTACTATGCTCCATTCTGAGTCCAAGACAGATGTTGCCAGCGAACCACAGCACCCCCAACCACTGGATGTGGCCCCAGAATCCTGAGCAACATGCAATCCCTTCAGCCACGTGTTCTAGCAACCAGCGTCGGCACTAGATCAGGAATGATTGCTATTCTTGGACAAGTCCAGTCTGTTATCCTGGAGACAGGGAAACTGAGAGCTGGGGTGTATAATTTACCGAACGGATGCAAGGTAGGTTAGTGAAGTGCTGGGACCCAGGGCTTCTGGCTCTCAGGTAATCCTCTTCCCACTGGGCATAGGCTTGGGGAGCTCCGAGAAGGGAAAGGTGAGAGAGTGCCCAATTGCAGTCCCCGCTGCCAGCTTCCGTAGGTCACTGCAGGGGTCTGCAGGTGCCAGAGCTGAAGTTCTTTCCTCTTTCTCCTTAAGTCTGGCTCCACTTCTGTTGCCAGACCTGCCGTCTCATGGCAGCAGGAAAGCGGTATTGGAAGCTGCCAGTGTTGGAACTTCACAGTGTGGGCAGCCCCGGCTGGAGTGGCACCAGGAAGCAGGAGGTGGTGGTGCCGGTTTGTGCTTGACTTGTGCCCAGCTTGGCAGCCCTGCAGCTTCCCCTCCTTGTTCATACCACACTGACCCTCGTAAGTTGGTGTGGCACTGGCCTGTATTTAGAGCAAGGAACATCTTCTGGTCAGACTTCGACAGCTGAAACCCAACATTCTATTTCATCTTTAGGGGATTCTTGGCTGAGTTGGGTCAGACAAGGGTGCATTCGAGGACCTGTTGCCTCTCTGATGCTCAGGAAAGACCTTGAAACTTTGAAGGCCCTGATGAGGGGTGAACAACTCATGCTTTCTGGGGGCTTTGCTGTGTGGAGACAAAGAATGGATCAAGGAAAACCCACCGAGAAAGCCCGGGCATTACTTGGGTCTCAACTTATTTCAAGTTGAATTCTAGCCACCAGTCCTCATGGTCAGGTGCTGGTGCCCCATGGCCATCTTCCAAGAAGGAATGGAAGAACCAGACCCTGCCAAAGGAGCAGCCACCTTCGGGGGGCCCCTGTGATCCCACTGGGGGAGATTAGACAGGAGCGTTTACTTTCCTCCTGGCCCTATGGGTATGCGGGGGTTTCCACCCAGGAGGACAAGCAAACTCCAGATTTCCTGGTGGTGGCAGTGGCACCCACTGTGCCTCTTGGAGCTGGAGCTGCTGATAATAACCAGCTTATCTACATGGCCCTGGGCCCAGAGCAAACTCAGTTCTATTGACACCTCTTATTTTCCCGCCTCAGTTTGCACGTAGCCCCAGGGCTTGCTGTTCTGGGAAAGGGGTTGATAACTCATTGCTGGTAACTTGCTCCGAGTCAACAAATCAAGTGTGTGATGAGGTCATGGTGTGTAACTTGTGGCCTCGATGGCCTGGTTGATGATGGTGTGTTTGGGTGTGGAAGGAAGACTGGAGATGGAAAAGTGGGCCTTTGCAATTGCTGTTCCCCCTGTCTAGAAGGTTCTTCTCCCAGCTCTCTGGCTGGCTCCTCCTCAATATGCAGCCGCCATGTCAATGTTCCCTCCTCAGTGAGGGAAGCCTTCCATGGTCACTCTGGTCTCCCAGCAGTGAAGCCTGACTCGGAGGAGCCCTGGAGACACCTGCTGAATGCCTTTTCCCACGTGCTCTTCGTGGGTGCCCTGTGAGGCTGATAGTGTCTCCAATTTATAGATGAGGAAACTGAGGCTTAGTGGAGCTAAGTAACTTCCTCAAGGATTTATGGCAAGTAAGTGGTAGAGTCAAGATTTGAACTAGGTCTATCTGGCTACAAATTCCAGGCTCTACAAATTCTGGCTACAAATTCCACTCTGCGGCTCATTAGTACTGGGCTTGGGAGATCAGGAAATGAGGCAGAACAAAAGGAGGAGAGGATGGGTGGGAGGAGGAGGGGATAACTGAGGACAGGTCTCATCTATTAGGAAATATTGATTCTTTCAGTGAACACTTGAGGGTGCTCGAAGCCAAGTTCATAAATTGCTCGCTGTTTGTGAATAGCCTTGCAGACAGGGCCATGGAGGACAGTGTACAAATTGTGCTCAGGACACAGGTGTCAGGCCATGGGGGAAGGAGGCCTGAAGTCAGGTTATGATTCACTGCTGAGCCATGCACTTGGGCAGCTGCAGCCACCTGGAGGGGGCCAGCTTTTTCTGAATCTAACAAAGGCTCTAAGTGGGCTAGCAGTGGCCCTGAAGTGCAGGAAACAAAACGTTTAGAAAGGCAATGTGACAGCACTGCAATAGAGGCATGCCCCGGGCATCCTGCAAAGAGGATGCCCAATGCTGCCTTAGGTGGAAAGTTAGGAAGTCTCCCTAGTGGAGGTGGCACCTGAGCCGAGTCTCAGTGGATGAGAGAACTTAGCCAAGTGGGCATGGGGAGGAGGGAACTCCAAAGAGGGCAGCACTGGCATGATAATAGACCTAAGGGATTGTAAGCCACCTGGTAAGGTTAGATGGCAAGGGTCATGGGCCCAACTGATGCATGGTATTAGTCAGCATGGGCAGTATGTGCTGCAGTAACAAGCAACACCCAATTTCACGATAAGAAGGTTTCTCTTTTGCTTTCCCTATTTGTCCATTACAGGTCATCTAGGGCTCTGGTTTGAGACGTCTTCACTCAGGCATGCAGACTGATGGAGACTTCACCATCTATGGTGTCACTGGTGGCTACAGCAGGGGGAGAGGCACATGCCAACTCATGCACCCACCACGCCAGGAGTGCCTGCAGGAGTGAAATGGGTCACTACTATTTGCATTTCATCGCCCCAAGTGACGCTGAATTTCAAGGGACTATGGAAGTATAATTCAACACGGTTTTAGAATGAGGACTAGGAAAATCTGAAGAACAGTGCTAATGATATACGGCTTACCATGGGGAAGGAGAGCAAGGACCACATCACGGTAGGCTTTGAGTGCCATGGTCAGGCACTTGGAATGTTTCCTGTAGGCAATGAGGAGCTTTGGGTGGGTGGATGAGGTGTGAGCCTGCAAAGAAGGGAGCAGAAGAGAGGAAAGTGAGGTTTAAACATGAGAAGGGCGCCAGAGCCAAGGGAAGAAGAAGGAAATACGAAACATCAAACAGAGGGGAAAGCCGGAGAAATGGGCTGGGGAAGCAGTGGACAGTGAGGGGAAGTCAGGCCCTCCTGCCTCCAACCCTCCCTTTCACTGGAAAGAGAGAGACTGGAGAGAAAGGCATGGAGGGAGGAGGTGGGGAAGACAGAGACCAGACAGACAGTTTGAGGGGTTGCTTAGACTGGAAAATCAAGACTTCGGTGGAGCTTGGGGGCCAACCACAAATATCTAAAAGCTTTTCGCCAAAACAAGGGACTAGACTTATTCGATGGCAAATGTTCAGAGTAGCATAGGGACAAAACTTGGGAATTATAGGGAGGCAGATTTAACTTTTATTTGATAACAATTTCTGTTATCAACTTAAGCTTGTTATTTGAACTATGTACAAGCACCTTGCTGAGGTGAAGAGGTGTGTAATGTTTTGAAATGTTAATTTCCTTCCTGTTCTCATGGCTGAAGGAAAGAATGAATGAATATTTAGTACTGCAGGCTAGGACTGTTCTTTGAGGGTGCGAGGTGACAGTTAATGGCTTTGTGGTATTCTAGGACTGTACTGAAGAAAACTCCCACCCAAGCCAGTGTTTAGAAGATGAAGTTAAATGAGAATGGGGAGGTAAATAGAGGGGTAAGTGCCATGTTAGAAAGGAAGAGGAAAAAGCTGGGTGTGGTGGCACACACCTGTAGTCCCAGCTGCTTGGGAGGCTGAGATGGGAGGATTACTTGGGTCCAGGAATTGGAGGCTGCAGTGAGCTGTGATCGCACCATTGCACTCCAGCCTGGAAGACAGAGTGTGACTCCATATCTAAGAAAAGAAAACCAAAAATCCCCCCAAAAATGAAAGAAGGAAGAGGCCTTCTCTGGAGGAAAGAGGGGTGATGGCTTCTTTACACAGCTGAGGCTGGTTACGCTACCAATTCTGGGCCACAGAAAGGGGCAGAACTTATGATCCTAGGTAGGTAGATGCCAGAGTCTCATTTCTGAGCACGTGTCTTTGGGAGGAGCTCGCAGGATACCCTAGGAATGGTCCTTGCCCTGGCTTGGGCCCTTGGAGTGGCACTCTGTGACCTGCCCAGTGACGGAAGGCATTGCCATATCACCCTGTGGCAGAGGAAGCTGTGGCTAAGAGGGTGATCACCATGGTGTCTAAACTCAGTCCCCATTCCTCCTAGTTTTCCTTTTCTTTCTTTTCTTTTTTTGAGATGGAGTCTCTCTCTGTTGCCTAGGCTGGAAAGCAGTGGCACAATCTTGGCTCACTGCAACCTCCGCCTCTCGGGTTCAAGCAATTCCCCTGCCTTAGCCCCCTGACTAGCTGGGACTCCAAGTGCTCGCTGGCATGCCTGGCTAACTTTGGTATTTTTAGTAGAGATGGGGTTTTGCCATGTTGGCCAGGCTGGTCTTGAACTCCTGACCTCAAGTGATCCACCCACCTCGGCCTCCCAAAGTGCTGGGATTATGGCGTAAGCCACTGAGCCCTGCCTCCCCCTAGTTTTTCTGACACCGTGGTAGTCTGGAAATCTCACAGGATTCTATGGAGTGGGAGGAAGGAATGAATGTGCTGCTTTGGGAGCCTCCAGGCCTGCACGAGGATTGAGCAGAGGCTGTTTGACCTCTGGCTGGTCCAAGGGCTGTTCTGGGATGCTGCCCAGAAGACAGGCTGCCCTTTCATTCTGACGTCCAGCTGGCCTTAGGGGTTGGGGGGATTTGTTTGACTCCCTGTGGCCTTATTAGCTGATACCATGTTGTTTCCAAAGACTTGAGAACCTTTGCAACGTTCCTGGGCAGGTCCTTGTCCAGAGACCAATACGGATCCAAGTGTAGGGAGCTGCAGTGGCCGCCAAAGCTCAGAGTTCCCGGGGGTTCAACCTAATGGGATAGAGCCTGCTGGTCTTGGCCGAAAGCTTTACAACAATCCTGCCACTCCCTGAATCTTGCTCTTAAAAAAATTTGAGTTGGGGGGCAGGGATTTAAATGCCATGGGTGCCACTGGGGTGAATGCATTCTTCCTCCAGTTGCTGGCTTCTCCACAGCTCACCAGAAATATCTTTTCCTACTGGGTGCAGTGGGGCACGCCTGTAATCCTAGCTACTGGGGAGGCTGAGGCAGGAGGCTCACCTGATGCCAGGAGTTTGAGACCAGCATGGGCAACATAGCAAAATTTCATCTCTAAAAACAAAAAACAAAAACCTAAAAAAGGGAATGTCTTTATGTCTTTTCTGTTCCATTGAGGGGGTTTTGGCCACCGGGAACCGGAAAGGCTCTCTCCCTCGAAGCCTTTGCAGGATTCCTGATGTGATGTTGATGGGGCAGAAGAGGTGTGGAACATCCCAACGCCACCTGAGGTTGCACTTTCACCGGGTTTGGGGTGCTTTTGCTTCTAATGGCACCTATGACTTGTTTTTGGAGAATCGAATACGTTGGCCCACAGTTGCAGGGTGACCCTTAGTCAATGACTGAGGGCTGCAGGTGGGAGTGTGAAAGCCCAGCTTGCTTGCCTTGGGTTGGGTTGGGGCAATTTGGAGGCATGACTTACATTCCAGGGCTCCCCTGTGGGATCAGGCTGGAACTTCCCTCTGCAGGACTTGCATAAAATCACACTTTGCCTTGGCTTCATGCCCTTCCCAGTCCTGCTTCCCTGCTCCCTCCCTCACTGGTTTCCTGAACCCCCTTTGAAATAAATCACTTGTACATGAAACCTCATCTCCCTGGTTACTTCTGGGGAGCTTGATCCGAGACAGTTTCCTTCAGGCAGCCACTGAGACCCCAGCTATGAGTTCACAGAGCACCTGGAAGCCTTCCCTGCCATGTGGCTTTGCCCTGGCCTGATTTTCTGAACCCCTAGCTGGACCACATGTTCCTGAGGGCAGGGATCTCACTTGACTTGTTCAAAAGCCCATGGGCTCTACCTGCCATAACTATGTCAAAACCAGGCTAATACCCAGGAATTAGGCTGCAGGTTCAACTGCTGTAACCAAAGCCCAAATAACAGAGGTTTAAGTAAAATACAATTTCATGGCTAGGTGCAGTGGTTCACACCTGTAACCCCAGCACTTTGGGAGGCCAAGGTGGGCAGATCACATGGTCAAGAGATCAAGACTATCCTGGCCAACATGGTGAAACCCCGTCTCTGCTAAAAAAAATACAAAAAAATTAGCTTGGCGTGGTGGTGCGCACCTGTAGTTCCAGCTACTCAGGAGGCTGAGGCAGGAGAATCACTTGACCGGGAGGTGGAGGCTGCAGTGAGCCGAGATTGAGCCACTGCACTCCAACCTGGTGACTGAGCAAGACTGTGTCTCAAAACAAAACAAAACAAAACAAAACTTTATTTATCTTTCATATAATAGTCCAGGTGGCTCTCCAGTGATGGAAACCCAAATTCCTTCTTGTTGCCTTTCCATCTTCAACACGTGGTATTTGTCTCTTGGTCTATTATGGCTGCTTCAGCTCATGTCATTACATCTGTGTTCCAGCCAGTGGGAAATAGAGAAAGGGAAGTGGGATATGCCCCTTTCCTTAAAAGGCATAGTCCAGAAGTTGCAAAGATTACTTCTGCTCCTATGTCACTGGCCATAATGAAGTTAACAGGGGCACTTCTAGGTGAAAGAGAGACTGGGAAATGTAGTCTTTAGCTGGGTGGCCACAGACTAGGGTGATAGTTGGAGTTGGATTACTGGAGGAAGTAGATGATGAGCAGTTCCTGTTATACCCTCCTGCTTCAGTGAACATAAGCCGGTTTCCATCCTCCAGATCTCAGAGGATCAACACAACTAAGACTGATTTCTCACTCACAGCCGACCTGGGTTGGCAGAGAGCTCTGCTCCTCGCAGCCACGCAGGGACTCAGGCTGAAGGACGCTCTGTCCTGATGCAGGGGAAGGGGATGGGTGAGAAATGGGACTCTGGTTTCTAAAGACTTCCACCTGGAAGTGACACACATCACCACTTCTGCTCACATTCCATTGGTCAAAGTATATTCCATGGCCATGGCAAACGGGGTTGAGTGGCGGGAGGGATGAGAGCGGAGGGGGATGGTGGTTTGGAAAAGGGAGAGGAACTGTGGTTCTGCTGCTGTGGTTATGAAGAGCAACAATGGCCACACCCTTCACCAATGTGCTCATGCCTCACTCACCTTTGGTTCTCACCCCTCCTGCCCTAAGCCTCTTTTGGCCAACATACGCAGACTTGGATAAGATTATACAGGAGGACATGTACTAGGCTGTCAATCAGCAGGAGAACCAACCAAACAACCAAAGAAGAAAAAGCAAATAAAACATCCCCAAACTATGCTTAACCGTGTTTATAATCGCAATTTGCATTTATGCAAGATTATGTATATGTGCATTTTTAAAAATTTTTTTAGACGGAGTCTTGCTCTGTTGCTGAGGCTGGAGTGCAGTGGCTCGATCTCAGCTCACTGCAACCTCCGCCTCCTGAGTTCAAGCAATTCTCGTGCCTCAGCCTCTGGAGTAGCTGGGATTACAGGTGCCCGCCACCATGCCCAGGTACTTTTTTGTATTTTTAGTTGAGATGCGGGTTTCACTATGTCAGCCAGGCTGGCCTCAAACTCCTGACCTCAGGTAATCCACTCGCCTTGGCCTCCCAAAGTGTTGAGATTACAGGCGTGAGCCTGTAATAGTCTGTGTTTTAATTAATTAATTAATTATTTATTTATTTTTTATGGCAGCCTGAGCAGACTAAGACACACCGTAACTGTGTAGTAGTATCAGGTTTAAGTTTAGGTGCATATTATAGAAAACCTGAAATAACCACAACTTTAAAAAGATAAAACTTATTTTTTCTCCCTTAAATAAATCTGGAGATAGGCTGTTCAGAGTTTGAATAGTTTCCATTTCCAAAGTCACCTCATAGTCCAATATGGCTGCAGGAGTTCCAGCCAGCACATCTGACATCTAGTGAGTAGTTAGAAGAAGGCAGGGGAAGGCAAAAAAGACTCACATCCCAGCTGAATTAGCTCCTTCAAAGCAGCCTTCCAGGAAATCCCCCTCAACACTCCTGCTTATATCAGAGTCACCTAGTCACAACTAACAGCAAAGGCGGTTGGGAAATGCAGTCTTTTAGCTGACTGGGCACATTGCAATCCTGAATGAAATGTACTGTTTTAAAGGAAAAACAGAGAACGGATAATTTTGTAGGCAGCTGCCAGCCCCTACCTCAGAGGCATAATCCATTGTCTGGGTTGTGCAGGCTGAATGGCTCAGCACAGCACGGGAGCCACAAGGAGGAAGTAGAAGTGAGAAACCAGCCAGACAGATCTGACTCCCAACTCTAGAAATAAAAAGAAAAAGTAACTCTTCACTAGTGATCTTCTGAAGACCAAATTAGAGATTCTACATGCCACAGATCAAAACTTCCTTTAAAAACTGCTCTTCCGGCCGGGCACAGTGGCTCACACCTGTAATCCTAGCACTTGGAAGGCTAAGGCGGGCGGATCACGAGGTCAGGAGATCGAGACCATCCTGGCTAACATGGTGAAACCCCGTCTCTACTAAAAATACAAAAAATTAGCCAGGTGTGGTGGCAGGTGCCTGCAGTCCCAGCACTTGGGAGGCTGAGGCAGGAGAATCGCTTCAACCCAGCAGGCGGAGGTTGCAGTGAGCCGAGATCATGCCATTGTACTCCAGCCTGGGTGACAGAGCGAGACTCCGTCTCAAAAAACAAACAAACCCCAAAACAACAACAAAACTGCTCTTCCAACCCAGTTCCCAAATCTCTCGCAATACCTCAGCTTCTCAAATGTCACATTACCTTGAACTCTTAACTTCCTTGTCTTGTCTTCCTTACTGATGTCACTTGTCCATCCATTCAACCAGTATGACAAGGTCCAGGGCTGAGCAGCTGAGCAAACAGGCAAGCAAACAAGCAAAACCAAAGTCCACTTTTTAGAAGGGGGTAGAGAGGCAATGAAATATATACTTCAACGTACTATCATATTTTTTTGTTCCTGATCAGGGTCATTTGAAGGACTGAGGCATCTTGCACTAGCGATACCTTTTTTCCTCTCCAATCTCAACCAAAAACGTGACTTCCTTGAGGCTGGAGAGGGTATCCGTTCATCTGTGTATCCGCAGGTCTTAGCAGTGTGGGTATTCAGTGAACGCATGTGGAATGAACAAAGGAATTAAGTGAATGTGAGAAACAGAGTGAGGTACCTCCTTCTCTAACTGGGGTTGTTTGTGTTTATACGGAGTGAGGTACCGCCTTCTCTAACTGGGGTTGTGTTTATAACTTTTTTTTTTTTTAAATTTATCAGGGCCACTCCAGTTATGAATGAAATTGGGTGTAATTGAGGTACAGAATGTGGGAACATAGGTGTATGCGATAGGAGATCAGGACTGGAGGGGATGGGGCTAGAGCCAAGGGAAGCTGCAAAAGGTCCAAAGTGGAAAATAGCAGGAACCAGATAAAAAGAGCACCCTTCTTCCCAATGCCACGTCCCTCCCATGACCTGAATTTCCGTCAGTTTTCTCTTCCTCCCTCCTTTGTCCGAATTCTCTATCTTTGGTTATTCAGGAGGGCCAGCACCCTCTGCCCCCATAAGATAATGTGGCAATGACTCAGGACACGCAGAGAGAGCACAGGCGGCAGTGTGTCGTTTCCCTCAACATCCTTGGTAGAATCATCGCGTCTGTCTCATTCACAAGTTCTCCTCCTCCTCCTCCTTCTCCTCCTCCTCCTTCTTCTTCCTCTTCCTCTTCTTCCTCTTCTTCTTTTTTTCAGCGTTAGCGGTTTCCAGCATCTGCACAAAATGATGTGTAAAATAGAGTCTCTGCCTGTCCTTAGAGAAGTTACTATCCAGGGGGAATGAAAAGTCAACTACAGAAAAGTGTAGAAAATGCTAAGAAAGGGTTGAAGGGTGGGGTGTTTGAATAACATACAAGGGGGGCACTTACCCAGTCTTAGGGTATAGGGGCTTTCCAGAAGTAGAGTCTAAGACTTAAAGGGCACAAGTGACAGAAAACCCAAAACAACAGTGACAAGAGGTGGTTTATTTCTCTCTCACACAGAGCCTAGAGGCAGCCATCCTGCGGTGTCATGGTCCTTTATGGAATCAGGGCTCAGGTTTCTTCTATTCTGTTGTGCCACTAGTGTGACCTCTATTCCTATGGTCGCCTCATGGTTCAGGATGACTACACTTGTTCCAGCCATCATGTCCATGTTCTGCCTTCCAACATGGTACCAATCAGTGAAGAGATTGCTGGATATAAACTCAAGCTAATCCATCAATAGTGTTTCCTAATTATTTTCCTTCAGAAATGAAACACATGCAGAGTTAAAAATCACATAGCAGCTGGGCGTGGTGGCTCACGCCTGTAATCCCGGCACTTTGGGAGGCCGAGGCAGGTGGATCACCTGAGGTCAGGAGTTCGAGATCAGCCTGGCCAACATGGTGAAACCCTGTCTCTACTAAAAATACAAAGACTAGCTGGGTGTGGTGGCAGGCGCCTGTAATCCCAGCTACTTGGGAGGCTGAGGCAGGAGAATCACTTGAACCTGGGAGGTGGAGGTTGCAGTGAGCAGAGATCGCACCGTTGCACACCAGCCTGGGAAACCAGAGCAAAACTCTGTCTAAAAAAAAAAAAAAAAAAAAAAAAAAAAAAAAAAAAAAAAAAAATCACATAGTACAAAAAGGCTTATGACAAAAAATTAAGGTCACCTGGCCTGGCCCTCCCTACCCCTCAGAAACAATTTCAACCTAGCTTTCAGGCAGGTCTTGTCAATGGGTGTCACTCTGACATTATGACATTATGTACCAAGTGCCATGTTTGCAAAACCAACATGCCCCCCCCAAAGGAGTCACCAGTGTCTCGGAAGGGTCAGCAGCAGCTGAGACTGCCTTCTTCATGGACCCCTTCTGTTATAAGAAGGAGTCTTGACAAATTTAGTTTGACAGAGTTTAATTGAGCAAATAATGATTTGTGAATCAGTCCGCCCCCAGAACCAGAATAGGTTCACAGTAACTCTGAGGTTGCCATGTGGTCAGATAACATTTATGGATAGAAAACAGAAAGTAGGTTGGGCGTGGCGGCTCATGCCTGTAATCCCAATACTTCGGGAGGCCGAGGCTGGAGGATTGCTTGAGCGCAAGAGTTCCAGACCAGCCTGGGCAACATAGCGAATCTCCATTTCTATTAAAAAATAACAATCATCAAAATTTAAAAATAAGAAAAGAAAAAGGAAAGAGATGTCCAGAAAACAGAAGCGAGGTACAGAAAGAGTTGGACCTGTTATGTAAGCACAGAACCAGCCCCATCTGGTTCAACTTTGTGTAATAAAGTGGTGAGTTGTTTTTTCAGTTGCCAGGATCCCAGGTTGCAAGTTATGTAACTTGAACGTGCCCAGAAGAACAAAGCATGCAACCACAGGCGCAATTTAAATGCTCAGATCAAAGAACGGGAACAGAATTAAGAAGTAGATACATGGTATAATCCATGATCTAATCAGATTGAGGCACGGCATCATCCTATGGCAAGATCTAGTCAGATCACTGCTCACTGCAAGATTCAATCAGATCAGGGCTCATTACCCTCTGCCTATAACACCTGCTACAGCCCCTGGCTTGGGGAGACAGATTTGAGCATGTCTTCTTGCCAGTTGGCTTGCAACAAATCTTTCCCTCTACAAAAACCTGATACTTCGGTGTTCGGCTTTCTGAGGGCAAAGGGATCCAGTTTGGTTCCCTAATAATGACAGATTGACGTTTGCCTTATTGGAACAAGGTTTGAACAGTTGGCTGCCTGTGATTGGCTGAAACTCTGTGATTGGTATGAGTAGGTTCCAGTTCACTATGTACGGAGAAACCTTTAGGACAAACTTAAAATATGCCAGGAGAGGGCTCTAGGTTAAGCTTAACACTTCTTCCTTTTTGGTCAACCTCTTGATTTTGAGAGGTTGGAAACTTTAGACATTGACATCAGTTACTATTGTAAATAGACTTATTTGGTCTCAAATCCCGCTGGAAAATAGCAGAGCAGTGGGTTTTGCAGATGGGAAAGGAAACAGAATAGAGAAAGAAAAAAAAACTCCTGATTAGTTAACATCAGGTCACTTCAGGTTCCTTTTTTAAAGGGTTAGAGCAGGGGGGGCTTCCTTGTTATGCTGCAATCTCCTGTTTCGGGGGGGGGGAAGGGAGATGGTGAATATCGGTAATTCTGTAGAATAAATGGGTGGGGAAAAGAGATTAACTAGTAAATGGAAATGAGTGTGTGGTGGCCTTGGGGCTCCTCAGTCTGAGCTCAGCCAATCTGGGGCTCCTTCTAGGTTCTGGGTTTCCATCTGCTTCCTGCTCCTTTTGGGTCCCTCCGAGAAGCCTCCCAAGGTCGAGCTGTGTACTGAGCGAATCCTCGGGGCCACTCGGAAGGCAGCGAACTTCCGCGCCGGCGCACTCGCCCAGAGCAGCGTGGTCTCCGCCCAGTGGGCGGGGCTTCTTCCGGGGGGCGTGCGGCGTGCGCGGGAGGGGTCTCGTGGGCGCTCCCGTGGTTGTGGCACGGGAGACTGCGAGCGTGTGTGTGAGGCACTATGTCGTGGTAACCCAGAGGCGCGCGAGGCGGGGCGCCCAACGGGGTCGCGGGGCGAGCACGCGCGCCACTGGGGCGCCGGACGTTGCAAGGGGGGTCACATCCGGCAGGGGGCGGGCCTGGCGGACCCCGGAAGTGTGGGCGCGGCTGCGGTTTAGCCCGCGGTGGCGGCGGCGGCGGCGGCCCTGGCAGGTGAGCCGGGACTGGGGAGGGTCCCAACTCTGCCGCAGGCGGGCGGGGCAGAGGACGACGGTGGGGGCGGCGCCGGCGGTGGCTCCCGGAGCGCCCCCGCCTGCCCGCCTCATCCTGGCAGAGGCCGGTGATTGGGCACGAGGGGCGCGTGACTCGCGCCGGGGGCCGGCGCCCCTGCCTTTCGCGGTGGGAGGGAACAGGGGAGAGCGCGAGGCGCCGCCCCGGCTCCCCTGCGGGTCGCACCTTCAGTTCCTCTTCACCCCTCACCGCCACCCTCCATTCTCCATCTCCGCAGACCCTCGCCCCGTATGTGAGCATCTTGCGGTGACAATTCTGATGACATTAGAGCCAATTAGCCCATTATATAGATGGGGAAGCTGAGGCCTAAGAGTAAGGTCTGACTTGCCAGAGGGCACGCGGGAAACCAGTGGCAGGGTGAGAGTTGGAGGGACTTGTCTTTGACTTACTGGCTTGTGCCCTTTCTCCGGGGCTTTCAGAGATGGGACTTTCAGCTTTGGCTTTGTTCGGGACTCAGACTTGGACGTCCCAGCATCATTGACCATTTCTTACTCCGGGACCCTCTGGGCGCAAAGGGCAGTGATGTATACATACCCATTATATGCCTGGTTCCTCTCCATTTCCTCCTCAGCCGATGAGATTTCCCACTTTACTGATGGGAGAAGGAGTTAGCTGGAGCTGTTTTGAGAGTTACTGGCAGAGTTGACTCTACAACCTGGGGTTTTAGTCGCTGAGCTGAGGCAGTGCTTTCCTAGCTACACCTTGTCTGGGCTCACTTACCCTGGGAATATCAGTCTTCAGCTCCAGAAACTTCCCAGACTCATTTCCCTTCGCTCAGTTCTCCTGTTGCTGCCTAAGGCCTTTTCCACCCTTTTTATTGGCTCCAGGAATCCCATTTCCTACTAATGCGTCAAGATGCTGCCACCAGACTCTCATTTCTGTGACTCTTGGCCTTAGAGCTGGAGGTGATGGTGACCGAGGAACTGGGGAAGGAAAGACTCTTACGTTGTTGTCCAAAGCTGCAACCCTGCAGAGACCTGAACTCTAGTTCTGGGTGGGATCGGGGACTGTTGCGGTGAACATACTGGACGCTAAAGTGAGTCTTTGTTCTTTGCGGTGGTAGTGCCCAGAAAAGCCTTTTTCCTAGATTATCTTGGAAATGTGGTTTCGTGCCTTTGTAATTTCCATTTTTCATTGTAGACTTTCTGAGCAGTTTCTGCCGCTGTTTTGCAGGTAGCAATAGCTGTGACATGTTGCTTGGCTTCATATGCTGAGCACTGTTCTAGGGCTTTCTGAACATACCCGATTTTGTGAACATGTCCAAACAGGCGATGATCCCATTTTAAAGATGAAGTGAGTTGCAGAGATGTTAGATAACCTGGCTAGCGTCACACAGCCAGTAAGTGACCAAGTTTGGATTTTTTTTTTTTTTTTTGAGACGGAGTCTTGAACTGTTGCCCAGGCTGGAGTGAAGTGGTGTGATCTCCGCTCACTGCAGCCTCCGCCCCCTGGGTTCAAGCGATTCTCCTGCCTCAGCCTCCCCATTAGCTGGGATTATAGGTGCCCGCCACAATGCCTGGCTAATTTTTGTATTTTTTAGTTGAGACGGGGTTTCACCATGTTGGCCAGGCTGATCTCGAACTCCTGACCTCAGGTGATCCACCCTCTTCTGCCTCCCAAAGTGCTGGCATTACAGTTGTGAACCACTGTGTCTGGCCGCAAGTGGGGTTTCCAACCCATCAGTCTCATTTCGAAGTCAATGTGCTTTTAACTGTGTGATACTGCCTCTCAGACACTTGAGTTTCCCAAAGGTGCTGGACCTTAAGAGTAATTTCTGACACTTGTTAAAAATACAGAGCTCCACCTCTAGAGATTCCTGTGCTATTGTCTGGAGGAGGGCCCAGAAATCCATTTTTAACGAACGCACTGGGTGATTCTTACTGTAAGGCAAGTTTGGGAAACACCGCCTGTAAGAACTTTGTAGATTTGCTAGGCCACTGGTAGCTTGGAGGTGAGATTATTCCCGAGGATTCTTGTTTTCTTTTTGTTTATTGCTTTGAAATTTGTTAATTTGCCCTTAAGAGGCCTTTGGGTTAGCTAGCCGTATGAATCATTTCTGGACACTGTTGGCCAGTAATTGTAGGGGTTTTCCAGGCTGACAGAATCAGATCACTGAAGACCTGGTTTAATGGATTTAGCTCTTTTGATCCAGTTGGATCTCTGTTGTGTGGAAATTCTGTTAGAAGTGTCCTTGAAAGATGTGGCGTTTCCACAAGGTTTTGGTCTGTTCCCAGGTGCTTACCGAATGAGAGAGAGGTGTCTAATGGCAGCCCTGTCTGAGGTTTTGCTAGATTTAAAGGCATGTTTACTTAGTAGGTGCTCCTTCCAATTCATATCTCACCTCTTTATCTTCTTTTACTGGTTTATGTGAAAGACTAAGCAAATATCAAACAGGTTTCTCTTGATTTAGCTGAGGCTGACAAGTAGGACCCCTGGGGCTTAGGATGGGCTGGAGAGGAGAGTCTCCCAAGTGAACGTCAAACAGATAGCTCAGGCAGGTAGGCCTACCTTTGAAGACCTGTAAGTATTTGTAGTCCCGCTACTGATTTATCTGGTCCCACCTCAAGCAGGATTACAAAGTCAGCATTATAGGATTACTTTATTCTCCTGTCTGGTAAACACTGATTTCTAATTTATTTTCTTTTAAATAGAGAACATATTTCCCTGTTAAATTTGCTGAGACTTGTTTTATGGCCCAGAATATGGTCTATCTTGGTAAATGTTCTATGAGCCCTTGAGGAGGTTGCATATTCTGCTATTGCCGGGTCAAGTGTTCTATAACTTTCAATTCAGGCAGGTTGGTTTGTAATGTTCAAGTCTTCTGTGTCTTTACTGATTTTTGGTCTTCTGTTCTTTCAGTTGTTGAGAGAGGGACATTGACACTTCTGATTATAATTATGGATTTGTCCATTTCCCCTTGTAGTTTTATCGGTTTGTGTTTCACATGTTTTGAAGCTCCGTTGTAAATTGCACAAACCTCTGTGAGTATTACATTCCGTGTATGAATGGACCTTCTTTATTGTATTAGGCTGTTTTGCATTGCTATAAAGGAATACCTGAAGCAGACGATTTATAAAGAAAAAAGATTCATTTGGCTCACGGTTCTACATGCTGTACAAGAAACATTACATCAGCATCTGCTTCTGGTGAGGACGCAGGAAGCTTTTACTCGTGGCAGAAGGTGGAAGGGGAACAGGTGTGTCACACAGCCACAGAGGGAGCAAGAGAGATGCCAGGCCCTTTTAAGCAACCAGCTCTCATGTGAACTAAGAGAGCAAGAACTCATTACTGCGGGGAGGGCACCAAGCCATTCATGAGGGGTCTGTCCTGTGACCTAAACATGTCTCACTGCTAGGCCCTACCTCCAACATTGGGAATCAAATTTTAACGGATTTGGAGGGGGCAGATATCCAAACTATATCATTTATCATGAAATGACCCTTTTAGCCCCAGGAAATATTCTTTGCTCAGAAATCTACTTTGTCTGATATTAGTATAGCTAATCCAGCTTTAAAAAATTAGTGTTAGGAATTGATTTCTAGAATATGTAAAGAACTTCTGCTACCCAACAACAAAAAACACAACCCGATTCAAAAATGGGTGAAGGACTTGAACAGATATTTCTTCAAAGAAGATACACAAACGGCTTATGGAATGCAAATCAGTACCACAGTGAGCTACCACTTCACCCATTACAATGGCTATTATTTAAAAAAAAACAAAAAACAGTAAATAATAAATGTTGACAAGGATGTAGAGAAATTGAAACCCTTGTGCTTTTTTGATGGGAATGGAAAATGGTATAGCCAGTGGAAAACAGTATGGCAGTTCCTCAAAAAATTAAACATGGAATTGCCATACCATCTAGCAGTTCCACTTCTGGGTATATACCCAAATAAGTGAAAGCAGACACTTGAACAAGTATTTGTATACCCATGTTCGTAGCAGCATTATTTACAATAGCCTAAAAGTTGGGAACCATGCAAGTGTCCTTGGACAGGTGAATGGCTAAGCAAAATGTGGTATATATATTAGATAGAATATTATTCAGTCTTAAAAAGGAAAGAAGATTTGATATATCCTGTGATACGGGTGAACCTTGAAGACGTTATCCTGAGTGAAACCAGCCGGTCACAAGAGAACAAATATTGTTGGATTCCTCTTACATGAGGTTCCTAGAGTGGTCCAATTGTAGAGACAGAGAGTGGAACGGTGGTTGCCAGAAGATGGGAGAAAGGGAGAATGGGAAGTTAGTGTTTAATGTGTACAGAATTTCGGTTTAGGGTGATGAAAATGTTCTGGAGAGGGATAGTGGTGATGGTTATACAACAAAGCAAATGTATTTAATGTGAAAGAACTGTATACTTAAAAATGATTAAAATGGTAAATTTTGTTGCGTATAAAAGGGTTTTTAAAAATAGAAGATTTAAAAATGGTATATCTCTTAAAAAATTTTTTTACTTCTAAACAATTTGTGTCTTTATATTGAAAGTGGGCTTCTTGTAGGCAGCATATTGACGGGTGTTTTTTTTTTTTTTTTTTTTTTTGAGACAGAGTCTCCTTCTGTTGCCCAGGCTGGAGTGTAGTGGTGTGATCTTGACTCACTGCAATCTCCTCCTCCTGGGTTCAAATGATTCTCATGCCTCAGCTTCCTGAGAGCTGGGATTATAGGCGTGTGCCTACCATGCCCAGCTAATTTTTTGGTATTTTTAGTAGAGACGAGATTTCGCTGTGTTGGCCAGGTTAGTCTTGAACTCCTGACCTTAAGTTATCTGCCCACCCCTCCCAAAGTGCTGGGTTTACAGGTGTGAACAACTGCACCTGGCCGGGGGTTGCTTTTTAATCTAGTCTCACAAGCCGTATTTTAATTGGGATGTTAAGACTATTTAGATTTAATATGATTATTGATATGGTGAAGTTGAAATCTGCCTTCTTGCTGTTTGTTTTCAATCTGTCCCATGTGCTTTGTTACCTTTTTCCATTTTTATTACTTGTTTGGGATCGAGTAATTTTTATGATTCCATTTGGTTTCCTTTGTTGGTTTATTCTAACACTTTTTTTAGTGGTTGCTTTAAGGTATATAGTATGCATCTTTAATTTGCCACAGCCTATCTTCATGTGATGTTATACCACTTTAGTGTAAGAATCTTGCAATAGTTTACTTTCATTTCCTTCCTCCTGGACTTTGTACTGTTGTCACCTGTTTTACCTCTACACATGCCCTAAATCCTATAACACATTGTTAATTTTGCTTTACAATAGTCAATTATTTTTAAAGGAGATTACAATGTAAAGTTCTTTTTTTTTTTTTCTGAGACGGAGTCTCGCTCTGTCGCCCAGGCTGGAGTGCAGTGGCCGGATCTCAGCTCACTGCAAGCTCCGCCTCCCGTGTTTACGCCATTCTCCTGCCTCAGCCTCTGGAGTAGCTGGGACTACAGGCGCCCGCCACCTCGCCCAGTATAAAGTTCTTTTATATTTACTCATCTGTTTAACATTTTTGGTGCTCTTTATTCCTCCATGTAGATCCACATTTCTGTCTTGTTTCATGTTCCTTCGGACTTGAGGATGTCCATTTAACATTTCTTGTGGTGCTGGTCTGTTAGTGATGGATTCTTTCAGCTTTTGGGTGTCTAGAGAAGTCTTTATTTTGGCTTTGTTTTTGGAAGGCATTTTCCCTGTATAGAATTCTGGATTAACAATGTATTTTTTTTCAGTGCTTTAAAGATGTTCCAGTGTCTTTTGCTTGCATTGTTTCATATGAGTAATCTGCCATTTTTCTTTCCTTTTTTCTTCTCTTTTTTTAAGAGGCAGAGTCTCACTGTGAAATACAGGCCAGAGTGCAGTGGCATGATCATAGCTCACTGAGGCCTCAAACTTCTGGGCTCAAGTGATCCTCCCACCTCAGGGTCCCTAGTAGCTAAAACTACAGGTGTGTATACCATGCCTGGGTAATTGTTTTTAAATGATTATTCTTTATTTTTGTAGAGATAGGGTCTTGCTATGTTGCTCAGGCTGGTCTTGACTTCCTGGCCTCAAGTGACCCTACGGCATCGGCTTCCCAAAGTGGTAAGATTACAGTCATGAGCCACCACACCTGGCCTGTTTATTTTTGTTTTTTTGCTCTTCTGTTTTTAATGTATCTTTTTCTCCTTCTAACTGCTTTTCTTTCTTTCTTCCGTTTTTGTTTTTTTTTTTTTGTTTTTTTTTTGAGACAGAGTCTCACTTTGTGATCCAGGCCAGAGTGCAGTGGCATGATCATAGCTCACTGCAGCCTCAGATTTCTGGGCTCAAGGGATCCTCCCACTTCAGCCTCACAAGTATTTGGGACCACAGATGTGTGCCCCCATGCCGGGCTAATTTTTAATTTTTTGTAGAGACAGGGTCTCACTGTGTTGCCCAGGGTGGTCAAAAACTCCTGAGCTCAAGCAGTCCTCCCTCCTTGGCCTCCCAAAGTGCTGAGATTGCAGGCATGAGCCACTGTGCCTGGCTCTAACTGCTTTTCTGAGTTTAAACAATGTAATGATGATGTGCTTTTTTGTAGTGTAGTTTTCTTCATGTTTTTTTGTGCTTGGGTTCATTGAGTTTTTTGGATTTGTGGGTTTATAGCTTTCATCAGATTTGGAAATTTTTCAGTCAGTAATTCTGCAAATATTTTTTTTCATTCCCTTTTCTCTTTCCTCTCTTTCGGGGAATCCAGTTACATGTATATAAGGGTGCTAGAAGTTGTTCCATAGCTCTCTGATCATTTATTTATTTTTCCCGCTAGTCTCTTTTTTTTTCTCTCTGTGGTTTGTGCTGGATAGTTTCTGTTGCTATGTCTTCAGATTGACTGGTCTCTTCTGCATTGTCTAATCTGCTGATACTCCCTTTCAGTGTACTTTTTATCACAGACATTGTAGTTTTCATCTGTAGAAGTTTGATTTGGGTCTTTTAAATATCTTTCCTGTCTCTAACATGCTTAATCTTTCCTTTTGCTTCTTGAACATATGGAATATAGTTTTAGTAACTTTTAATGGCCTTGCCTGCTAATTCCATTATCTGTGTATTTTTTGGGTCTGTTTCTGTTGTTTCCCTCATTATGGGTCTTATTTTCTTGTTTCTTTGTATGTCTGGTAATTTTTTATTGTATATCACATGTTGTGAATTTTACTTTGTGAGGTGCTGGATATTTTTGTATTTCTATAAATGTTCCTGGCATTGTTTTGGAACACTGTTTAGTTACTTGGGAACAGTTTGATTCTTTAAAGGCTGCTCTCAAGGCTTGTTAGTTGGGGTCAGAACAGCCTTAGGCCTAGGCCTGATTTTTCCTCACTACTGAGGCAATACTGTCCTTAGTACTTTACCAATGTCCTGTGAATGATGAGGTTTTTCCACTGTGGCTGGTGGGCACACAAGACTATTTCTGTTTCAATTTGAGGTCCAAGGATTGTTGCCTTGGACTGGTACAGATCGGTACCGGCTGAGAACCAGAGGGGGACCCTCTGTAGGTTTCTGGGGTTCTCTGTGTGGCCCATTCCTCTCTGGTACTCTGCCCTGTGAACTCTGGCTACCCTGGCCTTGGAATTCCTCTCCTCCACTCCCTGTGCCTTGGGCCTGGAGTCCCTCTAGGAGTAACTTGGAGCAGCTGTAGTATTCAGCTTTTTGTTTCCCACTATCAGGGGTCACTCTTCCGTGCTGTCTGATGTCCAGCATTTGCAAACTATCGTTCTATGTGTTTTGTTTGGCTTTGTCTGGCTTTTTAGTTTTTTGAGGCAGGAGAGTAAATCTCGTGCCTCTCCCTCCATGTTAGCCAAAAAAGAAGTCCCTGTCCAGTCAGCATTCCTTGGATGCCTGGTGTATTCGTCTGTTTTTTCACACTGCTGTAATAAAAAGAACTGCCCAAGACTGGGTAACTAATGAGGGAAAGAGGTTTAATTGACTCACACTTCCACGTGTTTGGGAGGCCTCAGGAAAGTTACAGTCATGGCGGAAGGTGAAGTGGGCTCATCTCACATGGCGGCAGGTGAGAGAGTGTGTGGGAGAAACTGTCAAACACTGATAAAACCATCATAGCTCATGAGACCTCATTCACTATCACGAGAACAGCATGGGGGAAACTGCTCCCATGATCCATCCAATCACCTCCCACTAGGTCCCTCCCTCCACGGGTGGGGATTATGGGGATTACAATTCACGATGAGATTTGGGCGGGGACACTGAGCCAAACCATATCACCTTGTATGTGCCCAGTGTTGACCTAGGCACTGGGATGCAGAAACAAACACGACATGGGCTGTGCCCTTGGGGAGCTCACACTCCTGCTGGAGGAACATGCTGATTTCTAAATAAGAAATGCTATGTGCTGTGTACAGAGCACCATGAAAGGCAGGATGAACTCTTTGGGAGGAAGGAGCAAGGAAAGCTTTAGAGAGTTGCTGCCTTTTGAGGGATGGAGCAGGCATTTTCTAGATGGGGAAAGTGTAGGAAAGAGTATTCTGGGCAGAGCAGAGAGGAAGAGCAAAGGCAGGGCAGCTTGTGCTGTGAACTCCTTCCCGGGCAGGATCCCTGTCTTACTGATCTTTAGAGATGAATATATGTCAAGTGACTGGAAGTGTGGTTTTTGTTCTGGGACTAGTAGGTAGAACAGAAAGAGTTGGGATGGAGTGAGCAACCCATGGAGAAATAGAGACTCGGGGTCAGCTGATACAGGGCGTTGTATACCAACCCAAGGAGCACAAGATTTGGAACATAATACCAAATGCTGGGGAGCCATGCGAGGGCCATGGGAGCTCTGACTGTGTTCTCCCAAGGTTGCTGGGGGGTGTCAAAGAGGGCTGGAGAGGGCTGAGGTGGGCTCAGGGCAGACTTTCTGTACAAGGATGAAAATGAGTCCAGAGCTGTGTGTGGTCACAGATACAGCTTTGCCACCCTTTGTTTGATAATGGCCTTCATGGATTCCTGCCTGAGTCAAGAATTGATTTGAGAAGGCCTGGCTTGGTTTCTCTTTTTCTGTGGCTATACCTGTCTGCCTGTGGATGATTCCACTGGACCCGGAAGTTCTGGGTCTGGCTTATCACTGGCAGGGGTAGGGTCTGCAGCTGCGCCACCTTATATCCACCTAGGATGGCCACACCTCCGCGATCTCATCATGTTGTGCTTTGAACAGACACACCTTGCATGGCCGGTGCACACTCCTGGATGTTCGTCCTGAGTGTGTCTTTGCCTTGACCTTCCTCTTGATCCCTCCTTAAGGGACAGTTGAATCCTTTTGCTCAGCTTGCTCTGCGCAGATTAGAAGTGGGGGCGGATGGACAGCTGCAGATTGAAATCCTTTCTGAGTCATCTGAACGATAGGGACAAAGGAGATATAAGTGGAAGTTGGGGTGAAGTCAGTGTGTTTTTCTTTTCAAGTCAGTCATGGGCCAAAGAAGGAAGAGGCCTTGCCAAGTGGCTGGGCTTTACTGTCAGGAAGTTTCAAACACCAGCTGCCTATTAAATCACCTGTTTCTTGGCCATCATTTTGATTGACGCTGAACGCTGTTGATCTGATCACATCCAGCCATTGGAGTTATGTTCCTCTGTTGACTGATGCCATCTCTGGAGAAATCTTAAATTCTCTGTCCTCAGAATCCACGCGGGAAGTGCTTGAGTTGCAGAGGTAAGAATGGGCTGAGTTTCTGTGCCCTGCCACGGTGATAGAAATCACGAGCGGCTGTTTATTGATCCTTGCCTGAGAGCCAGACTTTAGACTTTCTAGCCGTGAAACTCAATTCGTTCTAACAAAAGCTCCATCTTATAGAAGACACTGAGGCACAGAGATTTTACATTACCCACCCAGGCTCTCCCCAGCCAGTAAGTGCGAGTGCAGGGCTGCCTGCCTTACAGATTCAGAGTCTTTAATCCCTGGGTCTCCCCTGCAGAGCTGAGGTTCGAAGGAGGCACTGCTCCTGTGCTGCCGGGGCTCCTGGGCCTGTATGCCTGTTCAGACTTCAGTCTGAGGGCTGGGGAAGGAGAGTAGTTACCACTTTAGTATTTGTTAGGACAGCATCATGCTGGGTTCTGAACAAAATAGAACAGGTTCTACTCTTGAGGGGTCTAGTTGAAGATACCCTTACCAACGACCATTGATGAAGTTGGTCCCCAGAGCCAGGCCTGGTGTTCTGTGGATGTGGACTTGATCGAGGCAGCCAAGCACACAGTGAGGTGCATGGGCTGTGACGCTGGACGGTCCCCGTTGCAGTTCAGGCTCTGTGTTTCCTCCTTGGGAAACTGTGGGCAGGCACAGAACTTCAGTTTTCTCCTATTTAAAATGAGGAAAGCCTGAGGATGGACAGTGGCGTAGGTGCGGTGAGGGTTACCTGAGTTGCTGCATATAGAACACCTGGGCCAGCCACCGGCCTGTGAGCAGCCTCTAAACCTCAGACACAGGGCCTGTCACAGTTCCTGACACTGATGGGACAGTGAGGCTCCAGAGGGCAACTGGGCAGGAGGCGGTAAGGCCTGGTTTGATGACTCCCCACACTGCACTGCTGGCAAGACATCACAGCTGAAAGGGAGTGGAGGAGGGGACCAGGGGAGGGGCTGGTGAGGGTTGGGAGCAGCAGGGATAAGGGGTTAGGACGGTGGTCTCAGGGGCCAACTCTAGGTCAAGGGGGAAACTGGACTGTGAGAACAGGGCTCTCCCCGACCCGTTTGCCCAGAACATATGTGTTGTGAAGTGTTCTGTGCAGTATGGCTTAGATTAAATGTTCTGTTTGGGGTAAAAAAAAAAAAAAAAAAAACTCCTTTGGAAAAGGTTGAAAGTGACAGGATTAGGCCAAACTGGGCAAATGGGCAGAGGAGGGAGGCGTCCTGTCCAGACTGGTTAGGCTGCTCGACCCGTCTCCCTCCACTGCCACCCTTTGACAGGTGGTAGGTGAGGGGAGGAGGGGGCAAGATGGCCAGCCGTAGGGAAGCAGTGTGATAGAACACACATCCGGGGAGCCTGCTGGGATGCTTGTGAGAAAGAGACCCTGGAGACGGGAGGACTAGTTTGCAGCCTGCACAGGGCAGGGATGGGTGTGTGTGGGAGCCTTTGGAACACTGACTAGCTAAAACGTGGTGATTGGACCTCACGGGTGGAGGGACCCACATGTCTGAGCTGCCCTGGAAGTCAGGGCCAGGAGCTGAAGCCACTGATAGGAAAGGAGACTGGGAGGTTAGTCTGGTTAGGGGAGAAAAAACGTTGTTGAGTGAGGGGAGTGGAGATCCAGGAATGCTGGAATGCAGGTGTGTGCGGAGGTTCAGCAGGTTTGGGAGGAGTCCCTTTAGGGGCGGACTGGGTCAGCAAAGCCAAGCCAGTGGCGTTCGGGGCAGGGTGTGAGTGCTGGGCTCTGCAGCCTGCCCGGTGCTGTTAGAGCCTCCCAGCCAGCTGAGCGGCTTAGTTTCCTGAAGTCTTCTGCCACTCTGGGTGCCTCCCAGCATTTGGCACAGTGAGTGGGCTCATTACTCTTGAGTCTTCTCACTTGACGGCCCTGCCTCTGGGCAAAGGGGGGTCAGATGGAGTTTTTCAGTGGATTGAGAAACATTCAGTTGTTATGTAAATATTTATGTAAAGATGACAGTTTCCTTCATAAAGCAATTTCCTTGTGAGAGATTGTGCATTCCCCCATGTATGCTTATATTTGAGGCCTCTTGTCTAGATTGGTTTGGAGCTTCTTTCAGAAAACCACACCCTTTGCCTCCGTCTGGGATCAGCTCTTTCGGAGTCCTCTGGTTCCAGACCTAGCTGGGTGCCTGGCACAGCTGACAGGCAGCGTTTCCTAGCAGTAAGTGGTGAGGGTGTGGGAATGAGTGCTGCCTGGCGCCGGACCTGCTGCTTGGGGGTCTTGTTTAGTCCTCATTTAATCCTTACAATCCCACGATGTTGGTAGTATTAGCCCCATTTTACAAATGAGAAACAGAATGAGAAAGGCTGAATAATGTGCCCATGGTGATATAGTGAAAGGTCAGGATAGGATTGAAATCCAGGAGTTTTCGTCTCTAAGGCCACTTCACGCAGTCTTTTTTTTGTTTGTTTGTTTTTTTAAGACAGAGTCTCACTCTGTCGCCCAGGCTGGAGTGCAGTGGCGAAATCTTGGCTCACTGCAGGCTCCGCCTCCCGGGTTCACTCCATTCTCCTGCCTCAGCCTCCGGAGTAGCTGGGACTCCAGGCGCCCGCCACCATGCCCAGCTAGTTTTTTGTATTTTTAGTAGAGACGGGGTTTCACCGTGTTAGCCAGGATGGTCTTGATCTCCTGACCTCGTGGTCCGCCCGCCTTGGCCTCCCAAAGTGCTGAGATTACAGGCTTGAGCCACCGCGTCCGGCCCCTCTTCACGTCGTCTTAACTGTTTATACCTGGTGGGTGGGAGGAATCGCTAACCCCACCCCAGCCCCAACCCTAGCAGTTCCTTAGAAAGGATGAAAAACAGGTGGGGGCAATGGCACAGGCCTGGACTCCCAGCTGCTTGGGAGGTGAGATGGATTGCTTGAGCCCAAGAGTTTGAGGCTGTGAAGGGAGCTCATGTTGCGCCCCTGCACTCCAGCCTGGGCAACTGAGTGACAGAGTGAGGCCTTCATCTCTTAAAAAAAAAAAACTAAAAACGCAAAAAAAAAGAAAACTAAAAACGCCTCCCTCTCCATGGTTTACACTGTAATTTTTCCAGTTGTGGGAAGGTCAGTTCAGTGCTGCTTTGGGACCAGTGAGAACTTGATGATTTTATTTTATTTTTTTTTTAACTTCCTGTGGGAAGTCAGGAAACAAAACAGCCTGGCACTTGGATACACAGCTGGAATCATTCTGGGAAAAGAAAACCAGATCAGGCCCACAAATATTTCCTCATTCAGTAGCACAATTAGGAAGGTTTCTAAGGCAACAGCAGGTGTTTCTGACATACGGGGTAAGGTGGGGCCAGTTCCTTTTTAACACGTGCAGATTGGACTTTGCAGGTTGCCCTGGTAATAGCTTTTTCTGGTATCATAGGTGGATGCGGGGAATTGTAAGAAACCAGAGGATATCACAGCTGTCCTTGCAGTGTGATTTTGGGCTTGAGGTCACTGACAAGTAAGTGTTGTCTGGTAAGGCGAGGGGAGTGGTGGGAGCTGTGCTTCAGCTCCTGGGTGCTGGAGCCAGTGGAGGCTGGAACCCACCTGCCCAATCTCAGCAGCCGTTTCACTTGACACAAGATTGCAGCCCAGGGGTTGCAGGAGTAACCCCAGGAGGTGCAATAATTTATATTTGTTCAGTGCTCAGGAGTTTCCAAAGCTCTTTTTGGGCTGTTTGCTTCTCTGAGCCACACAGCAACCCCTAAGGTGGAATTATCACCATGGTGCCCCATTAAGGAAACCCAGATTAAAGGACTTGATTAAGGCCACACAGTTAGAGAGCTGTGGAGCCAAAGCATAAACTCAAGGCATCTGTTTTCAAATTCCTTGCTGCACTGGACAGAATTCTGTGCAGACACAGAATTTGGGGGGAGGCTTGGCATGAACCACTTAGGGGCAAGGGGTGAGGGCAGCGCAGGTTGTCTCTGGGAGTGACATCCTACACTCTGATCTCAGTGCCCTGTCTAGAAAATGCTGCATTTTGCAGTTCAGCTTTTTTTTTTTTTTTTTGAAGGTTATGCTTGGAAAGGATCTCTGATCAGTGGAAACGATTTGTTTTTGAGCTGATTAGCTCATGGAGCAAAACCATCAGTGCATGACTTTTTTTTTCCGATAAGAACAGATCTGGAAGGCTGCCCCAAGTTTGAATCCCCCCCCCCCCCGAGTTCCCCTTCCACCCATGTCTGCTAGGAAGTTCTGTGGCCTCCCCTGCTGGGGACATGGCCCTGCCTTTGGCATAGATCCACCGGCCCTGCGCTATCTTTTACCAGATCGTGTACCCTGTGCTCAAGACCTGTGGGATCGATTTAGTCAAGATAAAAAGTAATGGAAAGAAGTTGAGACCAGAGATCAAAGCAACAGGTGCCAGATGGCCGGTCTGGCTGCACCCAGAAATGCTGCTTCCTTGGTTCTGATAGCAAAACTTCAGCGCGTTCAGCCTGTGTCCCCACCCCAACCTCCTTTCAGTGCATTGTGGCAAACGGTGGGGCTCCAGGACTCCTGTGGGATGTCTTTGTCACCTCTCCCCTCTGCCCCACTCCCTTTTCTGTGATCTGTACCCTTGCACTTGTCTCTCATAGAGGATGTGGCGTCAATTCAGGTCACACACAGCAGCCAGTGGGTTTTGATGGCCCACTCAGAGTTTCTCACAGCTTTGAGCTGAAATTTAAAAATGGGAAGATGCACCTAGATGTAGATTTCTGGTTTCCCTTTGGAGAGCTGAAGGGTCTGGGAAAGCTGGCAAGGTTGCAGGAGGGGCCTGGAATCAGCAGGGCAGCTTTCTAGCCAGACACACTCCCTGCCTGGCGCTTGGCCTCCTATTGCCGGCCTGGCCCTTGCAGGCCACTAGGTTTGGGACCTTTGGTGGGGGTGAAAACTGCAGAGAGACAACTTTAAAAAGCAAAAGGAAAAAACAAAAGCAAGTGTTCTTCCTTCTCAGGCGCTGTTAGTGAAGAACCAGGGGCACTATTCCTCTTCTCTGTGCAAGGAACACAGACTGGCTCACGCATAGCTTTCTCACCTTGTTCCCTCCCAGACAGATCACTTTCGAGTTGATGATATCGCTCCAGAAAAGGTGTTTTCTGCTGTACCTGTGAACCTGTGCAGCCGCCTGCCCCGCAGCCCTCCCTCCTTCTCCCCTCCCAGCCAGTTGGATCTGCAGTGGCTCCACCTGGGCTGGCACACGCAGACCCCTAGTGGCCAAGCTTTCCAGGCCCACAGAGCGGCTTCTCTCTCCTCCTCAGTCCATTGGTCTCTGCCTCTGTTATGCCACTCTCACCTATATTCATGATAAATTATTGTGAGTATTTTTGGCTTTTTAAAATGAAACTGAGTTACTTGAGAGTTAGGATCAGCTCTTACCTGTGAATGCCGTGTCTGGGCTCATAGTAAGAACCCCACAAATATTTGCTCACATCCTGCTTCCCCTATTTATCCTTCCTCCCTTGATGCGGGTCCCCGGTCCCCTTGCCAGACTCAGCCTCCGTGTAGGGGGGACTCCTGGCCTGTTAGAGGCCTCACATCGTGGCAGGCACTGTTTTCACGTGAATCTCCCCTGCGGAGCTGGCCAGAGCTTGGGCACTCTTCTCATGAGCTGTGGCCGTGATGTTCAGCCACTTGGTCTTGCCAGTGTGTGACGCTGCCTCCCTCTGTAACGTGCATTATCATGTCACTACAAATCTGAAGCCTAAATCCCAGCATGAAGACTCCTGTCTTGTGCACCTGGGTGTCCCCTGTCCTGCTGTGTCCACACAGAGCCAAGTCTTAGGAAGTGCCCTAGGGGTCCTGGGCGGGGACTCACTCTGTAGAAACAGCACTGCCTGTGTTCTCCTGCCTCTGCTGTGACTGGGTGACAAGGCCCTTCCTCCCCCGGGGTCTTTGCTTTTCCTCTGTCAGATGGGGTTGCATCCACCTGAGTTCCCCCGGAGTGGTGGGGAAAGGGGAAAATAAGATAGTAGATGCCAAACTCGTCAGACCCGGGTAACCTAGTTAAAATGAAAACTTCATTAAAAATTAAGAATCGACCAGGCCCGGTGGCTCACACCTGTAATCCCAGCACTTTGGGAGGCTGAGGCAGGTGGATCACTTGAGGTCGGGAGTTCGAGACCAGCCTGATCAACATGGAGAAACCCTGTCTCTACTAAAAATACAAAATTAGCCGGGCGTGGTGGCACATGCCTGTAATCCCAGCTACTAGGGAAGCTGAGGTTAGAGAATCACTTGAACCCGGGAAGCGGAGGTTGCGGTGAGCCAAGATTACACCATTGCACTCCAGCCTGGGCAACAAGAGTGAAATTCCGTCTCAA